>NW_020664417.1:79951701-80155956 GCF_002925995.2 Terrapene triunguis
ACTTGCTGTACCCAAACAAAAAGTGAGAACTCAGTTTTTCTCCGACAGTAACACTATTCACTTTAATAGACTTACTCCTGGTTTATGCTGGTGCAAATGAGTAAGCATCATCTCTCCTCCCCACAAGAAAAACCCTGCAATGCTTGAGCATTTGAGCCACAATCTGTGGTTCCATTACAGTAACATGCATTCACCAGAACGGATTCTGAATTTGATTGCATTACATGACTGACAAGATTCTTTCCAAACTGGGTAGTTAGATTTTGAGCTCAAAAAGACACTTTTTCAGTTTGGCAGATCAAGAATGATGCCTGCAACTAAGCCACATAACAGGATGATATAGGCACTCACCATTGCTCACATTCTAATGGCATTCGAAGGCTTTAGACTATTCTAATCTTTTCGTTTACACAACAGTGTATAGTGCACTTGCACATAACAGATGTAGGCAGGGAAGAGGTGGGGCATCATTGGATTCAAACTGGTTTGAAGTTACTCATTTTGATTATAACTATAATCTATTACACACCCTGACCCCCAAAGTAGTGTTATGGGGAAAAGAGGGGTCACCCATCAGTGGCTACAGAGGTATATCAGTGCAAAATCATAGCATAGGGTATTCCAGTGTAATTTTAGAGTAAATCCTGTGCAGTTGGTTAAAATTACAGTTTTCTAAAATATCATTTCCAATTTATATTTAAAGCATGTTTGTTGCATTGTCAAATGGTTATTGTTAAATATAGCAATTACTTTTATCATTTTGGTGATGAGATGGCATTAGTAGTCTGTGTCAACATCAAAACCGGCTTTCTAAGAACAGGTATTTTCCCCCAACCACTGGGAGAAACAACCAGAAATGAATGTTTCGACAATATTCATCTTTCAAACATGAATGAGACTCAATACAACCATGCTGAAGAAGATCTCCTTTGGCAAATATCTCATACTTGCATGGCTAACAATAAGGTTAAGAAAGAGACCTTTAAAAGAGGAACTTTAGCCTCTCAAAGTTGAAAGACAAATTACCAGGGAATCAAAAGCTAGATTTATCAAGACAGTGACATGCTCAGTTTTTCAAAGTGGAAAAAGCCAGCTGCTGCACTGCCAAGTATAGCATCTTCCTCTCTACTCATCCATCTCAAAGCAATCTCCAAGCCAACTGTAGAACAGAATATACAGTGCTTTTCCCAGAAGCCAAATGTTTCTCTACATTACATCCTTGAGATTAAGAATAAGGATACTCTGACAGTGAGATGGATTAGTTGCTGGATGAGACTACCAAAGAAGGGAGGTGGATTTCAGATAAAACATTTAAAGGAGGAATTAATAAAGAACAGTGTCCTTTATGTTGCAAGGGAACAGCTTAGAGGACCTAAATGGTGTCTCTCAGTTCTGCCATCTATTATTCTATAAATACTAGTTGTGAACACAAAATATGGAGTGGGGAACTGAACTGGACAATGACTGTAGAAACAGACATTCTCTACAGTAGATGTATTTAAAGTATGCTTTGTTGCTAATACAAATAAGAGCATCTAATGCCAAGATCTAGGAACAGTAAAAAATGGACAGTAACATTTTTAAAAGTGCCCAAAAGTCCCTTTGTGACTTGAATGCCAAGTCATGCAGTGCTTTAAATTTTTTTTAACCAACATTTTACTAGCATCCCCCCTCTTTTTTTAAGATGGGATATAAGCTCTTATGCTTTAAGAGTATACATGCTGACATGGTTTGTAGAAACTTCCCTATGAGCAGGTTATTCCACAAGTGTTCATTACAAGGATTCTTGCATACTTCTCTGAAGCAACTGGTACTGGCAACTGTCAGAAACAGGATATTGACTAAAAGATGGACCACTGTTCCAATATATTATGGCAATTCTTATGTTCACTGAGAAAGATATTCAAAGTTAGAGAAACCCAAACTACTACTGATCATGGCAGGGAAAAATGAAATGAGGTAGGAAGAACAACTGAAACTTTTAAAACTAAGAGTTTTCTATCTAGATTCCTTGGCTTAAAATACTTCATTCTAAGTACTTCATTCATTACTTCATTCATTTTTGTTAAGAAAGAAGTATAAAGAATTACATACTTTGTAAAGAGATATGAAAGATGAGTCACCTTTCAGGCCTGCCAGCCTTGACAGTGTTATGTGTGAATGCTAAGAATAAACAAGGGATACTTAAGTCATAATATAGGAGCTTGCAACTGGATCTGCTGGGTTCATGGTAAAAAATGTCATGGTGGAATGTTTTATCCTTTAGCTTCTGGGCTGAAGGGTAAAAATCTTCAGAATGTTAGACAACTAGTAATTGCAACAATGAAATGCCGAATGAGGAAGTAAGGTCTTTGCAGAAGGTTAGTTTATCCTTGGAATGTAACTGTGAGAAGGTCTCTGGAACAGATGGCAAGATCCACAGCAGAAGGCTACCACTTGACATTAGCAGCTGTGCATGAGAGAGAGACATACATGTTTAAGGGAAAGACTCTGAGAAGTACACCAGGGACTCCACTCTGCTCAGCCCTGCATGACTGCATAAATTGGGGTGGACCCTGGGAGCATCCCCTTTCAAACTCCCTTGTACTCCTGTACAGGGGCAAGGCACAATTGTAGCCCTTGCACCGAGAGGGACCAAGAATCTTGAGTGCAGACTGTTGCTTCAGAGAGAGGAGAATGCCAAGAGGAGCCCCTTCCCTGCTCTTCAAAGGCAGTGGTGCAGGCTGCATTCAGGATTTGTGTGCATAGTGCATCTTGTCAAAAGGTGGTGCAGTGGCCGATGACCCCCTATACTCCTGGAGTTTTTACAGGAACAAGGTGCTTCTATACCACCATCAGTGTGGGCAGTACCTTAAAGGTGCAATTTAACACATGTAATGTGAAGATGCTGGGCTCCCTAAAATTAGGAGACTGGAGTATTTTCTTAGAAGGTGATTAGGATGAAACACAACATTTGTTTCTGGTGGAGAGTTAATCTTTTGCT
Organism: Terrapene triunguis; assembly: GCF_002925995.2. Lineage (NCBI taxonomy): Eukaryota > Metazoa > Chordata > Testudines > Emydidae > Terrapene > Terrapene triunguis. The sequence goes on from NW_020664417.1 coordinate 79,954,685, forward strand.
AGTGGTGTTTTTGTGTTATTTTGTTTTTACATGAAAGATAGTTACCTGAGAGATCAGAAGGGGAAAAGATTTCTCTGAACACATTGTATCAATCTACAAGATTTTTATCCCTTTAAGAAACTGGATAGAACACAAAAGTTTCTAAACTGATTCTGATTACCTGTGCAACAGATACGCATGTTATTATTCTGAGTTGTTACAGACAAACGCAGTAGTCTCTGTTAGAACTGTGTGGAGAATGGCAGTTCCATTTCAGGAAGGATTTTGAAATTTAGCTTCATTACGAAATGTAATGAAAACTGAAAATATTGAAATTCGCCGCAGAGGAAAATTCCAAATTTTTATTTATTTGTTTCAAGTAATTGAAAGGTTTTATTTTGACAAAATCAAAAAGCTTCACTTCAATTTATACTTTTTATATGTACAAGTTTGTATTATAACGTATAATAGAATACAAACTAAAAAAATAAAAACAAAAAGTCATTTCAAAATACAAATTTGAAATTTTTTGTTCTGACAATGTAAAAAAGGGATGTTGCAACATTGTTGGAACTTTTTTCCTCCGCTTTCATCTAAATGAAATTCCAGAAAAATCTACCTGATTTTGCAACGCATTTCAATTTTGACAAAACTACATATTCTGATGCAGTAAGGTTCTGTCAAAGTTTCTCTGGCCAGTTCTACTCTCTGTGAAGGCACTGATGTTATTAATTTATATTATATATCTTCTTGTTTGTTGGAAAACATACAATTGGGGAATATAAAAATAAGATTACAGGATCTGAAGTGGAAGTTCTTCCTAATTCATATAATTACGTCTTTTGGACTTGGAGGTAATAAGGATATTTAATAATTGGCCATCTAGCTTCAAAGGCGCACAGCTGATCAATGCTGCTCTTGAAAAGAAGCTATTTCTGCTCTGATTCAGTTAACAGCAGCAAGGATTTTTTTTTCCTTACTGGGATGAAGGTGAAGTAATATCACATTACAGTTCAACCAGTTTTGTGAGGTTATCACAATATATGGTTATACAGTAGCAACAAACAATCCTAATTCATTTCATGTTCAATATTCCAATCTTTGTTAATATGGGCTTGATCTTGTGTCCAATGAAGTTAACAGGAGCTTTGCCATTGATTCAATGCATGGAAAATCAAGCCCTGTGGGCCCAACCTTACTCTCATAAAAATCAGTGAGAGTCTTTCCATTTACTTTAATCAGAGCTGTTTTCGGGACTTGATAATTAGTAGGACTACATGCACATAATACTCACCAAGTTTGACTGGAGTTTTGCATGTGAAAGGATTGTAAACTCTGACTTTATATGGGCTTTTCTATTAAAGGAATTACAATACCTATCAAAAACAAACTAAAGTCTAGTTACCTTCAGCATGGAACAGAAAAAAATGAACATTCATTCAACACACACACACACACTAACTGTGTGCCTAACTTGTCCCAAAGTTTATGCATATTATCGCCTAAAATGCAACTGACCAATACTCAGTTTCCCTCTTAATAAAATAGTACAGCAAATGAACAGAGTGCAAAATGAGTGACAAAATCAATTTAATGCATTTGTAATGACTATCTTTTGTATTATTTTCCACAGGAAGCAGCATGAAGCATCCACTGTGTATTTTAACACAAAGCATAGAGAGGTTTGCTCTGTCTAATAAGGGTCCTGCTGGTAGCTGTATCCCCACACTCACAATGAATGAAATTGTATTTGTTCTTTCCAATCATACAGTACAATAATGGTAATCTCCTTTATACAGTCAACAAAAATGGTTTGGATTGTGCTACAAAACTCATCAAGTGTCTGGCTGTAGTGGCTCAGAATGATTTAATACAAAATGTGTATCTCACTAAACATTTTGGTACCAAATTATAAAATTTGGTATGCCAATCAAATATAAGCCTTAGTTGACACTCAAGTAAGAGAAACTAAGATATATATTTTAAAAATTAATAATTGAAAAGTTTAGGTTGAGTAAAACACTAATTTTAGTAAAATCTGCTGTATAATCAATTCAGTAAACAGAACGTTTTGTCTTCAGTGTTAATCTAAGTTCTATTAAGTTTCTACAGTACCAATCTATGCTGTAGGTGTGTGCACTGATAGATATAGGAAAAACTGCTTAGAAATGTGGCTGTTAATACAGAGCACAATCTGGAAACTAAATAGGCTGGTGGACTTCTCTCTGGTGTAGCTTTTGATAAATGTCGGGTGCAAATTACACAAGTCACTAATAACAGGTTCTTTACTCAGGCAGCTACATACATTTATTATCAGAGATGAGGTTGGTGAATTGCACAGAAACATGAGAACTTTATTTAGTACTTAAAATATACAAGTAAAATAGAACTCATAGAAAAATATATTAAAGCAAGATAAAGATAACCAAACAACCCCCTATGCTGTGCATACTCACAGCCTTATGGACACCCTTAGAAGAGAAAAGGGGGAAGAACAGTATGTGGAGAGCAGTATGAGTGGGCTTGACAGTACTAAGACTTCTGCCATTCTGTCATCCCTGATGTCCCAACTAAAGGTTAACCAAACACCATATTTTATATCCCCTTTTCCTGACCACGCATGTCTGGGGATCATGTTTAGATTGTTTTCTGGCCTTTAGTCCATGTACGGCTGTCTGGGAAACCATAACTGGGGTTCCAATTGTTGACACCAGGCATGTGCATAAATACCTTTCCCAATATTTCTAGTGTATCAGTGAGGTTAAATTCATGATTACACATACTAAAATCCCACCAAATCTGTTGTTTCGTCTTTCTGAGTAGTACTTGTTTATCAAAAGCTACATATTGCAAAAGCTCCTACAAACCTTATGACATTAGATCAAATATTTATACTAATTTATGCTAACTGCTAGTCCTTGCTAAGCCTCATGATAACCATTATAACATACTGGGCCTTAATTAAGCTTATTGTAAAGCCTATTTTGTTTTATTTTATTCCTCTGCTTTCATTATAGTGTTTCTTAAGCAGCTTAATTTAGTCTGACATATAGATTACCATTTATTCTCAGGTATGTACCTCCCAAGATCAGGTCAATATCCAAAGGTCAACGCTGGTAAAGGGCACCTTTTGATTTTCAGCATGGACTGACATTTTCGAACAGGCATGTGCAAAACTACACGGATACTTTTGCTTTAACTTAGATATGCAAAACTTCCAATGCGCACACACACACACACTGGGGTTATGCATGTAGGTGCGTGCATGCCTGCACAACCCTGATTTGCAACTACAATTCAGAGGATTTCCACATTGAAGCTACATATACACAAAAGTGCAAACGTGGCTTTGTGCACATCTGATTGAAAATTATAGTCTACAGTTCCAGAGAAGGCAGCTTGTATTTTTCACTTTACTAAAGATGTTTGATAGTTGAGTTATGTATAAACATTATTATTTCTAATTTTAACCATTTGGATGTTGTTCACATTCTACGGTGACTGGGGAAATATAAGTACTTAGATATATTAGATAATTTAGACTAGGGATATAATACAGTATTAGGTAACATTTTTTAAAATACATACATTGCAGCTAATTTTCGTATTACTATTCATGTTGTCTCCTCATTGTATTTCTCTCTGCTAGGGCAATGAAAAAACTTTCCAGTTTCATCTCTCTAGTTTGTTCTGGTAAAATTCATTTTCAGGTTCTCATACATTAGCTAACATGAGCTGCAGTTTTTGGATTCCACATTTTGCAAGAGAATGTCTGCTTTTTAAAAACAGATTCCATAGGAATTTTTTTTTAAATAATGAAAACATTTCTATTGCTCCTGTCTGAAATCAGTTACACCTGTACCCCGATATAACGTGACCCGATATAACACGAATTCGGATATAAAGCGATAAACAGCGCTACGGGGGGGTGGGGCTGCGCACTCCGGCGGATCAAAGCAAGTTCGATATAACGCAGTTTCACCTATAACGCGGTAAGATTTTTTGGCTCCCGAGGACAGCGTTATATCAGGGTAAAGGTGTACATGAATAACACTGATATATGAGCAAAAATTTTATACAGAATTTATTTTTAAATATTACTTTATCATTGTACTTTTTATAGGTCAGTAGGAGTCTACAGAAGCATTGCTTATGTGAAGAATTTAATTTTAATAATATCTGTACATATATGAAAGCTCATTATCCAGTTTTCAAAGTTCATTTTCATTTCAGCTTGCAAGGTCCACACCTTCAATAAAAAATGAATATAACTTAATTTTATTGTATGTACAGTCTGCTTGTTTTCAGATAATAGCCAATATGATCGACAGATAATGGGTGGATATTGTCTTATCTTCTTTCATATTAGTTTTCCTGGTTGCAAACAAGGGAGGCCAAATGCTTGGACTGAAATTACTTGAGGGTGTCAAAAATCAGTCTTGAAAACTGGAAGTGAGCCTCAGCAATAACTATGGAGAGACTAGCTTTTTACCATATACGAGAAAACCCTCATCAAGATAAAGCATGTATTTGCCCAGAACCTTGTTACATTTAAATGACTATAAGGCAGTCAGATTTTGAATCCCAGGGCCGCCCAGAAGATTCAGGGGGCAAAGCAATTTTGAGGGCCCCTTCCATAAAAAAAAAAGTTGCAATACTATAGAATATTATATTCTCGTGGGGGTCCCTGCGGGGCCCGGGGCCTGAGGCAAATTGCCCCACTTGCCCCCCACCCATCTGAGCGGCCCTGTTGAATCCTGAGTTTGATCCTTTACTCTCAGGCCAGTCCTGGCTCTAAGGCAGAGGGTGAGCCTTATTAGAGTGCAGTGTTCTGTACTGTTGCTAAACAGCAAGACATGAAAGCAGACAGTGCACAAATTGAATCTCATTTTCAGACTTGTGCTGACGTTATTGATGCTTGTGCAGAAAAAGGGAAATAAATGAAATATCCTCCCACACCCAAATCAGATTGATGACCTTCACTGGAAAAGCAGGCAAACATTCTTTTTTGACAAATGGAAAAAGGGAAAGGCATTTGGGGTGTCTCCACAGTTAGGAGGAAGTATTACAATGAAAAGAAAAAAAAAATTCACCACCAACCACGAGCTGCTATTTAAACTAAAAACTGAAGCAAGACTATGGAACTAACCCCATTCAGAAGAACTAACCGATTTCATATGTTGAGACTCTGCCAAGTATTTAAGAAAGGCCACTAATTCTGTTTTGTCTTGTTTGTATACTTGAATGGAGCTTATCCAACTGATTTTGTGCTAGTAAAAATTCTGGCCTAATTGTAATTCAATAACAAGATGTTTTCAGTTGTTGGCAACCTGAGCAAGATGGACTAGGTATTCTGTTTGCAGAATCTTAACTACCATGAGGCTGGAAGGGTGTCTTATAGTTCTCACTCAGAGAAGACCAAGAGGCTCCATCAGTTGTGGGTGGGGCTTACTTTGGTTATGTTACAAATGATACATATGAGTAATGTTGCAGGCTTTTGCCATTTCTATAATCATTGTCAGATCCTCACTGTTCAGACAATCTTGCAGAAGCACTGACTTTGCTTCTGTTCTATTACTATTCTGCCTATTTAAAACTTGATCTTCAAATAATAAAAAAAGGACACTGCCAAGGATGTTAGATGTAAAATTGTTTTATTCTGAGGGAGTGTGCACATGCAGTATGTGCTGTGTCCTCCCTCCCCTAGCACTATTTATCTGCTTTCTCCCAAGCAAGGATACAGAAATCAACAAGAACCTTGTGTTCTCATGGAGACAGAGTATGCAGAGTTCCATGTTCTATGCCATGTGATCACTTAGAATAATTTGGATTTCAACTCCTGTACTTTGTAGAACTGTTTTTAGGATTACCAGATTTTTAGGGACTGGGAAAGAAGTATGAAAGGGTAATTATGCTCACTAAAGTCTGAGGCCTGACAATCTTTACAGCATTCTTAGCAAGTTGTAGCGCCCAATAGCCTGTCAATAACCAATTTACTTAAGGGACAAAGTAACTGCATTATAAGCTTTATTGCCTTAGACTGCAATTACTACCATAAAATGTTATTTGTCTGTAGCTTGTCATTGCCATCATTTATCTAAAGGAGTGGGAGAGAGCATGTCTGTGTGTGCATAGAATGACTAACCTGTCCTTGTTTTGTACTCCATTCAAATTCTGGTCTTGACACAAGATGAAATAAAGAATTTCCTTAACATTAAAGGAGAGACTATTCCTCTTTTATAATTTATCTTGCATGGTATTTGCATTCTTATTATCATACTGAAAGTTAATTAATTTTAGTAACCAAATCTCAACACTCCATACATGGAAAATATCATGATGCCAAATAGAACGGCCTTTTCATTATATATTACTGTAAGTCTACTTTGTGTCGTAATTTGCCCAAACGTTGCAGTATCACTAGTGTAAAATGTAGTGGTTTGGATCAGTACGATTGGATACATTACTTTACTTCTGTTTTGTTCATAAGGGGAAGGCCACTGCCTATGGTGAACTTTATGACGGAGGAAAAGCTCTGTTAACCTGGGCCCACACTAACACCTCTACCCTTTAAAGGAGTATCAAGAACAAGAGACAAGGGGCAACAATCCTTGTTACTTCAAGAAGTGAGTGATATGGACAATACTTTGGAAGCAGAAGGGACTATTCTTTTCACTCTGCCAGAGTGGTTCCCACAAGGACAGACTGTTGCAGCACGTATGCTGTATCTGAAGTAGCTAGCACGTCCATCACAGAAAGGGAACCTCTGCTCTGCAGAGTGAACACATCTTGAATCCTTCAATAGAGAAGGTCTTGTAAGGAAAGGAATTTCAGGCAAAGAGGAAGAGAAAGCTACCCAATAACTTGGATCTCTTGAGCGGAAACACACTGCAGGGGTTTGGTATTTCCACTCTCTTTATGTGACAGGATGTAATGCTGTAGACAGGGGTGTGGTTAGTGGATTGGGGTGGAGCCAATACTCCTCTGTGCTGCAGGAAAAGAAAGAAGTGAGAATAGGGTGTTTATTATCCAAACAACAAACGATTAAATCTGCCACTTCAAACCGGACTCTAATATCTTTCATGGGCAGCACAATAATGTTCTAATAGCTGCTGTAAACTGAAATATATTTATTGTTTAATTAAGCTTACCAGTCTGCGGATATCCCTCTCACATTCACGCTTTATTCTATTAACCTCATCTTGATGGGACTGATAAGCCGTGCGCAGATCAGCAGCCTTCATTTTATCTGCCTGCATAATATTGTTCAAAGCTTCTTCAAGCTGCTTTTTACCAGACTTCAGCTCTAATATCTCCTGCTGCATCTTTATACGTTCACAATCAAATGCTTTCCGAGCTTCTTCCCTGGCTTCATTTAGCAATGCAGTTTTCACTTTGTCAGCTGCCCCATCCCGCAGCACGTTCACCGTAGACTGCAAGCGTTGAATTTCACTGTCTTTTATTTTTGCCATACGAGCTACTTCCTGCTCATGCTGCCGGATAAGCAGCTCCCTGACAGCCTGGAGTTCCTTCATTTTCTCCTCATGGAGTTTAGCCTTCAGTTCAGAGATGTAGGCGGTGTGCTTGTGCTGCTCCTGCTCTCTTTCTTGCTTGACTTCCTGGATTCTCTCTCTCAGTTTACCCACCTGGAACATAACAATAAATAAAACTCAGTTTAACATGACTGCTCATGATGCTGACTCTCCAAAACATACCATCCCAGGTGCCCTTGCTATAAAATGGAAAAACTAGATCTGAGCACCTCAAACTTAGGGAAAGTTTGCATCTGGATCCAAACATTGTAGCTTGGGCCTCTCTCCAGCCAAAATCTAATATACTTTCACCCTTAGGAAACTGGCATATTTTCTTTTAACCTGTAAAAAAAACTAGAGAATTTCCTGTTTTTTTTGGCAATCCACTAGGGGGCACTCTACTGGCTGATCATTTCTTGCTGTTACAAGGCATGGCAAGATATGACTCAGGAAAAGTGAATCCTGTTTTCTCCTGACTCCCTCCACCAAAATCTATTGCCAGTGCCTATTTTCTTGATGTGGCCCAATCACCGCAAGCTGCCAGTTCCTGACTGCTCCCTTGGGGCTGGAACCAGTTTAGGGAGATGAGTCAGATTGGGAGAGTGGTGCTGGAATTATGGAGAATCAGGAAGCCTCTTTGTTTGTGGTGGGGGAATGTGAGGAAGCATTCCAGTGCTCGATGGAGTGGTGGATAACTTATTTGCTTTTTCTATGGTGTGCATATTGTTTCAGAATTTCAAAATCATTAAAATATTATGCTCGTTTTATAGTTGGGAAGCTGAGGCGCAGAGAGATTAAATGACTTGCCTAAATTCACATAGGAAGTCTGTGACAGAGCAGGGAATTGAACCCAGAACTCCTGAGTCTTGGTCCACTGCTTTAACTACAAGACCACCATTCCTCATCTTACTGCTAGGGAGGTGAGAAATAATCTCTCCTTCAAGGGATGAAGAAAGGAGCAGCAACTAGGAAGGAGGAAAGCCTCCTGTCAGTAGGGCGAGAGTTCAGAGGTAAAAGCTGAAGACTAGGGCCTGTGTTTTCATTTACTAATTTTGAGACTCCCACCTTAAAGAGGCCTGATTTTCAGATGCCTGGTACTCACAGCTCTTTGAACACCGGGCCCCTTCAAGGTGTTTCAGATTGGCCACCTAAAAATTGAGGCATCGAAAAGCACTAGACACTTTTTAAAATGTAGGCCAAGGACTGTAAGGGTTAAAAGCAGGTTTATATCCTATTATATCAATGCACACTGTGATGAAACCTCATTATAATGACACTCAGCAGGTTGCATGAACAGTGATGCTTTTTCTATGTGGAATTATACACTAATTCAGAAAAAAGTCCAGAGGTAAATTTGCTTCCCCTACAGAAGCATATTTGGCACAGTATAATATAGTCCAACATAATCACTGTCAGTAGCACACTCCTGCTATCTCCATCACAATGAATGCCACAACATAGTCATGGCATATGATTCTGTAATCTAATGCAAAGTTACCGAGCCGCAGAGGATTCAAAGACGTGTGCTCTTGAATGACACTATAAACATGCATACCACATGGTGCTTCTGCTAGAATGAGGTTATTGCACAGCAGGGGAAAGAAAATCTAACACTGAAAGTGAGTAAAACCACTATTAATGGAATAAACACTGATCATGACTGCAGTATCCAAAGCTAGGCATGCAATAAAGTTCTAAACCAGGTATGTTAGAGCAGGATTTTACTGCACCAACACTATCATCTTACACCAAGAACCTGCCTAATAGATGCAAAGAGAAAAGAATATTGCCCCAGAATTATATATCTCATTACTGGAAATAGATCACATATCTTGGTCTACCCCAATTACGTTTTATCCATATGTAATTGCATCTTCTGTAGCTGATAGGGATGATATTTATTTCCAAGACTGTAATCAACAAGTCCAGGTTTCAAACTTCCAGGCTTATGTAAGGCCACCTAGTTCTGCATGTGGGCTTAAAATAAACCTTAGACCTCAGATTGGGTATTCGTTCACCTATCCACTAATCTAAATGTCCAAATGTAGAAATAGAGACTGATTTAGGCATCCAAATTTGACAACTGGGACTAATCCCACACTGATTTAAATATATCACAGCTATTTTTTTAGGGATGGAAAAAAAGTTCATGGAATCTTGTTAAAACAAAACAAAGAAAACCAACACTGTCCCATGGATAAATCAGATGCAACAATTTATCGAGACACAGAGTAGTTAAAATACAGTCTTATTCTACATATATTGTAGGTGAAGGGTAGTTTTTAACCTAAAGTAGTCCAGAGTGTGGTGGCTTCCGAGAGAATTTATTAACAACTGAGAAATTAGTCTTGAAATACATGTTTCCAAACAGCATTTACCCTCAAATGACTGAGCAGAGAGGAAGCCGGCAGAAGCAGCAAGGAGGGCCGAAGTTACTTAGGAGCCTACGTCCCATTTTCAAAAATGCCTTTTGGATTTAGTGGCCTAAGTCTCATGGGCAAATTGTTTTTATTTCAAGAGACAGTTCCACATATGCATGGACCCATGTACTATAAACTGAAGATGACAAATCTGTCAAGACAGCAGCAGCCTATAAAAAAAGGTGTTTTTCACCCTGGACATCATTGATTTGAACTTCTACTCCACTGGCCTTTGTAAATTAAATCTTTAGCCTATGCATGTAGATATAACAATGATGCCAAAGCAATAATTAGATTTTCGGCAAAAAAATGCAAAAGGTCATTCTTCCTTGACTGTTTTATACATTTTTATGTTAATCTGTATATGTTTAGGTTTGGACAATGTCTGAAAGACAAACATTTTCTTTAACCCACAGACTACACACTTAAAGAATATGTGATTCCAGCTTTGTTTCCCTTTACAAGCCATTTGCACATGTGAAAGACAAAATAAAACAATCAATGGAACTGTTGGGGTCTGTTAATCAAAACAAAGTTTTCATAGTAATCAGAGCTGCAGTCAAAACCAGACTGATCAGGCATATAAGTTATATATGTTGTTTTATCCTCTATAAAAATAATTAAAATCCTCACCGTGACTTGAACTATGTTTATATTTTTCTCTCGTTTTAACTTAAATTTTAAAAATACTTCATTCTTGCCATAATGATCCTATACAATATATTGTCAGACATTTAAGTTTCCTACCATGAGCTATTGTCCGTTATGATGGCCAGGAGGATGGCCATCCATTTAAGGTCATTTTTAAATCAAGTACAATAGCTTTCCCCAAAAACTAAAATCTCCAGTCTGTATTTTTATTACACAAAATGTGTACACCAGCTTCACTTATTTCTGCCAGCACACAAACGGCCTGATCCAATGCTCACTGAAGTCAACAGGAGTCTTTCCATTGACTTCAGTAGGCACTGGCTCAGGCTCTAAATGTGAATCACTCAAACAATAGCAGAGCTCTCACAGTAACAGCAACAGCCATCCTGGATAAACAAGATCACTTTAGGACAACTTTTTGGATTACCAACTTAGAATTCAATTAATAATTATGTCATGTTCAAGGCCTACAAACAGAGAAGTTAACTAAAACTTAAAATTCTCAGGAAGGCTGCAACATAACATTACTTTAGTTCTTCAAATCCAGAACTTTAACACATAAGAACCAGAGAGAGAGAAAGAGAGAGAGAGAGAAAACAGACTGCTCACTAAGGCTGAGAGGCACAACTCATCCCATCTTGCTCTAAACTGGATCTTTGCACACTGACTGCTGAAATACCTAGATCGCACACTTCCCTCAGAGCCCCCTAGCCTGGAAGCAGGACCAAGAAAACCCCTGAGAATTCAAGGTGATAAATATGTAATTTTAACATTGTTTTAATACACCGCAGTTTAATACATCATAAACAAACACGGACTTTTGAAGCAATACTTTCTACTAAAACCAGGGAGTGAATAGAGCGGTAAACATACCGGCTTTGTACTGACCACACTTGACACAATCATCATTAAAGTCGACAGCGGTTTAGAGGCTATGGTTCACACAATGCATTTCCAAACCAGATTAATGAACGTTCGGTTATATGACAGACTACACAGCAGGACTAAAATCACACACGATGAAGAAAAGCTTGTACCTTTCCATAATTTCTTTAGAAGCAATGCTAGCTAAATTATACTAAAGAAACTGATACTTTTAAATATTATCAGCTTCAAAAAAATAATGAATAAAACTATTTATTTTGTAATATTGCAATTTCACCCATTCTAATGTGATTAGTCATATTTTCAGATACAGATGGACTGCAATTTGATAACTTGTGCTCGGATCTCAGAGACATGTCAGTCTTCCCTGCAGATGAGGGACAAAGCTTATCTCTATGCTCCAGGTTATCTTTGCATTGATCCAGCTACCGGCAGTCTGATCAATAAGCTTCCAACACTTTTTCATATGGAAAAGTTTATAGCATGAGTAGATTTGAAAGGATTAGATTTTTATTGATAAAGGTTAGTAAATGTTGATTTCACTGTATGTACACACACACACACACACACACACACCACAAATATTTCCATCAATAACAACCAAACTTTACAGATAAGCATATTAAGAAACATGCTGCTTCAGAACTATTAGAGTTTGATTTAAGGATGTTTACTTTGTATATTTTGACAATGTGATGTTGACAATTTGTGTTTTAATGGTTATAAAGTCTCAATTTTTTAATCTCAACATTGTTAAATAATTACTGTCTGACGCCGCCCCCCCCCTCCAAATTTTCTGCAACTGTGAAATTTTAAATTGGTAAAAATAAAGATGCTTAAAACCCATGCTTTTGTGGAATTGAAAATTTAAGTTGATAAAAATAGAAAAATGCTTAAAAATTATCAATATTATCATGGTCTACCCCAGGGGTCGGCAACGTTCGGCACGCGGCTCGCCAGGGTAAGCACCCTAGCAGGCCGGGCCAGTTTATTTACCTGCTGACGCGGCAGGTTCGGCCGATTGCGGCCTCCACTCGCCGCGGTTCGCTGTCCCAGGCCAATGGGGGCGGCGGGAAGCGGCGCAGGCCGAGGGATGTTCTGGCCGCGGCTTCCCGCTGCCCCCATTGGCCCGGGACAGCGAACCGCGGCCAGTGGGGGCCGCGATCGGCCGAACCTGCCGCGTCAGCAGGTAAATAAATTGGTCCGGCCCACTAGGGTGCTTACCCTGCGAGCCGCATGCCGAACGTTGCCAACCTCTGGTCTACACTATACAGTTAGGTCAACATAAGGCAGCTTATGTTGACCTAATTATGTCAATGTTCACACTACAGCCTCGTCCGACCAATCTAAGTGCCATACTATACTGATACAATAATTCCACCTCCACGAGAGGTGTAGCGCTTCTGTCGGTGTAGGTAGGGCAATGCAGCATCTGATTTATTTATGCTACTTACATCGCTGTTGACTGTCTTGTCAATTTCACGTCCTGTCAATTTCACAGCGCCATCCTAGAACCTAACTGCCTTGGCTCCCCACTCCCAGCTGGGCTGCTGCCCAGAGGCTCCCTGCTGAGAAAGCTGAGAAGCTCAGGTGGCTGCCCCCTGCTCCTAGCTGAGAGCCTGTGGAGGTGCGCAGAACTGAAAGCCCTGGCTCCAAGCCCCCCCGCCCCTCATCAGTCGGTGGAAGCACTCCTGGTGAAGACATGCACCATCGACAGAAGGAGGGTAGGGTGGACTTTAAATAGGTCAACTTAAGGCTGTAGTGTAGACATGCCCTAAACCTTAAAGCCAAAACTTAGAGAATAAGTAAAATATACTCTTATCTTTTAACATGCACCCAGAGCCTTAACTTGATTTCTTACATGAACTTAATTAATAAACCTCTAACTGTATGTAACAGGACAGGAAATATCAAATACCCCACTAATGACTAAATCATGGGTTCTCTGAAATAAAGGAACATTTATTTGAAATAACCATCCTGAAAAGCTTAGTACATTAAAGTATGTGAAATGCTCTGAAATGAGTAGTTTTTGACTATGTTGCCGATTTATAATTAACAACATTACAATGACAACGCCAGAACAGGGATGAATTATCATCTCTCTTTTTTCAACACCTCTCTCCTCTGACCACCCAAATCAAACCAGTTAAAAACTCAATCCTGCTTCCTCTAAAATCAATAACAAAATTTTCAGTGAGTTTAATGGGAGCGGAATTGGGCCCTATCTAAACACTGCATCTTGGGCCTGACCTTGCAAATTGATTAGCTTACAGGAGATGCTCTTGTGAATCATCAACTCCCAATGACTTCAGAGGCAATGAAAGGATGCTTAGCACCTGGCAGGATCGGATCTTAGTGTTTCTAACTAAAGATATCCACAATGAATAACACTCCTCCTGTTCTATTAATGTGACATGTACTATTGTTATCTCACTTGAAATTTTATTTTACTGTTGTTCATAGTTTCATAGGGCTCTATTCTGCAAGGTGCTGAGCCCACTAATTTCCTACTGAATTAAATGTGAAAACATTCTGAAATTAACTGTGTGCTATTGGACAGTCAAAGCCAAATTGCAGTGCAGTTCTTCTGGAATTCAATATATTGTAGGTTTGCAAGCTTGCCCCCCTCCCCCCCCAATGGAATTTAACAGGACTTAAACCAATAGGCTTCTACAGAAATGTAAGAGTTTCTATAAAAATCACTCTAAAACGCCTATACATTTAATAGAAAATTGCCCCTTTTTCTCACCTTTGTCCTTCCCCAGTAACCACCTTCAAAAGGTCCAGTATTGCAATAATGCTTCATTTGGGGTCCATCACTTCTACCCTGTTGCTGGCTAGCAGACATTGTTTTCAGTGCCTACCTAGCAGCGACCTTGCCGATGCCAGCTTGAGGGTTGAGGCATTAAGCTGAGGATCTGAACTCTAATAAGCTGTCGCTAGGCCACCAAGGAAGCCTTTGATGAAATGCTGTTTTAAATCCACATTGATCACACTGAAACTTTAGCTGTTCCAGTCCAATCAAAGAAGCTGTTTTGTTTGATCTTTTCCAAAGGAGTTGGCTTTATGGTGAAAGGAATTGCTCTTGGAAGAGAATCAATCACACACTGTCTGCAAAATGGCCTCCCATGTCTGGAATCCATGGAGAATGAGAAAGCAGAGATTCATCAAGGACGTTGCTTTGGAGTGATTCTAGCATCTCTTTCGTGGTGGTATGTGGCACAAGGATGAAGACCAAGTGCCAAGTAACCCAAGCCAGAGTGAAGGACACTCAAAAACCCTACCACATAGGGGAGCAAAGTAGAAAGAGGTACCCCTATGGAATCTAAAAGCTCTCCCCTTCTGTCTCTATATGGGGAATTACTCAGCTCAGCCTTGGGACACTGGATGACATATAGCATACATTGTCAAGAACTGCAGGACGCACTTTAAAATGGAATACCATACTGCTATGGCATTATAGCTGGAAGCAAAAACCCCTGAGTCAGGAAGTTCAAATTGGAAATAGGATGCAAATTTTGCAAATGAGGGTGATTAACCATTGGAACAGATTACCAAGAGATGTGATCAATTATCCATCATCTAGAAGTGGATTATGATGTTCCGGTGCTAAAATGCACTGAGCTACAGAGACTAGAAGGGACATCAGGAGCCACTGAGCCAGCAAACCCTCTATGGAATTTATTAGGACTTAATCCAATAGGCTTCTACAGAAATGTAGCAGTTTCTATAAAAATCACTCTAAAATCCTCTATATTTAATAGAAAATGATACCCTTTCTGTAAGATTTTGAACCATCCTATGGGATTTAATTTTTAAAAATGTTATATTCCTGCAACCCAAGCAAGACAGAAAGCAGAGGAAAGCATTCTGAAGGGTTTACAGACATGGAGCAGTCTCCTTTAGCTGAAGCTACACACCCACAATTGGTCAATTCAGTCCATAGTTTAGGAGTGCTTCTGGATTCCTTGCCGATGTTGAGTGCTCACATACTACAATCTGCCAGTAACACTTTCTACCATCTCTGGTTGTCTAGGAGACCTCATCCCCTGGCAAAAAATGGCCTGGCCTCAGTTATTCACACCGTTGTCGTCTCTTGGCTGCCTAACGGCAATGCAGTATTGTTGGGCATGTAGCACTCAGGCCCGAGGGATCAGCTGGTAGAGAACACTGAGCACATCTCCTCAGCATCACTGGGTACCACAAACATATCAAACCTATCTCCGCTCCTTGCACAGGCTTCCCATAGGATACTGAACCAAGTTCAAGGTCTCAGTCCTTATCTTCAAGGAGCTCAATGGCCAAGATGAAGACCGAGGCTGACAACTTTGCTCCTCGGGCAAAATGGAACTTGCTATAGTAAGGGTAAATCTTGTCTGTACAGGAGACAGCTTTTTGGGGTGCACTCCCTCAGAAACTAGGGACCATCACAAATTTCACCACCTTCCACTCCAAGTGCAAGGCACATTTCTTTGACCTTGCCTTCTTTAACATAACCATATAGCCCCATGCATACATACATAAATATTATATTACATATTTTTAAAATTCCAGAACAAAATACTCCACTGCACACGTCTCTCCCTGGGTAGAGGATGATAGACCACACATCACAGAACTTAGTCACGCTGCTTAATGTTCTCCTGGAAGGCACTCAGATACTACAGTAATAATGAGCATGGTATATGATCCCATATAGAATATCAGAAATAAAACATTAGCCATCCTATAGAATTTAATTTTTATACACAAATCCTACAGAAAATGTTCTATTAAATCCTATAGGACTTTTCTGTAATGGACGCAGCCTGCCCAGCCTCCCATGGCCTCTCCACTATTAACCAGACACCAAGTTCAGTGGCCTCCCAACCTGTAGTCTCTACCAGCCACCTCCTTTCTCCATGCTTCTATTCCAAACCTGAGGCTAAAAGTGGCAGAAGCAACAGACAGTCCATAAGTTTACAGCTACACTGCCCCCACCTCAGTCCTCCTGATGTCAGAACCCGTACTTTCCATCCCACCATCAGATACCTCCAATTACAACTACCTTGTTGCCACCAATCGTGTTTACCTGTCAGCCTTGCCTCACTCTGCCACCCACTTTTATCTATATGACCTTTATCACCATCCTTTTCCCACCACATCAACCCTCCTCTGTACGCCTTTCCTCATCAGACCCAACTTCACTGCTCACTTCTCTGCAGCACCCCCAACAAGATGTACACATGCCAACCCAAAACTTCCCTTTCCTCCTCTCCCTATTCTCTCCCATTCTTTATCACTCTCCTTCCTGGTGTCTTTTTGGATTGTAAAATTTTAAGAGAGTCGTGTGACAATGTCAAAGAATCACGGAACAAGTTGCTTTATGCTCAAAACTGAAGAAGGGACTTTTATTAAATTAAGGAAAATGGGACCTCTTATTCTCAAAGCCACTTGCCTGTCTCTCTCTGCTTCACTGTGAAGCTTCTTCCTAGACTCTTACTAAGCCCTTGCAGTTGGGCTTCTTACTACAGATTTTAAGAACTGGTACACAATCTCACATGGGGGTATTTATTGTGAGGAACCTAGCTCACCTTTGGGCTAGAATATTATTAGAAATTATATCATACTGCACTGCAATATCATCTAATTTCCTGTTCTCCATCACCTCAAGGTCTCTTTTGGTATTATGACCTTCTCATTATCTCCCTCCTACTGAATGTGTGGGAGTGTTAATATCTTCCCCCAGATGTACTGGCTTGAATTTTATATTGTTATCCCTAGCAATATTTGTAACGGTTTTCGGTCCCATTGTGTTGCATCTCTATCCATACCACCTCCCAACTTGGTGCCATCTGTGAGTTTAATTAATGTGCTTTATTACACGCTCTTCCTAACAATAAAGAAGTCTGTCAATCCTTGGATCATATACCTTCTCCCCCTTTCTTCTGAATCATGTGTTACTGTTCCAGAAATCAAATGATCAAATCTACTGTATTCCCTTCATTTACTAATTTTACATTATAATCAAAATGAGGCTGGCCTTATTTATTCTTTGTAATTTTCTGCTGCTTATTTTTCATATTTTGTTTCCCTTCAGATGCTTACAAGTACTCTCTTGTTCCCCCTTTTGCCCCCCCCCCATTATTTTACTAGGGATTGAGAATGTAGGTTTACAAGACACAAACATACAACTAGCAAATCAGAATATCCATCTTTTTCAATATATCCTGCCTCTAACCACCTGTCAGGTTCAGATACTTCAAGAAAACCCAACAGACAATCATGGAATAACTTACCCAAAGTAGACAGGATACTGGGTTGGATGGACCTTTGGTCTAACCCAGTATGGCCATTCTTATGTTCTTATCCTAGTGGAGAATGACAGGCACACCAAACATTTGCTCAGTATAAGTGATTCTCCTAAGCAGAAGAGGCACCTAACTGTGCCCAGATTTTAAGGGGATTAACTCATCGCAGGATGGACAGAGCTTGAAGCCCACAGGCTTAGAGTCTGCCATATCAAGGGGGCAGGTCTAACCATCAATCCTTGATCCAGACAAGTAGATATGATCACAGCAGTCATAAGTCAAGATAAATCAGATGAGCTATGAAGGTTTTTAGAGGATTTGTAGAAGGTTTAACCAAAAACTAAGAACTAGTGGGTCAGAGACTTGCTAGGTTCCATCCTGCTGCCACCGGCGGTCACCCTTTCTTTTATGCCTTTGTATGGGAGCATCAGGAGGCACAGGGAACGTGTGAGACCATGATGGACACTGCTATTCAAAAAAAATCCAATCTCTCACACAAGGCACATGTGCATCTATGGCCAGATCTACACTGACACATACTTGAACTACACTCTTCTCTGCTTTGCCTTTCATTTTAGATATCATCACGCACGCACACACACACACACACGAGTGAATTTGCAGGAGCCAACAATTTAAGTTGTTCAACAACAAATACAGCCCACTGGGGAGACGTACTCTGGTTTGTGATGGCTCAGGTAAGGTTTGGTTTCACAACAGCCATAGTTTTTTAGTGTATTGAAATATGCTAAAGTTAATTTTTAAAAGTGTCACAATTCATCATGTAATCTGGGACTGAAATATATCCTCTTAATGATTATACAAGCAGCTAAGAACATTTCTAACTTGTTATCTAATGATGTTAGGAGATGATTATGTCCCGGGTAAATTTAGAAGGCTTTTCCTCCGATAAATCATTAATATAACATATGTATACATGTATATCCCTAAATAGAAAGACAGCACATTTAAGGGATTTAAATTAAGTTAAATTTAAGGGATTTAAATTAAGTTAATTAACCTCAAAAAACTGTTTCCTTAGCTAACATTATACAAGTTCCAGATGCCACTGAATTGTTTCTTGAGCAGCCTCAATACTTTTCCATTCACCTCTGTGCCAATAAAGCCATTTCATTCATTTAGGTTCTCTAGGAACAGTGCTTCTTGCCTCCTGAAATTGTTTATTTTTATCTTTAATTTCAGTTAGTTTTTTTTCATTATTCAGTTTGAGTTACTCCATGAAAAGAATTAATCCCCCAGGGCTCAACTGTATCCAAATGAGGGGGGAGGGATAGCTCAGTGGTTTGAGTGTTGGCCTGCTAAACCCGGGGTTGTGAGTTCAATCCTTGAGAGGGCCACTTAGGAATCGGGGGCAAAATTGGTCCTGCTAGTGAAGGCAGGGGGCTGGACTCAATGACCCTTCAGGGTCCCTTCCAGTTCTATAAGATAGATAGGATAGGTATCTTTTGATAGAGAACTCTCCATTACTTTACATATGCTACCAAAATGCTGCCAAATTTCCTGCAGTATCCTTGTCCATCTCAGACACAGCACAACCTTGTACTTGATCCGATAGTACAGAGGACTCGGTGACATAGCACACCAGGTCATTCCGTCAATCAAACCCACTTCTCTCTAGGTGAAATCCTAGCCCCATTAACGTTAGTAGAACCAGGATTTAATCTTCTGCCTCCGTCCCTATCCCTATACTCTGACAACAACTAGTATGGCCTAATCCTTTCAGATTTACTGTTACTCACATCTACCCTTTTACTCCTCCATTAGACACACTGATTATGTAGCATCTCCTCCCTCACTCCTTGGATGGCAGGGGTGTGTGGTTTGAGGGAGAGTAGGGGACATGAAGTGTGGATGGTGTCACCCGGATTGTAGGGGATACAGGTATTGCTGTGCAATTGCTCTGGCTGCATTAAAGAAGTGCTGGATTTTAGGACAATGCAGTCTGGCTTCTTTCATTCACATATCCCTGATACTGCCTTTCATAAACACAGAGTTTCCACCATGGCAACCATGGATGGCAACTCTCCAGCTGGGAGAATAGAAGTTTAAGGTAACTTCCAAAGCAGATGGTCTCTAATGGCAGAATAATGCAGCAGTCACACTATCAGGGCACTGGCATTGCCTGTATACATGAGCTACTTTAAGAAAGAAAATGAAGCAAAATAGCTGAGAAATTTTAAAATATATATATTTTTTCAGATTAATTTGATAGAATGGTGAAATTTAAACTGAGAATTGTCTTTTAAAACATAGCAGCACTGAGGTAACTATAAAAGGATAGCAGCGCTACAGCACAATTGTCAGTCTCTCCCTGGGTTTACAGGGCCTGAATGGCTGGCAAGCTTCCTGGCCTGTTGTTCTAAGCCGCACAGAAAGCTTTGCACCACCCCCAGCATCACAGTTTACTCATTTTATCTGTGGCGGAAGGGGAGGCAGAGGGGAACAACAATAACATTGGCTGCACTGTTCGCACACCAATTCTTCTGACTAATCCACGAGAAGCATTAAGAAGGGATCAGGCTGCAGCTCAAACTCCACAGTTTAAAAGTAAACTGAGCAGGAATGTGCAAGAAGAAGTAAAAATTACTCTCTGTAATTAGGTTTTTCATAACTTTCATAACTTTAACATTTCAATATTTTGTCCCAATTTGTGATGAAAAACAAACGTCATAATTTCCTAGGGGACGGAAATTCTGATTTTCCACCAGCTCCCTACTGAATTTATTATGGCAACTGAGTAAGAGTTTGTTCGAAAGAAAAAACAAATCTGATTTTCATCTGCAACATTTTATTTAAATTAATTATATAAAATAAGAAGACTGTCTACGGCTTTGTCTACGTTGCCAATTGAACGACAAAACTTTTGTCGTTCACAGGTGCTCAAAAAAGCACTCCCCCCCAACCCCCGAAGGACAAATGTTTTGCCACGGCAAGTGGCAGTGTAAATGGCTCGTTGTTGGCAGGAGCGCTCTCCTGTTGACAACGCGAACCCTACTCGTAGGGGGTGGAAGTATTTTGTCAGCAAAAGTGCCGACAAACAGCGTTTACACTGCCCGACTTTTAGGGACACAGCCGTGTCGCTAAAAGCTGTGTAGTGTAGACAAAGCCTAAGATCCAGCATCATTACCCTCTCAGAAAGTTAGAGAGGGCACAGAAGAGGAAGTAGAGCTGGAGACCAGCTGATAGCCTAATGCAGAATATCAACTCCAAAGATCTTATGAAGATTCTCCCATTCCAGTGGAGAACAGTCTTCAGATAAAAGACCAAGCAGAAAAAAAATGTTACATTTGAGACCATTTTTATATATTGTAAATGGCAGAGAGAATTTTTTGCTTCTGCTTCAAAACCTACCTTAAAAATAACAATGGAAAAAGACAACGGGAGCCACCTGGAAGTGTTAGTGGGTAGTGATAAAATGTTTGCTCTGATTACAGGTCTCTGAATCCGCATGCAAAGGGATGTATGTGAAATCTTTTACTCAGCTATGTGAAAAATTTAGCATAGAGATCAGAATTTCTTCTTTACACGATTATCTCACACCTATTTATTCATGCTATGGGTTACATATAACACTTCTGAGACTACCTTTAACTGTAGAAAAGATACCTAGAGTGGATCTGGCAGTCTATAAAATTCAGTGTGTTTTGTAGGGAGTCAAGTGAACTGATGGTCCTCAATGAATTAATAATAAGCCTACTGGTCCATCCACCTCTGAGATGCTGCAAGGAAATAAAATTATACATGCTAACAGCTGTTTAAATATATATAATTGATGAACGAACAAAATCTCTTGGGTATGCCACTGATTATTCACATATCTGGAGCAATTACAGTGTGAAGAGTAACACCGCTGTTCCAAATGCAAATAGCCAATAACACATGCAACCTAATGGGGTCAAATCAGGACTGCATCAACAATTTCCTCAGTCAGTCTGCATTCTGCATATGCACTTAAGTGTAATGCTTTGAATGTGACTTAGGAGTTCAACTTCCCCTTCAATTCCTTTCAGAGTTTCAAATACTAAGCTCTGATACAAACCTCCTGATCATTCACTTTATTTCCTTTAGTCACATTTTGTTAATACCTCTCGATTTAGCAACACTGCAAATTTAACAGACAGACATTTACTCCCTCTTGCAGGTTATTAATGAAGATTTTAAATAAGACTGGACCTCGTACAATTACATTTCACTACACACCTCACTGTTTAATACTTTTCTCTGTATTCATTTCATTCTGGCTACGGTCCCTCAGCCAGAGTTCAGTCGATAGGACAATGCGCAGATCCAAGCCAATATCAACTCATTTTGAAAGTACATTATTTTTGAGAGACACTGGTATCAAATTGTCTGCTGGTTCAGAACCGAACATACCACTTCGAAGCATTCTTAGAGCATGCAAACACATACCTTGCTTTTTTCTTGCTGGAATTCTATCTGGATGTTGGTCAGTTTAATCCGTAGTTCCTCATTAGCAGCCTGAACTGCTTCTATCTCCATGTCGGACCTCTCTCCCTTGGCACGGCTTTTCTTGGACATAGTTATTTTTAAAGTTTACAATAAAAATCCCTCACGCCACACTGAACCAATAGCCAAGCAGCCTTCTGTGCTAGACATTAACAATTCAAGTAGTCCTCAACACAGTCCTGCATGTAACACTTTTCCATCATGGCTGATTTCTTTCATATCCTGAAAGAAACAGAGAAGAAGAAACAGACCTATTAGACTGCAGCACTGTTTGACAGAATGAGACATCAAACAAAATGCATATCATGGATTATAAAACAAATGTGTGTTACTTCAAGCAATTACAATTACATAAAAATGTACAGTACTTTTCTCTAGCATACCCAGTAAGTTACAGTATACTATGCTTTTATAGAGGAGGAAAACAAAGACCTGAAAAGTAAAAGTTGCACATATGTAACTTTTCCCCCACACAACACCTCATTATCTAAATATGCACCCACTCAACCCCATTTTCCAGAAATTCATTTCCTTCTTGTCATGTTAAAGAGCAGATATTTACAAAAATATGAATCACTTCTTATTTAGGACCTGATCCTGAGAGAGGCTGAGCATTCACAACTGACATTGGGCCTGATCTTGTGTCAACTAAAGCCAGTGGGAGTTTGCCACTGACTTCAATAGGAGTCATTACATTTAATTCATGTTGTAAATAGAACAGGAAATTGTACAATATTAACTTAAAGTTCCATTAAACCTCTTGCCTTAATGGAGTCAGAAAATAAGTCACCATTAGTTATTATTTACAGAAACAATTCTGTAATTATAATAGTAATATATTAAAAGATTGCATATGCTATGGAAAATTGAATGCCACTGAAAATCAGATCCAAAAATACTAAGCTCCTTTAACTCCAGTTATATTCCCAAGCATGTCTCCAGGTAAAGTGTTTGTTTATTTAAATCAGATATTCCAGGAGTGTATCAATACCATACAAAGAACTCCAATTCCAAATAAATAGGAAATTGTAGATTCGTTTGCATACTGATTAGTTATAGAAACTAAATCTGATTTTCTTCCTGATCACCTATAGAACACCAAGTTATTCACAGAAAGCAGGAACACCAACACTTACTCTTGGCAGTGAATTAGTTGGCAAATTGACTTCCATTTTTTAAATATCCATTTAATCTTCATCACCAAATTATATGCCACAATTTTGGCATTCTTAAGGTATTTGCAATTGGACATGCAAATATTGCTTCGGTACCTAATGTGTTTGATATCAATTTTCCTTTCAAAGAATAAGCCGTGTTTCTCCCCACTTAAATCTATGTAGGAGTTAATTCAGGGGTTGCATGATTACCGAAGACAAATACAGTCTTTAGCACTTGGTGTTTGTATATAGTGTCTTTAATGTAAGGTTCTCAGACTATTCACAAACATTAACTTGTAATGTAACAACAAAAACAAAAATATGCAAGTATCATACTCAATTAACACATCGGTAAACAGATTTATAGGAGTCAAGTGACTTGCCCAAAGTAACACCTCTCTGCTCAGATCAGTAGCAAACAAGGAACAGAACCTTGGAATCCTGATTCCCAGGCCCTTGTTCTGAGTATTTGACTCAGTTGCCCATTAGGATCCAGTATAAATAGACCAGAGACTCCTTTTTAATTGACTGGAATTGAAAAAAAATGTTTTGTTTTGTAGTCCTACCCCTACCTCTTTCCAACCATAAAATCTCATTGTGACAGGGTAGTCTGCCCCTTAAAGGTACTAGTGCCTAGTTGTCAGTCCAGCCCCCAACATGTGGCATGGCCGTTTATGGATATAAGAGGTTCAATATAAGGATGGAACAAGGATATGGAGAGAGAGGAAGCTGTCTTGGGAGTGAGTGATGCTTGTCACTGTATCTTTAAGGATCTGAGGAGCCTTGCAGAGAGAGCATGGCAAGGCTCCCCTCTTACCCAAACAATCAGGGATGGGGACTAGCATACATCCTGCCTAGTCCCTCATAAAATACCAGCAGAAGGCAGCTATCAAACCCTCTGAGCCTGAGAACAACGTGGGACAGCGGAGGGAGAAGCTGGCTAAGGTCCTGCATTGGACTAAATTACAACCTGATGCAGGAGAACTGGGCACTCCTGGCCCAGCTCCAGGAGGAGAGCAGAGCTCTCTTGCCATAAGGGGAGAGAGAGAGACTGAGAAGTAACCCTGAAGGGACTGGGAACATGGCACAAGGGAACACCGTTTGTTTATTTGGGACTTTTGTTATGGGCTATTTTGTATGCGGTTTTATAATAAACCAGCCCCAAGGAGGGTATTATTGAGTCAAGAGCACCTGAAGTGGAGTTATTGAGTTCCTGAGATGGGAAACTGAGACAGGAAGTTCCTGGAAAGCCACACTTAGCCAGAAGAGGGTGCTGGAAGGCAGTCACAGCCTGTGACACCCATCATCTAACTATTCCATACAGTTAAATTTAATATGATTTTATATAAAGCAGTTCATAATGTAGGTAGCTTTAAAAAGCAATTACATACTCGTAGCGCAGCGATTCTAGAGGTAAATGCAAATTCAAGGCAAAAAAACCAAACTCCGTGTAACAAGAACCCTTCATGGAATAGGTGGCTCTTAAGGCTTTTTTTGCCTTTATGATGAGGATGATGATGATGATTAAAGGAGAACAGCTAGCTACTGCAGGTGATATATTCCATTATAGTCTAGATTAGAGATGACCCATAATCAAAACGCTGCCTACATTTGTGGGAAATTTGGATTCAAATTCAGTTTTAAAAGTTATAGTCCTCTGGGACCATCTTTAATGAAGAGGTTAAAATAAATCAAAGTGAGGTTGTAATTAGAAGTACTCTATGTCATGACAAAAGAATAAAAAATATTAATGAATTCCTTCTAAACTTGAAGGTAGACAGATTCTCCAAGGAGCTATTCCTGAAACCCATACCCAAGCAAAATTCCTACTGTATTTAGATATATGATTGAATTCAATGTGAATTTAGCCTAAGTACGAAAATCAAAATCACCCTCAAGTGTTTGGACTGCTAGAATTCTTTTACATCTCTCATCTGGTCTTTCATAAAATACCTTAACATGTTTAGATAAGAGTAAGAACACTTGAGCTACAGATATTTTAGTATGTAAATTCAGAAGTGGAATTTGTTCTTCTATCACAAAAGACAAAAACATCAAGGTAGCCTTATTTGATGTGGGCATACAGGAAATATGGAGGACAGAAACAAGTCAAAGTGAAGTGATGTTGATATTGTACTGGAAATTACCACGTACTTTTGAGTCAATAACTGTACAGTATCACTGTGCTCAGACTGAGCCAGAGCCATTCCATTTCAGTTGATTTAAGATATCCTCATGTGAAGGATGTGCCACGAGGATAAGATGTGGAGATATTATGCCACATTAAGACCAAACTTTTTAATATGGGTGCCTAAAGCGAAGCACTTAAATCCACATTTAAGCATGAAGCAGGTAGCCTGATTTACAGGGCTGCTGAACACGTACTGCTCCCATTGACTTCAAAATTCACCTCCAGTGAGTTCAAGCTCAACAACAGCTGCCAATACTCAAAACTTCCGACAAATCAGCCTACTTAATCTAGGGCCCAGGGCCGGCTCTGGCTTTTTTGCCGCCCCAGGAAAAAAGCCTCCGGCCGCCCCCCCCCCCCCCCACGGTCAGAGTTATATGTGTGTGTACTTTGAATGTATATTGCCTTGGCAGTACTTGAATACAAATTATATCATATGGCGAAAATGATGGAGGAAAAAAGTGAATTTGAAACTGCTCCCTCCCCCCCCCCCCCCCGGCAATAATTACAAGTTCTCCTTGCAGCAATAGTTTGTGGATTCTCAGTCTCTTAATTCCCTCTGCAGTGTAGAAACCATCACCCTTTTAATTAAAAGAAGCATGGAAGAAAAATGTAAAATAAAAGAAAAAAATCTTACAAAATGGTCTAAGATTCAACTGGTGACTTAAGTTTTTGGTTGGGGGGAAGGAAATGGGAAACATTTTATGTGGCCATCAAATCTCACCTAACCGGATTATTTTACAATAACTCTGCCAAGAAAAGATGGTGTCCAGTTTTCATACCATTCCAGTGATGTTAGTGATGGAAAATCCATTAGACTTCAGTGGTGTCAGGAAACCCCATCAGCTGAACATTATCAATCGATAGTTCCAATTTCTCTTCTTCCTACTTATCTTTTTATGGATTCAAAGGATGCACTCTGTCACCATCAGAAGCCATTCCCTGCTTCAGAACCATCACTGAAATGATTAATAGATGGTTCTAGACTTTTCTTCCTAAAAACAAAATGAGAAATTGCTGTATAATATGCCTAGCAATCTACAGATGTTAAACTTTAATGAAACATTTCAGCCACATGCTAACAAGTCCCTGATAAGTGCTGTGCTGTAGCTTCATAAATGTATTGTACCTTTATAAATACTATACAAAATGCAAGTTACAAAAAATCAATTTTTTCTCCAAAGGAGTGTGAAAAAGTCTAAAGTCCTAGGACTAATGTTTGCTTAAAAGTTACAAAAGCATGACTTCTATTGTGTCTCCTGTAAAAAAAAAACTCATTTCTAAAAAATCCAGAAGTATGCAAAGCAATTCTCTGCTGAACATACGAAATTTACATGGAGAGAAGTATATCTTTAGGGTACATGAGTCATATGCTTTCAAAATAGGAAATAGTGTGGTTGGCATGTCATTTTATGCCAACATGCAAAATTTACTAGAAATTTCCATGCAGAATTCAGAATTTCAGCCTTGATTTCAAAATTAACCAACACTGCTCAGATTCAACTTGATTTCTAGCAGGTAAAATTGTTAATTAGTCATCATGACTGAAATATTAGAACAAATAAAGAGAAAGGCAGAAAATGTGTGGGCAAGAAATAATGTCCGTTAAAAAGAATCTTCCTACACATCAGGCAAAACCAATTGCTGTTCTGTTTGTGACTAAACTGACAGGCAGAGAATGCCAATTCCATTTAAAAAAATGTCTCTTTTACCAGGATTTTTCCTTCAGAGAATGATTTCATCTTCTGCCTTTAAGCCAAAGATTAATAATACAGCAGTCTACATGCAGCAAAAGACTCTTTCCTATGATTTAGTGAATCCTAAGAAAGGAAAGTCAAGGACCCATAATGAAACTAACCTTCTATCCATCAAGATGCTAAAGGGATTTTTTTAAATTAGATCAGTAAGCTTGTTTCTGTTATTGTTTTCTTTATTTTTAAATTTTCTTTTGTATCTTGTAAAATTTATAACCGCCTTTCAAAATTTGGATTTTTTGTTAAAGGAATATGCTATTTGTATAGATCTATTAAGATCAACATGATGGTCTTAAATAAAAGGCACTTACCTTGCGGAGACTGAACTACATATTTTAGCAGTTTAGGATTGATGTTTAAGCATATTAAAACCGATTTTGTAGACCAGATAACCAGGGCTTCCTAGTCTCAGACACTCAGTTTATAGAAGCATTTTCAGCACATACTCTTATTAGGGATTTTCAGCGAAAGCACGCTTGGATATTTCTCCTTGCAAGTAACTAGCTTGGCAAGGATTTATAAAGTATTCATAAAATGGATGGTAAATTTCTTAATTCAGTTTCTAATACTTTATGAACATAATTGGCCTATACTAGTCAAGGCTATTAACACTGATAATAATTACAAGGCTTTAATTAAAATGTCTTACATTTTCTAGCACACAAACCCGCACTGTGGTTTTAACTGCAGAAAATAGTAGATCTGTAGAATGAAGTAACGTAAGCACGTACTTAATTTTAAACAATTAAAAGCTTGAGTGCTTTGCTGAACAGGGGTGAACTTAAGCATATGCTTAAGCACTTTGTTGACATTAGAGGATGAGAAGAATAACTCTAGAAAGGTGCCACTTACCTAACAGGTATTATTGAAGACACTCTGATTACCTTCCCTAGACTTGAGGAAGAGCTAGTGAAACTAAAAAGCCCTTCCACCAACAGAAGTTCGTCCAATAAAAGATATTACCTCTCCCACCGTGTCTCAGGTACTACTTATATCCTTTAATCAGAGTCAAGCTTCTGAGCAGATAAGAATGAGTGAATTGCAATAGGATCCTGGAAATTTTCCAAGGGTAGAGATTTTGTTCCTTGCAACAATTTTTACATATTAAACTGGAGAACTTGTAGATCTTTCTGTTTACAGCATGCAAATTCTTATACATTTACAATATTTAAGAAGGAGAGAATGAGAGATTGCAATCCCGGACATCAGTTGCAACATCAAGTGCACTACCACTGAGTGAAGAAAACCAACCAGGAAAATCACTTTTACCACATACTTTAGGTTCATGGGAATTTGATTTCACACTAATATGAACAGGAGTACTTGTGGCACCTTAGAGACTAACAAATTTATTAGAGCATAAGCTTTCGTGGGCTACATGTTCTTTTTGCGGATACAGACTAACACGGCTGCTACTCTGGAACACTAATATGAGTTATTAAGTAGCAACATATTATGAGTTCACAGAAATGGAAAAGACATACAAACTTATCCTTCTCCAATATTGTGTTCACAATTCTGTTTATGAATATATCCTGCAGTACTTGATTAATGAGTATTTCTGATTCCATTTTTGAAACAAGGCTAGGACCCAGTTTTGTTTTGGTTGTACCTTCTTGTTGTGAAGGTTCTGTTCAATATCATAGCAGTACAGCCACCATTGAAATTATGGTTTTATAGAAGTTCCCATTCTAACCCCTGTTTACAGCCACTCCTATCTTTCTGAAAACCACTGGACTGAAATTTTTCTTGCTTGGTCCTCCCAAGGTGTGCAGAAAGAACAGTTCCTCTCCTCTTGCTCTGTTGGGCCTGTATAGGAGATAAGTACCACTACTAATCTCCACAGAAGAGTTCCAAAGTTAATGGCTCCCTGACCCCACCCTCCTAGGAGACCACAGCTACCTCTCTCACAAGCTTCACCAGCTGATAGGAGTTTCTGTAGCTGTAGGCCTGTTAACGAGCCACACAACAGGAGTGCTCTGATTCCCTGACACTCCTTAATAGTTTTGCAATTGTGGAAGGTGCCTGCTAGGACAACTTGTGTTTCTTCTTATGCAAACCATGTCTTCCCATAATACTGTTCCCTACATCCCTCCACAACCTGACAATCCACTGCCCTCTAAGCTTCCAGCCAGCCACAGCCCCCCTATGGAGACACCAAGCGACAGGGAGCTGGGGAATTAAGCTGCTTGTCAATGTGGAAACCTTTGTTTTAGTCCCTTATAAAGTGCAGTGACTTCCCACACACATGATTATGCATTTGACAAGATGCACACGGCCTGAAGTTCTTGTCTCAGTCCTTGTGAAGTGCACTTTACAAAGCATGCAGTGGTGCATTCTGTAAAGTATGTAGGGTACAGAGGGAGAGTCATCTTTTAATATACCTTAGAAACTGCCTGAGGGATGCAGAGGAAGTGCTCTCTCCTGAAGACAACCGAAAGCACCTGGGACATAGCACTATATATCAAGGTACTTATATAGGACCATCCTTGCAGTGCCTGTATGGTGTCTAACACGTAGTTCCATATTATTGGACGTACATGAGCTATGGATAGTTTCCTGCAAACCAAATGTGTTTCAAACCTCAGAGTAGAGCTGGGTGAGCAATGGTCTTCTCCTTCCATGAAAATTTTCCCATTCTGCAACATCACAAAATAGACCTTTCAATATTTTTTGATGAAAAAATCACAATCAATAAATCAATCACACCCACACAAATAGCCTGAGGGTAGGTTCACTCACATGGCATTTGGGAGACCCAGGTTCAAGACCCTGTTTTGCTGAAAATTTCCCGACTAGTTCTACCACAGACTAACTCCTTTTTGGTTTTTGCGGGGGTATTTTTTTTTTGGTCTATCCCTGCATCCTCTCTCCTCATCCATTCAGAACACACACGAGCACACACAGAAACGTCATTCAAATTTTACTTGGGGTCATATGCTGGTACAATTGAAGTGGGTGGGAATTTTGGTCTTGATTTCAAGAATCATAGAATATCAGGGTTGGAAGGGATCTCAGGAGGTCATCTAGTCCAACCCCCTGCTCAAAGCAGGACCTTAAAAACCTCTAAGGAAAGAGATTCCACCACATACGTAAGTAATTCTACCAAAAATAAATTACATATTTATTTCCCCTCTACATATACAGTGTTATCCTCAAAAGCAGCAATTACAATTCTAGAGTCACTGATATATTTTATTTCCCACTTAGCGCACACCTTTAAAAACACAGATCAAAATATCAAGAAAAAAATACATAAAAAACCCAATAATCCATGGGCCAGTGATAAGGTTATGATGATATGTTGTGGTGAAACAGCAATTTCTTTATACTTGGAAAGACTGTTTTATTTGTGAGCACTGTATGATTTCTGACATCTTAATTATTTGTTCTCTTGTTTTTAAAATACTCAGGTTCTATAAACAACATTATAAGTGATTACATTTTGATCAGTTAGCAACATTAAGTGCATAATGCAATGCACAGAAAGTCCGGAGAGCTGGGGTATATTCATAGTTCTAACATTGACCTGTTATGTGATTTTGGACAAGTCGTTTCACAGCTCTGTGCCTCAGTTTCCCCATCTATAAAACAGGGATCATACCACGTATCCTCTTTTGTAAAGTGTTTGAGACCTATATATGAAAAAATGTTAAGAATATTATTTTGAAAACAAGTGTCTTGGTTTTGGGATTTGCAATATTTGGGGTAAAGTGGGGGAATTGAGAGTGGTTTGGTTTTGTTTGGGATGTATATTTTAAATATACATCTTCCTTTAGGTTAGGTTTATTTTTTAAATAATCCATTTCAGGTTCCACGCCAAGTACCTTTGGGTTGCGTGCTTTAAACATGACTGTGAAATGAATTGCGCCGGCAGCTTCAATACATGAAGAAATGCAGTATTCCCTTTATCACTGACATGTAACACACATGACGGCTGGGAAAAAAGCCTCCATCTTCCTAAGCTTCATACTCCATTGATTCCTAGATAATAGTAAGATGCATAAAAACCACATTGCTTTTCTCTTTAGGAAAGAGTGGATACATCCATCATACTTACAACATCTAGCACTCTTTTCAAGTATAACTTACTTGTAGAGTTCTTAGTGCTATTTGGAAAACAGCTCAATACACTGCATTTGGTGTAATATAGAATCTGAACACATAGTAATTAGTCTCACATACCACATTCCTTTTACCTACAACATGATGTACCATTTTCTTCCATTTGTGATTATTTTTATAAAGCTAAACAGAACATCTCTTGAGAAAATAATAGATGGAGGTAATCACAAAAATTCTCAGCTCAATAGCTTGTTTTGATCAATAGTTTTGTGGTTTTTTATTTTGGATTATTTTAATTCCATATGTTTCTCGTGTTCTTTAGCAAATTCTTTTAACAAAAAAAAAAAAAAAAAAAAAAAGACATGTAAACTGAACAGATAACCTGTTAGGGAATTCACCTTCTTCCTCTATATTTCCTTCTCTACCAGCTCAATATTGTGTTATATTAAATTGATCAAAAGTATTGTCTCTTGTATCTCATTACTTGAAATAATATAAAAACCCCTTGCTGTATTCTCTGAAGTTTCATTCATGAAGACAAATAACTCTTATGTACTAGATTTTGTAATCTACTTATCTTTATAAATTTGTGCTTTCCAGCAATACTAATATTTTTTTTAAAAATTAAGGCAAAAATATTAGTGTCTCTATTAGCCAATGTTAATTTACATAGTTCAGTAATTATTGGACTACCCAGGACTTCATAATTCAGGACTACCCAGTGTTAAGTGATTTAACCCCTTCATCTTGAGCTCTTTTGTACAAATTTGCAGCCACTAATCACACTGTACCTCAAATCAAATGGGAAATCCACTGTAGTGAAAGCCAATATTTATATATCATCAAAATATTCCCAATCATGCAGACTTTGTTTAATTATACTTTTAAGGCACTACAAACACAGTAAGCTTATTATTTTAGTTAGACTTCTTCTCAGTACAAAACTGAACCTTGTTTAAACAGCATACAACAGTGTAGGAACGGAAATGAAGAAGAAACTAGAAGTAACAAACCGGACTGAGAACTGATGCAAGCAGAACGATAATCAGCAAAGGAGTACAATATAAGCAAAATGCTTAAAAGTTACCCTGTAACAACACATCAATTTATTATGCCGCACGTCATTCCCAGTTTATGGAGCTTTGGATGCATACAGTAATTAGTAACCCGTATTTTTTTTATATGCTTGAAGATAAGAACATCTGTACTGCAGTCAAATTTTCCAAAAGAAAATGTAGTGTCAGTAGTCAGGATCCAACAATAATATTAGAGCTGCAAAAATAAAGTATTTTTCTGTTACCAAAACTAAGCATTTGTGGTCTCTGTCCTACCTGAGTGATCCACATAAGCGATTTATGAATCTGCTACTGTTTTTACCTAATGCACATAGTTCTTTAGCTCTAGCAGTAGGGTCTTTGGTTTTAGCTCTGAAGATCCTGGGTTCAAATTCCACTGTTGGCCCAAGCAGATTTGGTGAGGTTAGAAAAATAAAAATACTTCAGAATACTGGGTTATCGTGAATGCCCACTATCAGAAAAGGAATTGATGGATTATAATAAGTATAAATGGAAATACTGTACTTGCTAGTAGACTTATTGTCTCTCTTCCTCAGAACAGTAAGAAAAAACAAATCATCATAACAACAAAGGAAGACCTTATTTAAAGTCCAGGAAAATGGATTTTAGTGGTGACCGTAAGTTTCTAGTAGGAGTTCTAGTCCAATTGTTCTTAGATTCAGAATCACCAAATTACAATATAAAATTATAAAATGGTACATTCTGAAAAGTATGAGTTCACCAATGCAGAGAACTAGAGAAGGGCAAATATAATACCTTACTTCACAAAGGGTAAAAAGGAGGACCCGGGGAATTCAGAGACCAGTCAGCCTAACTTGGACACCTGGAAAGATACTGGAACAAATTCTCAAATAAACAAGTTCACAAATTTGCTCAAATCTGTAGGATAACAAGGTGGTAAGTATTAACCAATATCAATTTGTCAGGAATAAATCATGCCAACCTGTCTAATTTCCTTCTATGACAGAGTAACCAGCCTAGCGGATACAGGGGAAGCAGTAGACATGATATATCTGGACTTTAATAAGGCTTTTGACAAAATTCCACATGATATTCTCATAAGCAAATTAGTGAAATATAATCTAGATGAAATTACTATAAGGAGGGTGCACAACCAGTTGAAAGACCAAACTCAAAGAGTAGTTATCAATGGCTCACTGTGAAGCTAGGCAGAAATATCAAGTGGGGTACCCTGGTGATCTGTCTGGGGTTCGGTACTATTCAATATTTTCAATAGCGACCTGGAGGATGGAGTGGAGAATGTGCTTATACAATTTGCAGATGGCGTGCAGACAGGTTTCAAGCACTTTGAAGGACAGGATTAGAATAAAAAATGACCTTGATAAATTGGAGAAATAATCTAAAAATCAGTAACATGGAATTCAGTACAGACAAATACAAAGTACTACACTTAGGAAGGAAAATATCAAATGCACAAAACAGGGAATAATTGGCTAGGCAGAAGTACTGCTGAAAAGGATTTGAGGGTATACTGGATCATAAATTGAATATGAGTCAACAGTGTGATGCGGGTGAGAAAAAGGCAAATGTCATTCTGGGGTGTATTAACAGGGTGTCATATGTCAGACACGGGAGATAATTGATACGCCCTATTTGGCACTCATCAGGTCTCAGTTGGAGTACTGTGTCCAGCTTTGAGCACCACTCTTTAAGAAAGATGTGAACAACTTGAAGTCCAGAGGAGAAGTAGTTTAAGAAATATGTCTTGAGAAGAAAGGTTGAAAGAATTGGGGATGTTTAGTCTAGAGAAGAGAAGTCTGAGGAGGGACATAACAGTCTTCAAATATGTAAAAGGTTGTTACAAAGAGGATGGTGATCCACTATTCTCCATATCCACGGAGAATAGGACAAGAAGTAATCAGCTTACTTTGCAACAAGAGAAATTCTGGTTAGATATTAGAAAACAACACTTTCTAGCTCTAAGGATAGTTAGGTATTGGAACAGGTTGCCTAAGAAGGTTATGGAATCCAAGTTGCTGGAGGTTTTAAGAACAGGTTAAACAAACACCTGCCCTGGATAGTCTTTGTTTACTTAATCCTTTTCCATGATTTTGCACAGTACTGATGTTAGGCTACAGTTATCCAAATCCTTTTTAATATTGGCACGGCATTCGGTTTTTATGGGGGGGTTGTTTGTTTATTTTTAAGCCCTTTGGGACTTTCCCAGTATTCCAAGATTTGTTAAATGTTAATGTCAGTGGCTCAGAGAACTCATTAACCAATTCTTTTAAAACTCTTGGGTGCAATTTATCCAATCCTGAAGATTTTAAAATGTTTAACTTTACCAGCTGCTGTTTAAACGTCCTCTCTTTTTACTGTCAGAACAGAAAGTACTGAATTATCTTTCTAAGCTGTGCATAAGTCATCCTGCAACTTTCCAAATACATAACAGAAATATTTATTGAACACTTCTGCCTTTTCTGCATTATTAACAATTTTACCATTTCTGTCTAGAAATGGATCTATACCATCACTATGTTGTTTTCTACCTAACATGTTCTTAAAAATCCTTCTGATAGTCCTTAACCCTACTGGCCACAGTGATTTCTCATTGATAACTTTAGCTTCCCTTATCAATTGTCTGCTTTTTTTACTGTTAATTTATAGTCATTGCAATCAGCTTTCCCCCTTTTCCATTGTTACATATACTGATTTTTCTATGTTTTTTATTGCTGCTTTCACTTCCCTTCTTAACCAGAATGACTTTTAAATGAACAAAGCCGTCCTTTGTCATTGCAGAATTAATGGTTTGGAGGCATCTAGCAGAGTTTACTTAAACAATGCTCAATTATCATTCACACTATTTTGCTTACATTTTTCCTCCTAATAAACTTTGCTCATAATTGTTTTCAGCTTTGGCAAGCTGACCCTTTTAAAGTGTCATGCATATCTTACTGGTTGGGACTACATTCTGTTTGCATATAAATGAAGTCAGATCATGATCACTTGCACATAGGTAACCATTAATTTAGTTCAATAATCAATCCATCATTGTATTTCAGAATGAAGTCTAATATAGAATTATCCTGAATAGTATATACTTTTTGTTTCAGAGGACTATCATCTATAATTTTTTAGTAATTTCATATTAGTAGCAGCATGAGATTTGCAATGCATGTCGTCCAGATTTAAATACACCAGGATAACACAGTTTATCTCTCTTACGGGTAACTAGCAACAGTTTCCAGGACACTGGTAATCATCCATGCAGCAAGGAGTGGGACACAAGGGCTTTCTCATTCTCTAGGACGCTCATCTTGCCTGGTTATTAGGGAGCAGGGAAACACCGTGAACCTCCTTTTATTCTCCCTAACCTGACAAACCTCACTGTGCTATTCAGACCACCCAATGACCCTAGTTAGGCTTGTGAAAGTGAGAGAGTAGTTCTGTGCTAAATATGCAACCCTAACATTTATTCAACATTACAGGAAGCTGGAAAAAGAAGGGACATTTCTGGTTTAAAAATTACCACTATTCTGACATACAACAATACAAAGTGCAAGGGTACAATGTGCTGATTTTATAAAGTGACTGCCACCTCACCTATATAATCAGCCAATAACTTTCTATGTGAAAGATGATATTCATAATTCACAATGCCTAAGGCATACTTTCCACAAGCTTCAGATGACCTACGTTTCCTGCTTCACTTCTCTTCTCTCTGTAATAAATAGTGACTGAATGGGTAAAGCGAGAGCAGTCACAACTTCAATAAGTTAAATGTAATAATACTCTGTTTTCAACCATCAAATATAAATCAAATTCACTAGAATCATTTACTGACGATATTGTAGACCAACCGTTAGAAATATCAATTTACTAAGTTCCTAACCAGACAATCCTATTTTCTTTTCAATGGACCTATAGAGTGGAATTTTCGAAAGCACTCTTGCAGCAGAGTTGGGCCAATGCCGAGTGTTTTTAAAAATACCACCTGTGATGTTTTAGGAGAAAGCAAAAGTGCAAATGCCTTTATCCTTACGTAAAAACTGCATAGGTTTCCTGTACTGAAGTTTCACAAGTGCTGTCCCAGGTAGTCATATCCTTAAATTGTATTAGAGACCTCTTTTCAAATAAGGCATGTAAAAAACTAAGAATAATACATTTAAAAGTCCAAACGCCACAGAAAGCAATGATCAAGAAGCACTACGGGGTTGACAGTTGAATGGCTGTGTTTGTTGCAATGACAACTTCACCTTAATGCAAACAGGAAATGATGCAATGTGCTAGGTGTTGTAAAAGCCTATGACAATAAGGCCCTTACCAGACTGAGGCCTCTGTGTGTTATTGCAATTAAAATGTTAAACAAATTAATAAATATTACTTGACAGCATTACATGATCCCAAAATAGTTTAATGAACAATCTCACAGGATAATCCCCTTGAGTCAGGAATCTCTTACAAAAGTTGGAGGGATGTTAATTTCAAATTGGGGGCAGAGACTGTTGGTATCTAATGTTGCCCCTGCAACAAATACCCAAATCTTTGTCACCTCTGAACAAGTCTATTGCAACCACTGTACTTAATAAGAACAGGAGTACTTGTGGCACCTTAGAGACTAACAAATTTATTTGAGCATAAGCTTTCTTCGGCTACAGCATCCGAAGAAGTGGGCTGTAGTCCACGAAAGCTTATGCTCAAATAAATTTGTTAGTCTCTAAGATGCCACAAGTACTCCTGTTCTTTTTGCGGATACAGACTAACACGGCTGTTACTCTGAACACTGTACTGAATGAAGCTCACTAGGGAGTTTCAAATGATGCAGAACACATCTGATTGACTTTTCAAGTAGGATGGGCAATCAGGGCCGGCTCTGGCTCTTTTGCCGCCCCAGGCAAAAAAGCCTCCCACCGCCCTCGCCCCCCAGCGTGGCAGGGGAGGGCACCGAGCCCGGCCGCGGGCCGCTCTCCCCGACCGGCCGGAGCGCCGGGGGGAGGGCGGCGAGCCCGCCGCGGCTCCGCTGGCGGCCGGAGCCCCGGGAGGAGGGCGGAGAGCCCGGCCGGGGCTCCGCTCTCCCCGGCGGCTGGAGCCGGAGCACCACACCGCGCCGCCCCCCTCCAGGTGCCGCCCCAAGCACTTGGTGGGCTGGTGCCTGGAGCCGGCCCTGTGGGCAATGTAGCCATTAATATATGTATACATCTCTGATCTTGTTCTCTGCGCTATTTGTTTCTGGATTTTAGCCAAGGTGTTGTCATTATCTTCAAGACCCTCAGTTGCCTGGGCCCACGTTATCTGAAAGACTGGGGGCAGTTGCAGGACTCATTTTTTGGAAACTAGATTACTGTCAGTGAGAAATATAATCACCCTACTATGAAAGTGTATTGCTTCTCTTACAACAAAACCCCTTCACTTAAACAAGCAGAACTGGGGCGAAAGCCACAAAATGTGGGTCTAGATTTCAAACTCCCCAGAACGTATGATATGTTGACATTTTGGTCACTACTCTTGGTTTCTTTCAGCACCATAAAGGAGTACCTCTGATACTCAGGTTCCTCTGCCCCACTGCTCTGGAGTTTTGGCAGTTCTTTGGCCTTCAACAGCCTTCCCTCAATACTAATCAGCTGGGCTTTTTATAGCTTCAGAGATTCCTATAAACCTTCATATCTCCAAGGATTTACATCTGCATTTTAATTTTCTGTCACAAATTCCTAGAATCTCCCCTCCCCAACCCTTAGAACAGGGGTCGGCAACGTTTGGCATGCGGCTCGCCAGGGTAGGCACCTGGCGGGCTGGGCCAGTTTTATTTACCTGCTGACGCGGCAGGTTCGGCCGATCGCGGCCCCCACTGGCCGCGGTTCGCCGTCCTGGGCCAATAGGGGCGGCGGGAAGCGGTGCGGGCGAGCGATGTGCTGGCCGTGGCTTCCTGCTGCACCCATTGGCCCGGGACGGCGAACCACGGCCAGTGGGGGCCGCGATCGGCCGAACCTGCTGCGTCAGCAGGTAAATAAAACTGGCACGGCCCGCCAGGTGCTTACCCTGGCGAGCCGCGTGCCAAACGTTGCCGACCCCTGCCTTAGAATCATAGATCATAGAATATCAGGGTTGGAAGGGACCTCAGGAGGTCATCTAGTCCAACCCCCTGCTCAAAGCAGGACCAATCCCCAACTAAACCATCCCAGCCTGACCTTAAAAACCTCTAAGGAAGGAGATTCCACCACCTCCCTAGGTAACCCATTCCAGTGTTTCACCACCCTTCACCACAACCCTTGCTTGACAGCTACCAGAGATAGAGTTTGGCAGAATTTAATGCATAATATGGGGCCCTTATTTACTGAATTTGGCTAAGGTATTTTTAGTTTTAAATTTTCAGTTATTCTGGTTGTCTATGTAATGTATATGTTTGTTACAATTTGTGCAATTACAGTACCTAGCTTCTATGGCATGAGGAGCTTCAGAAATCAATAAAGCACACCAGCATTGCTTTAAAACAGATGTACACACACTGCAGCATGTTCAACACCACAAACCATGCATTATTCAATAATGAATGCTGATTGGCATCCCTCTGGGCTCCATCCTGGCCTCGATAGTTTTTAATCTATACACCGCGGATATATCAGCGACGGAGTCAAGGAAATTCATGTATGCGGATGACATTGCCCTAGCTGTTCAGCACACAAGCCTTCTTCATACCATCAGCCATGCCATAACCCGAGATCTCAGCACAATGGCTGATTATTTCCAATGCTGAAAACTTAGACCTAACCCGAAAAAAACCCATGGTAACAGCTTTCCATCTGGACAATAAAATGGCTAATACCAAACTCGATGTGCAATTCTGCAATGAGTGTGTCAGGCACGAGGCTAATCCAAAGTATCTTGGCGTTACACTGAACTGGAATTTGACCTTTCGACAACACCTCGAGAACACCCACAATAAGGTCAGATGTCATGTTGCGCTTATCAGGAAACTGGCCGGAACATCATGGGGCTCCAGTCCACAGACCCTACTAACCGCAACAATTGCCTGGGTACATTCTGCGGCTGAGTATTGTGTGCCAGTGTGGTCTCACAGCAGTCACACTAAACTCCTTGATACTCAACTCAATAGCACTATGTGCACAGCGTGAGGGATGCTCAATTCGACTCCAGTCGACTGGCTCCTGGTCCTATCACACATCCAGCTCCCACTGATTAGAAGAGCTGCCCAGACATCTCTCTTTCTAAACCATGTCAACGCAAACACGAGGATCCCATTGCACGATAACCTGCAGATAAAATCCCACAACCCTCCATGGAACCTCATCAAGACCCTTATACCCAACTTAAACGCTGAGGCTCAATGGAGAGCCACGTGGAGTGTTTCGACCGCTCAAAACAAACAGCTCATCATTGACCCTGCCAAGGAACCACCAAGAATTTGATTTATATCAGAAAGACTGGTGCAGATTGAATCGCATCAGAACATCTCATGGGAGATGTGGACAAACCCTCTTTAAATGGAAAATGAGGCAAACACCTGTATGTGACTGTGGTCACCAGGCTCAAACGATGGAGCACATCATATCTGAGTGTCTCCTTCATTCTTTCGCTGGGGGCCTAAAGGACATTCGCCAGCTCACTGCTGCAGCAATGTGCTGGCTAGCAAATCTAGATAGAACGTTGTAGTCACTACTACCGACCCAAGCCATACAAAAGAAGAAGATTGGCACTCCAGTAATAAATCATCAGACTGAGGCCCCAATGTGCAAGACACTACAATCACAGAGTAAGCCCTAGCCCCACAGAACTTACCTTTTAAATAAAGGCAAAATGTTATAATTAGATGTAACAAACAAATGCAGAATGGGTGGGGAGGAGGAGGAGGAGATTAACAATGACAGAGGCACACAGTTATGTAGACTAGCTCCATGCAAAACTTGCTAAATAAAAGACGATTTTTTAACTATATCAACAAGACAAAAGATGATATAAGTAATCGTTGCAGACCATTTGCAGCAGGAATCACAGTATAATTGGATCTTGAGAAAGGATTTGAAGGGAGGACAAGGTTTTGACTTTACATATTACTTCAGGGAGGGGGTTTCTTGCATAAGGAGCGGCAAGTAAATGTAAATATACTGGAATGAATTGTTTGCCATGTTTTTAAAATGTTTTTGTCACCTCCATTCCTTGGATAGGAACAATGGAAATACTGTATAATCATGGTGGTATCACAGGTCTGCAGCATGTAAGCCTCTGACATGAAAAAACTCCTAGCAGTTCCAAAACAGAAAATCTGATCAATCACTACAGCTGCTGAGACAAAAGTTCCCAGGGCAGAACCTTGAGCAGTAGAAGGCCATGTAAATCTACACAGGGAAAATGACATACACCATAGTAACCCAATGGTCCAGGTTTACTTAGTACTAGTGCATGGAACTGGGGGAAAACAGCGGTACTTAAAGACCAGTGGCTCAGCAACAGCCCTACTAGCAGAAGTTGATGACAAATGGGAGCTGAACCAGGGTGTCCTCCAGCTATTGTGGCTACATCCCCTTCCTGGCTAGCATAGCCCAATTTGGAGGCAATGTTGGTCTGTCATGGGTCTTGGAAAGAGGACAGCATCAGGCTCCTTTCCATGTCAGGCAACGCACTAGGCTTTCTTTCAACAGAAGCTGGTGGAACCATAAATTGAGCCTCTCTGTAAAAGTTAACAACCTGATCCAAAGGCCATTGAAGTTAATGGAAAGGCTTTTATTGTTTTCAATGGATGTTGGATCAGGCTCTATCAGAACAGCACATTTATAAAAGCTTTACCAATATTTATTCAATTGTAGCTGTTCTTACATTCCATGCACTAAAATGCATGTTAAAAATATATTAACAGTAGATACTTAACCAATCATGTTACAACAAGCAGTCCCAAGGCACACACAAAACCAACAATGAAACATACTGAGGTTCAAACCCCAAGAATCACTCCCAAAACCCAGGGCTTACAATAGAATTAAAATTCCTGCTCCCATATTGAGTGAGCAAGTAAAGCCAGGGTACTGGATTAATTGCAATTCAATACAAGTGCATTCATTCTAAAATGTTCCCCTGATCTTCCTGTTCTTGTGAACACACAGAATATTTAAACCGACAAGATGCATGCTCTCTGAAGCAACATATGCCCAACTTTCTGTCACTCAGATAATGCCCCAGCTTTGCGACTTGAAGAGATCCCCAGGTGAGGAAATGGGACTTTCACATCCGAGCTTAAAGCTCTCACTACTTTTCCTCCTGCCATTAAAGAATAAAGCTATAAGAATTTTCTAGAATGGGGAGAAAGGTCAAAGTTTAAGGACTGTTCACCTACACCAACAATGCCTCCTTTAAGGAGTCTTCCTAAAGACAACTATGGAAGTAGCAAATAATGGGCCAAATTCTAGTACCCCTGTGTTGAGTAGCATTATTGAAGTCATGCTTCTGAGTTAGCTGGGAGGTTGGTTTTTGTTTGGGGCCGAGTTGTTTTGTTTTCGGCTTGGATTTTTTTTGTAGGTTTTTCTTTTAGGGTTGGTTTGTTGTTGTTTCGCTAGCTAACTGTATTTTTCTTTCGGCATCAGGAAAGGACTTTTGTTTTCTAATTGTAGTGGGTTACGTTATTTGATTATTTATTTAATTTGGCAACTTTTTATGTTGCCAGGATAATTCCTGCTTGAGAAAATTATAAGCCAATTGGCAATAAACTGGGGAAGGGAGTTGTCTCTTCTAATACGGTGGATGGGAGATGGGGGATTGTGATGCGTTAGATTAATGGAACCATAGTGGTAGAGACCTTGGCTTCTCTAACCCCTTTACAATGGTGAAGTATTTATAGGTTATGGTGTAAGCTAGTGGGGAAAGCCTTAATAGGTCAGATGGACAAGTCAGTATAAGGAGCAATTAAGGGGTATCTTGTCGTCTCCCAGTTATCAACTGGATAAAGAGGTGGCCTGTGATCAAGAGATTGGCTTTGACCATCCCTTGCTGCAAGAATTATACATTTTCCCATGTTGTGTAATTTGTTATGTTTAATCATAGTGGATCACAGTATAACACTGTTGCAAAAAAAAAAAAAGCAAACATCATCATCATTCCGCGACTTATTAGAAGAAGTGTTATAAGCAAGACATGAGAAGTAATTCTTCTGCTCTAACCCATGCTGATTAGGCCTGTAGTATTGTTCTGGGTGCCACATTTCAAGAAAGATGTGGACAAATTGGAGAAAGTCCAAAGAAGAGCAACAAAAATGATTAAAGGTCTAGAAAACATGACCTATGAGGGAAGATTGAAGAAATTGCGTTTGTTTAGTCTGGAGAAGTGAAGACTCAGGTGGGATATGATAACAGTTTTCAATTACATAAAAGGTTGTTACAAGAAGGAGGGAGAAAAATTGTTCTCCTTAACCTCTGAGGATAAGACAAGAAGCAATGGGCTTAAATTGCAGCAAGGGCGGTTTAGGTTGGACATCAGGAAAAACTTCCTGTCAGAGTGGTTAAGCACTGGAATAAATTGCCTAGGGAGGCTGTGGAATCTCTATCATTGGAGATTTTTAAGAGCGGGTTAGACAAACACCTGTCAGGGATGGTCTAGATAATACTTAGTCCTGCCATGAGTGCAGGGGATTGGACTACATGGCCTCTCAAGGTCCCTTCCAGTCCTATGATTCTGCAGCCTGTGTGCCATTCTGCCAATCAGCATGAGTACCCCGCAATCCTTACTCTCAGCAAATAACACTACTAAATAAATTGTACATAAGTAATTGATCTAGAACTGACAGAGTGATAAATTTAATATGAGAATTCACCCTGATCTCTGGTTACAAAAAAAGAAGTCTAAAGACAGAAGCCACAATAAGAGGATATCATCCCTCAGGAATCCAGGATCTCATTGCTTTCAGTTTGAGTATAAAGGGCTTTTGATATCCCGCAGTAACAATACACCCAAATAGTTTATTGCCTATGACAAAACTACCTCAGACTGTTTGAGAAATTTAAAGAATCTAGCTGAAGGAAAGGATATTTTTGTGGTTAAGGCAGTGGGCTGAGACTTGGGAGATTCTGGTTCGATTCACAACTCAGTCACAGACTCCTTGTTTGACCTTGAACAAATCACTTAATCCCTTGGTAAAATAGGGATTACACCTCACAGAGGTGTTATGAAGACAAATTAAAATACAAGGCTTTCAGACATTGAAGTAATGAGGACTTATAAATACCTAGGGAGTGTTTATCATTATTCCTAGAGATATTGCAGGAACCATTGCAGTTGACAACCTACCAAAACTACTATTCTTTCCCTAATATCTACAAAGACACTTCTAATAAATCTGTTCTGAAAACAATGTTTTCTCCCACAAGTAGCTCTGGAAACAGAATAATCAAATAAAAGCTTTTACTAGATAGAAGAGTAACCAGGTGACTGACTCCCACATACATCACTGAATATTGTTAGGCAGCCTACATAATACCTTAGACTGGGTATTAGATACCATGTGAACATCTTAAAAGCCTGAGAGAAGAGGAGAAGTCGAGCTCTTCTGCATGTATCATTGAAATTAATATCCCTTAAAGTTAGCAAACACCAAAACACAAATCCAGACTAATACACTGGCCAAACACCCTAAGGATTTGGAAATATATATATTTAAAAATGGAGAGGAAAAAGAAATGGGATGTCTATACTTTGTTGTCTTCTATAGTAAAACATCCAGCATCCCCATTCTCAACCCTCAGGTTTCAGAGTAGCAGCCGTGTTAGTCTGTATCCGCAAAAAGAACAGGAGGACTTGTGGCACCTTAGAGACTAACAACCCTGTCTCTCTCAGAAGATTGTGGCAAGCAAAGAGCAAAATAAAACTGACTGACCTAGTTCAACTCTCTTTTGTTTGAGCCTTGAAATCAAACACCAGATGGGGAGAAAGACAGACAGTGCTACTCTTCCAAGCTCTACCCACA
Organism: Terrapene triunguis; assembly: GCF_002925995.2. Taxonomy (NCBI): domain Eukaryota; kingdom Metazoa; phylum Chordata; order Testudines; family Emydidae; genus Terrapene; species Terrapene triunguis. The sequence goes on from NW_020664417.1 coordinate 79,999,096, forward strand.
ACAACAGCCTCAGCCCCAGAGATGCCACTCTCAGATTGCTCAGAAGTCAGAATCATAGGACTGGAAGGCACATCGAGAGGTTTTCTAGTCCAGTTCCCTGCACTCATGGCAGGACTACGTATTATCTAGACCTGGGGTGAGCAAACTATTTGGCCCAAGGCCCACATCTGGGAATAGAAATTGTATGGCGGGCCACGAATGCTCACAAAATCGGGGTTGGGGTGTGGGACAGGGTGAGGGCTCTGGTTGGGAGTGGGGCCAGAAATGACGAGTTCAGGGTGCGTGAGGGGGCTCCAGGCTGGGGCGGGGAGGGGGAGAGGCCTCCGGCTGGGTGTGCAGGCTCCAGGGTGGGGCTGAGGGGCTTGGGATGCAGGAGGGTGCTCTGGGGTGCAGGCTCCAGACGGTGCTTACCTCAAGCAGCTCCTGGAAGCAGTAGCATGTCCCTTCTCTGGCTCCTACGTGGAGACGCGGACAGGTGGTTTTCCACACTGCCGTGGCCGTAGGCACCATTGGCGCGCCAGAGGCGGCCATTGGAGGGGGGCCATGCCACTGCTTCCAAGAGCCACGTGGAGTGGCCCCCGACCCTGAGCCCCAGCTGGAGCGCCGGAGCAGGGTAAGCCCCAGACCCCACTCCCCAGCAGGAGCTCATGGGCTGGTTTAAAATGGTTGGCGGGCCAGATCTGGCCCACGGGCCATAGTTTGCCCACCTCTGATCTAGACCATCCCAAAACATAACCACTCATGCTCTCTGGGCTCAGCTCCTCTCAGTGGAATCCAAATACAGCTGTGGGCTTTACTAGGTCCCTCAGGCCTGGCACTCCCTCAGTGAGACTCACATGCCTGGCATGGCTTCTTGAGCTTGGCTCACTCTTAAGGGTGCTCACATGCCCCAATGGGGTTTCCTGCTTGGGCTTGACTCCTTCCTGTCTGGGCGGTAAAGAGCAGTGGTACTTCCCCAAGCCCACTCATCCATGGTGCCAAAATGAGCTGGCATTCACAGGAGATTATATAGATCTGCACAATCCTCCCTCCCTCCCTTTTCGTACATGCTTTCATGAGCAGTGAGTTAACAGTGTTGATATTTCAAGTATTCTCACTGGCATCCGAGTTAGCACTCAGAGACAAATGGGGCAGGTGACACTCCTCAGAGCTACTGTTTCAAGGTCTGTAAATGCAGGCCTATGTCACTTTGCCTCAGAAATGTAACCTGAATGTATCTCAGCCAGAGACTTCCCTCTCACTCCCATTGGGTATTAAAGAGGTGCCAGTATGGTGTACTGCCATGTACCACTGAATCAGAGCCCCGAGTGAAACCCTCGCACAACCTGCAAAGATTAGATGTTTACAAAATATCTCGAGCTTTTGCATTACTGGGTAGATCTACAGTACCTCTGCCTAAAAATGAAAGTGAATTACTTAAAAACAACACCTCTGAAAAGCAAGCAGCATTGGAGGACAAACTGCCACTCTCTCTGCAGCTTCAAACAGCACTGACATAGGCATGACACCAAACAATAAGAGGCAGAATTTCAGGGAACTGACAACTGTTCTATGTGTAAATATCCTCCATCATCCACAAGCTGAAAACTCCTCCCTACCACAGAAAGAATGCCAATAAAATGCACTTCTACCCAACAGTAACGGCCAACAAAACTGATTCAAACACTGCCAACATTTGCTGGAAAGGATGTTGGCAAGTAGGTCGCCACACATATGCAATGTTTTCCGGGAATGACAAGAGAGTCAAACACGTTGGTCAAAAACGCCTCCTCAAAATCTTTTACTTTTATTTTTGGGTAAAATGCCTAGCCCTGAATCCACAAACCAGAAAGATATTTATTCAGAAATATTAACAGTAGCAAAAAATACATCACTACAATATGGTTCACAAAAGAGAAACCTGCAATTAGTTACAATTACAAAATCTAGAATTACTACATGGTAAATCAGAATACAAGCGTGTTACAGACCACAGATCAGATTAGACAGTCCCAAATATATTTTGAGGATATTTGGGATTTAGCCAATGTAACAGACAAGAAACACACACAAAGATAATCAACCACCTAACGATGAAAGCTTGGTTGATGTATGCAAGAGATTATTGCACATGCAATTTAAAATCTCCTAGTGAATAATTTTCACTGCGGCATCCAACTGCAAATTGTAAGGGTCAGTAATTGGCACACATTTTTACACTGTACCCAGGTCTAGTTGAATGCCTTCATAGCTTGGTTATTTGGGGCATTCGGGGGATTTAAAAAGTGATTTGTTGTTCACTAGAAAAATGCACTGATCCTTTCTGCCTGTGAAACTATTATTCTTTATCAAGAAATCAATCTGCTAGTTGAATATGCTATTTCTCATAGGAAAAAATGAATAGGGTATATTGTTTACTTGAATAAGTCTTAACATGTCAGCCAGAGCTCCTACAAATGAATCAAAGAATGTTTATTCTCCTGGTTTCCTTATGAACACAACCTTTTCTCCTCCCAAATGACTAGCCTAACAAGAACACTCCATAAATCGTTAAAACTGTTCAGTAAGCTGAGGGCCGGCTCCAGGCACCAGCCGACCAAGCACGTGCTTGGGGCGGCACCTTATAAGGGGCGGCCAATATTGGAGTAGCGGGGGGCGCTCGCGGTGTTTTTGTTCGCGGGGCGGTGCTCGAGGGGTTTTTTTTTTGTTTCACTGGCGCAGCGCTGGGGGGAGGGGTTTGGGCAGCGCAGCCCGGCCCGGCACTCGGGGAGGAGTTTGGGTGGCCCGGCCCGGCGCTCTGGGGGGCCAGGCTTTGGGTGGCCCGGCGCGGCGCTCAGGGGTTTGGGCGGCCTGGCCCGGCCCAGCGCGGCGCGGGGGGGGGGGGTGGGGGCGGCCCGGCGAGGAGCTCGGGGGGGAGGGCTTGGTGGCCCGGCGCGGCGCTCAGGGGGGTTCAGCGGCCCGGCGCTCCGGGGGTTTTGGACCATCCAGCGCTCGGGGCGTGGGGGTTTGGGCGGCCCGGCGCGGCAATAGGGGGGGGGGGGCAGTGTCGGCGGCGCGGGGGGGGGGGGGGGGGGGGCGGTGCGGCACTGGGGGGGGGCGTTACGGCTGGGCGGCACTCTTCTTTTTTGCATGGGGCGGCAAAAAAGTTAGAGCCGGCCCTGAGTAAGCTACCTAACTTAGATTGATATTTTTGACGTGTATTATCATGTAGTTAGACAGCAAGATTTATTCCATTGTATTTATTGGTTATAGTATAAACAGTCATATTTATAAACTCCACACAATCACTCCTCTTCTCTCAACCCAATTGAGTTAATAGCACTCTCTTCCCTTATGCCAGCCTGGGTTGTGTTGGGTTAATATCAGTTACCAGAGATATGTTCACTTGCTTCTGCCATCTCAGTTCCATTAAACTAAACTTCTCAGAATCCTCACTTCCTCAACTCTCAGACTTTTCTGGCACCAATTTTTCTCTCTAATCCCACTCTTGGGCCTTCTTGACAGGGAAGGATGTTTTGATTTGCAGTACAGTAGAGAACAGTGTGAGGGAAGCTTCTGCAGTACACTGTGACAAAACTAAAGCAAAACAAACATAACATCGAAGTTACTGGTAGAAGAGACCTCTTAGTTCAATATTTCCCAAAAGCCTGGGGCATAGCCAAAGGAATATCATCAGGAGTGAATGGGCAGCACTCTCAACTCTTCCACAGAGTCTCAGCGGTCATTAAAAATATGATAGTCTCTAGCAATATGCTCGCAAAGAAAACCTTGAAAACATGACCTGAATTTAACTAATGCAGTGATGTTTGCCTGTATTTGCAGAGAACTTGAAAACCAATAGCTCCAAGGCACAGAATCATAGAATCGTAGGACTGGAAGCGACCTCGAGAAGTCATCTAGTTCAGTAGTCCCTGCAATCATGGCAAGACTTAGTATTATATGAACTACCCCATTTGTTTGTTTCAAAAGATACTAATTCAAATGCCAGTCATTATACTTTAAATGTTAACTAGCTTAGTACAAAAAGCATGAAAGGAGATAGAGCATTCTCAAGGCCCAGCACAAGACTCTGGAATGAAAACTCACAGGAACTAAGGACCATCACACGTCTGATCACCTTCTGCTCTAATTGCAAGGTGCATTTCTTTGACCTTGCCTTCTCTGACATGTGTGTGCGCACATTCACATGCGTCTTCACAGGGTCCCACAGCTCAGGCTTCAGACCGAGCCTAGACGTCTACACAGCAATTTTTCAGCCTCAGAGCCTGAGCCCTGCAAGACTGAGTCAGCTGACCTGGACCAGCTGCAGGTTTTTTATCCTTGTGTAGGCATAGCCCCAGTCTGTTTTTCTGAAACCTCTTCAATGTCTTGTTGTCAGTTTAGTATTAATATGGGCAAAACAGAACTCCCTATCTTCTCTCCAAAACTCCTGCCAGGGTTTCATTACCAACAAGCAATTCAGCAGGCAGGCAGAGTTGTAGGAAAGATCTTAAATGAGCATACATAGAGGCTGGTGTTACATCCTAAAGGGGCCTGTATTTGTGTGATAGCAGTCTGGCCTCAGCTTGCATTCCTGAACTCTAGATGTGTCACATCCAACTAGGTACCTCCTTAACCCTGACCCTCTCTCTCCAGTCCCACTCATAACACTACACTTCCCCTGTGTTCTCACTGTTGACACCACCTTCTCTCAGTCACTCAGGTCTGCAAACAGGGAGTAATTTTAACTCCTCCCTCTCCCTTGCCCCACACATGTATGCAGAGTTCAATTCGTGCTGCTTCTTCCTCCTCCTCCTCATCTCCAAGATCAGTCCTTTTCTCTCCCTCACAAATGTCTTGTGCAGGTCATCATTATAACCTAATGTGACTACTGCAACATCTTCCTCTCTGGCCTCTCAAATATGCACGTTGCCCTTCTTCACTCCATACAGAACATGGCTGCTAAAATTTAAAAAATAACCCTCTTTGCTGTTGATTTCATAGATTCATAGAATATCAGGGTTGGGAGGTCATCTAGTCCAATCCCCAACTAAATCATCCCAGCCAGGGCTTCGTCAAGTCTGGCCTTAAAAACCTCTAAGGAAGGAGATTCCACCAGCTCCCTAGGTAACCCATTCCAGTGTTTCATCACGCTCCTAGTGAAAAAGTTTTTCCTAATATCCAAACTTAACCTCCCCCCACTGCAACCCGAGACCATTACTCCTTGTTCTGTCATCTGCTACCACTGAGAACAGTCTAGATCCATCCTCTTTGGAACCCCCTTTCAGGTAGTTGAAAGCAGCTATCAAATCCCCCCTCATTCTTGTCTTCTGCAGACTAAACAATCCCAGTTCCCTCAGCCTCTCCTCATAAGTCATGTGCTCCAGACCCCTAATCATTTTTGTTGCCCTCCGCTGGACTCTTTCCAATTTTTCCACATCCTTCTTGTAGTGTGGGGCCCAAAACTGGACACAATACTCCAGATGAGGCCTCACCAATGCAGAATAGAGGGGAATGATTCTGTCCCTCGATCTGCTGGCAGTGCCCCTACTTATACAGCCCAAAATGCTGTTAGCCTTCTTCGCAACAGGGGCACACTGTTGACTCATATCCAGCTTCTCGTCCACTGTAACCCCTAGGTCCTTGTCTGCAGAACTGCTGCCTAGCCACTCGGTCCCTAGTCTGTAGTAGTGCATGGGATTCTTCCGTCCTAAGTGCAGGACTCTTCACTTGTCCTTGTTGAACCTCATCAGATTTCTTTTGGCCCAATCCTCTAATTTGTCTAGGTCCCTCTGTATCCTATCCCTGCCCTCCAGCATATCTACCACTCCTCCCAGTTTAGTGTAATCTGCAAACTTGCTGAGGGTGCAGTCCACGCCATCCTCCAGATCATTAATGAAGATATTGAACAAAACCAGCCCCAGGACCGACACTTGGGACACTCCGCTTGATACCGGCTGCCAATTAGACCTGGAGGCATTGATGACTACCCATTGAGCCCAACGATCTAGCCAGCTTTCTATCCACCTTATAGTCCATTCATCCAGCCCATACTTCTTTAACTTGCCATCAAGAATACTGTGGGAGATCGTATCAAAAGCTTTGCTAAAGTCAAGGAATAACACATCCACTGCTTTCCCCTCATCCACAGAGCCAGTTATCTCATCATACAAGGCAATTAGGTTTACTCAGGCGTGACTTGCCCTTGGTGAATCCATGCTGACTGTTCCTGATCACTTTCCTCTCCTCTAAGTGCTTCAGAATTGATTCCTTGAGGACCTGCTCCATGATTTTTCCAGGGACTAAGGTGAGGCTAATTGGCCTGTAGTTCCCCGGATCCTCCTTCTTCCCTTTTTTAAAGATTGGCACTACACATTAGCCTTTTTCCAGTCATCCGGGACCTCCCCCAATCGCCATGAGTTTTCAAAGATAATGGCCAATGACTCTGCAATCACATCCACTAACTCCTTTAGCACCCTTGGATGCAGTGCATCCGGCCCCATGAACTTGTGCTCGTCCAGCTTTTCTAAATAGTCCTGAACCACTTCTTTCTCCACAGAGGGCTGGTCACCTCCTCCCCATGCTGTGGTGCCCAGTGCAGTTGTCTGGGAGCTGACCTTGTTCGTGAAGACAGAGGCAAAAAAAAGCATTGAGTACATTAGCTTTTTCCACATCCTCTGTCACTAGGTTGCCTCCCTCATTCAGTAAGGGGCCCAAACTTTCCTTGACTTTCTTCTTGTTGCTAACATACCTGAAGAAACCCTTCTTGTTACTCTTAACATCACTTGCTAGCTGAAACTCCAAGTGTGATTTGGCCTTCTTGATTTCTCTCCTGCATGACTGAGCAATATTTTTATACTCCTCCCTGGTCATTTGTCCAATCTTCCACTTCTTGTAAGCGTCTTTTTTGTGTTTAAGATCAGCAAGGATTTCACTGTTAAGCCAAGCTGGTCGCCTGCCATATTTACTATTCTTTCTACACATCGGGCTGCTTTGATCCTGCAACCTCAATAAGGATTCTTTAAAATACAGCCAGCTCTCCTGGACTCCTTTCCCCTTCATGTTATTTTCCCAGGGGATCCTGCCCATCAGTTCCCTGAGGGAGTCAAAGTCTGCTTTTCTGAAGTCCAGGGTCCATATTTTGCTGCTCTCCTTTCTTCCTTGTGTCAGGATCCTGAACTTGACCATCTCATGGTCACTGCCTCCCAGGTTCTCATCCACTTTTGCTTCCCCTACTAATTCTTCCCTATTTGTGAGCAGCAGGTCAAGAAGAGCTCTGCCCCTAGTTGGTTCCTCCAGCACTTGCACCAGGAAATTGTCCCCTACGCTTTCCAAAAACTTTGTGGATTGTCTGTGCACCACTGTATTGCTCTCCCAGCAGATATCGGGGGTGACTGAAGTCCTCCATGAGAACCAGGGCCTGTCAGCTTATATTAATAATACTACCTATCTCTCATATAGCACTTTTAATCAGTAAATCTCAAAGTGCTTTATAACAGAGGTAAGCATTGTTATCCCCATTTTACAGATGGGGAAATTGAGGCACAGAGCTGCCAAGTGACTTGCTCAAGGTCACCCAGTAGGCCAGTGCTCTGTCCACTAGATCACAATCACCTCCATACTGAATCACCTCTTTCTATGCAATCTCCTATGTATGGTACAAGCTTCTGACCACAGCCAAAACATGCCACCCCTATCCTTTCCACATTTATATCATTCAAGAACCCCTTCTGCCATCCTACCATTAATCTAGCTAACTTGTATAAAAATTCCCTATTGTTCTCCTTCCCCTAACCTCTGTGTACTTGACAGTCTGTTCTTAGACTGAGTTTCTTGTGGCAGGAATTATTCATTTCTAGAAAGCACAGAGCATGTTATGGGTGCTACGATATGCAAAGAATAAATTATAATTAATTAATTAATTGACTCATGATGAGTCTGCAAGGAACCTTCTGCTTTCTATGATCTGGCGCTTGTTTCAGATATAACTGTTTTTGTTTACCTTTATGGGCGCTACATTTAAAAATAATTCAGAGAGATTCACAAAGATTCAGGCAGAAAAAGCAAACTTCACAGCTGACAATGAGCATTTCTTCAAGAGCGAACCTGTTATATAATCAGAAAAACAAATTGCGAGAGCATCTGCAATAGCACCATCTGGTGTCAAAGATAGCAATATTGCTATCTTTGCATCAACGTTATCCCTGAGATATGGGTATATTACTCAATATTGGCTGCTATTTTGTATATACTATAATTTTAAAACATCTCCTATTTGAGGCATTCTGGTACTATGGTGATAAGTGTCACAGAAAAAGCAGATAACGTCGCAGTGCTCTGTTCAAATTCAGAACAGTGCAGACATTGCAAGCACTGACAATCTCAAAGATGCTGTGAAGTTTCAACACTCAGGAAAAAAAACAACAAGCTGTAGAGGAAGGAAAACAAAGAGAGACCATTAGCCAACTACTCTTTTGATCGGATTTATTTAGTAGTTCTTCTGACAATAGCAGGTTGGGAGCATAAAAACCTTCAGGAAGTATGGGCTCGATCCTGGGAGATGCTGTGCACTCTTAATTCTTAACAAAATCAATTACACTTCCTTGGATCAGGCCCTGAATGTGCTTAAAATTTAACAGAAGCACATTTTAGTAATCTCCTTACCTCAAACATTCAGCTTTGCTGAGATTTCCAATTCGTTACATAACTGTCAGTTTGAGAAGAGTTATATGTTCCAAAATCATTTAAATTTAAGCTCCACTACACTGAACTGTAATCAAGTCTGACAGCCCCATGGTACCCCTAACAATATGGCTTTTGGGATTGTAGGTTTAAACATTAGCTCCCATCTACACCTGCAAATTGATTTGAGGACCTCCCCTGCAAAAACTCACAGGACTTGTAGCAATTGTTTACACAGACAACTAAGGCAAGAACTGGGTGGCTCAGAGGGAAGTTTAAATGATGATTGATATTTGGGGAGAGGACGGGGAAAAGATCAGTGACCACATTTTCAAGGATATTTTCACAAGCATTAGAGTTGTGGTTTGTTTTGTCTTGCTGTGTTTTTATTTTCAAATGAAAACTGAAATGACCCAGACTTTTCTAGGTATCCCAGATGAGAAGGTAGGGCCCAGGATCATAGAGTCTGATAGTACCTGTGGCTGGCTCTGCTAGTTATTGTTCCATTAAATACACACACAGCAACTAACTTAAATTCCTCTTTGTCTGAATTGTCATGACAAACCACCACACATCCCTCCTCACATGGTGACTACATCACCATTGTTGGTACAAAGCCTAGAATCTGTTTCCTACAGCAGAGAAATGCCCTTCACTGTGTCACCAATTGAACAACAAAAGTCTAAGCACTTGCAGAACACACAAGAAAATCAACAACATATCACAGGAAAATCTCTGAAGCACGATTCAAACACAGGAAAAGGTTTAAACAATTTTACTATTTAATGACATCAACACCCCAAACTGAATGTGATCGAAACAAGCTGGTCTTTCTCCAATTATGCTGCTTTTTATTTCATTGCTAATATTGGCGGGTAGCACTTTGTTACATTCAATTTAGCATCTATGTATGTCCCTCTGACATATTCATGCATATCTTTGGGGGCCTACGTGCATGGTTTTCCTTCCATTCCAGAAGTGAGCCAAAAGAGATACAGCAGAGTTGCTACTATGTCTTCAGAGAGGAGAATGTTAAGAAATGTGATGTTATTAAACATGTTATTAAGAGTCTGTGGGTACATCTACAAAGCAGGCAGAGGTGTTACTGCCGCATGTGTAGACATACCCACGCTAGCTTTGATCTAGTCTGATTGCAAAACTTCACTATTGTGCTAAAGGACAAGAACCTGAAAATGAAACTAGATTATTTTCATTGTCCAAGCTGATTGTCATACAAAAAAATGTACAAAATAGTGAAAAGAAAATTATATTTTTAAAATGCTTTTAGTTTAAGACTTCACTTGTAATACAAGGTTGACTTTTTTTTTTTTTTTTTTTTTTTAAAAACATGCTTATATGATGATCTCCCAGTAGTGGATGTAGATTTTGTTTTGTTTTTTGTTTGGTTGGTTGGCTGTTTTTGTTGTTGTTGTTTTGCTGGACAGCCCTAGTAGTGGGTTTTTTTTAAAACTGTTCTGAAAACCAAAAACTCATGGCACTTATGTAAATGTTTCTCTGTAATTTTAAACCTGGTGCATTCTAATTTTATTTAAGAATAATCATATATAAACATTTCTTCCAACTTTTTATTTAAAAAGTCACGTCCCACTTCATCCTATCCTTATAAAACTACACACGTACCTCAGCTCACACCATCCCTACTCTCAATAACTTACATGTAGGACAAATAATATTCAATAATTATCAAAATTTTCAAGCCTTGAATTTACATCTTTTGGAAATCACTTTTACCATCTAGAATATGCCAGAAAGATTAAAGACACATTCATATAATAGCTACTGTAGTTTTACTAGTGTGGACATTGAGCCTGAGAGGGAAAAAAAACTGAGCCTCCTGACTTCCTGTCTCCCCTTCCTTGACTGTTTATTGCATAGAAAGCAATACAAGTAGTTCATACTTTCTCTTCTGTATGAATATACAGGTTGCTTGATAGTACTCTGAAGATCCACTATCTTTAATACGGGACCATAAGTCTCAGTCAGTGATATGAAGTAGAACTTTTTATGGCCACAGAAGCTGCTGGTTATGTAAATCTTCCTTTTTGTTGTTTGTTTGTTTGTTCACAGTACACATCAACATCCAACATGGAGATGAATTCTTGTAAGTCACTGAGCATAACATTGCTTAACTTATCTCACCAAGAACACTTCTACGGCTACGCTTATCTAACTGTGAAGTGTATGCTGAAACTGTGCCAGCGCTTGTACAGCCACCCAACCCTACTGCCTTTCTAGCATAGCCCTGTGCTTAGAAGGTAGAAAAAGCTACCCAGATATTAACACACTCCACTGTTACTTTGCTGTACTTGGAGAATTTCTGGGCTCTACAAGGTAGGGAAAGTAAAGTAGCTGAGAGCTTGTCAGATTACAGAGTTTTATAAATACATTATAAAAATAAACTATTACATCTTTGTTTTTAATGCAAAAATCAACATTTTATTTAGGATTTTTTAAGATGTACCAAAAGGGGAGAAAAAAAAGTAATTTTGGCAAATTTCTGCATTCGTGAAACTGTGCAACAGGTAACAGTGGAGAAAGCCACGCTGAAAAATACCTGGCTTTCCAAACTGCAGATGCTGGGAGACAGAATTTTCCAGGGAAAAGATCAGCCTTCCACAAAAGTAAAACACACACAGAGTTTTGTGGCAGTGTTGCAAAGTTCTCTTTTTCTATCCACCCCAAACTCAAGAACAGATGCACTAACAGTTTGGAATTCTCATGCATTTCTGTTCCCATTTCTATCCTTGTCACATAGACCTGCTGGAGCTTTAAAAATCCACATGTCCCACAGGGTGAATTTCCAAGAAGTCAATATTATTCAGTGAAATTCACCAGGATAAGTGAAATTAAGACTTCATTACTCACATGAGTAGTTTTTCTAGCATCATCATGAAAAGCCAAATTCATTTGGACGATGTATGTAAGATAAAATGTTTAAAAGCACCTAACCAACTTAGGTGCCTAAGTCCCATTTTGAAAAGACACTTAAGCTCCTAAGTCCCATGGAAAGCTATGAAAAGGGTCAATAATCAAAACACACGCACAATAGTCAGGAAAGCAGGCATAATGCTACAGAGTGGATTTATTTAAATAAGGCAATTTAAACCATGATTTAAATCACCAAGTGGAAAGTCTTTATTTAAATCATCAATTTTAATCAACTTTTCCATTTTTACTTGTTATTTTCTAAAAATGGCACACTCTCATTGGTTGATATCATGTTTAAATGGTATGATTTACAACTAAATAAAGTTTTTGCACTACATTTGGTAAATATTTTTGCTACCTAGGAGCGTACATTGTAACCATATACATTTATTTAAGCAATTCTAGAGCTTACTATTTTCAGATTCTTATTAATTGTACATTTTGGTATGTTAGAAAATGGAGAATGATATATTATTATATAATTAACTTTTTGCTCATGATTTGTGTCAAACTGCATTAGGATGGGAACTGGAATTTAATTACACACACGAAACAGCATCCAAAATTTAGTTTTTTTTATTAAACAAAACAACCTTAAATGTTTTGGGTACATAAACGTCTCTTATTGAAACATGTTTCACATTTACAACTAAATGAGTTATTAAAACAGAGGTTTTAACTGCAGTCAGTGAATTAAGCTGATTATTTCAATTCAGTACCTGATCTTAATGAGATACATGATGGTGTTTCCTGGAGTCAGAGGCCGGGTCCCAACATCTGTGAAGATTTTGCCAGTCTCTTGCACCCCACAGCACAGCCCCTGAGTCCCCAGCAGGATCAAAGCAAGGTGCTTTTAATACAATACATGACCTATTGTGCCACATTTATAAAGTTCAAGCTCAAAAGTTCGATGTTTCTCCCCAATTCTGTATATAGAAAAGCAGCCCCTTTAACTCAAAGTTTTTGGTCATAAAGGTCATGAATTCAGCATATTTATTTTTTATTTAAATGTTTCAAAAGATAATAAGTTTAGACCTTAACATATTCTGTATTAAAATCAGATTTCATTTTAAAACTGGTTTGTTTTTAAAAGAAAAAAATATATAATTTAAATAAACTCAAAAAATTCAATTTAAATAAAAAAAAATCAGATTTTTTTTAATTTAATTTTTTTTTAATCTACCGTGTAATGCAGGGGCATGCACAGGTATAAAAATTTAAGGCTTTCAGAGGGGCACATTCTGTGCCCTCCCTTTCCCCCCCCACAGGCCCAGGGCCAGAGGAGCTCGCTTTCCCCATGCAGCCAGAGGAGCTCTGTACCCCTGCCTATTACTGGGGGGTCTATGCCCCTGCTTGCCCCCCTTATGCACGCCCCTGCTGTAATATTAACCTCCATGTCTTATTTTTTTAATGCTGAATTCCTATTACAATCAACATGTGAATAATTTCCAGTGGCCATTTTCATTAAGAAAAGGAGAAGTATTTATACTATTAAAGTTGATTACAGCCCGATTTGGGAAAATACTGAAAGGAAGAATTCATGAACCATCTTTTGATTATAACCATAAATTTGCTTTGAAACCACTTGTACCCTCCGCCCACTTGCTTTCCTTGAACAATCACACAATAATAATAGCCAGCTCTTATCTAGCGCTTTTCATCAGTAGATCTTAAAACGCTTCACATTCTAAGGGGACGTCCAGACTACCCACCAAATCGACGGGTAGTAATCGATCTATCGGGGATCGATATATCACGTCTTGTCTAGATGCAATATATTGATCCCCGAACGCGCTCCCGTCAACTCCAGAATTCCACCAGGGCGAGCGGCGGTAGTGGAGTCGACGGGGGAGCCGCGGCCGTCGATCCCGCACTGTGAGGACCCGAGGTCCTTCCCATAGCTGAAGTTGCGTATCTTACATCGACCCCCCACCCCCAGTGTAGACCAGCCCTAATATATTTATTCTCACAAGCTCCCAGTGAGGTAGGGAAGTACTATTATTGCCATTTTACAGATGGGGAAAGGAGGTGGAAAGAGGGGGAAGTGAATTGCCCAGCATCACACAGAAAGTCTGTCATGGAGTGGCAATTGAACTTGGGACTTTGAAGTTCTAGGCTAATGCCCTAAGCACTGACCCATCCTTTCTCTCTGAATTTTGTAAAATTTTGTTTGCAAGAATATCTCCATAATGGGAAAGTGCTGTGAATGCTCATGCAAATGTGTATATTCATATAAGCAGTCATTTATGAATATGTTTCATGCAGCCTTTTTAACAGGTCTTTTGGATTTCAGAGTCGTTGACTCAAGGAACAAAGACCACGTGACTGACTAACCTGTCTGTTAAGACAAGACAAGTAGCAACCTACTGATGGTGAGTATTTAAAGCAACAGCCATAGCAACAGTTCACAAGAAATTCACAGGATGAAATACCTCTGCACAAACCTTTCACAGAATAATACCAAACAAGCAATTTTGTAAAAGGTGAAGCTTGTTCATGGATAATTTGCATACAGAAAAAAAAGACAAATTTGTCAAATACGCTGGTCATTGCAATAGTTTTCTCAACTCTAATTGCAACATGTGTCTTAGACACAGAGCCAGCTGAACAAGGTAATCGGTCTAAATCAATTTGCTAATCTATGTTCAACTCTTGCTTTTCAGAAGAGTAAGAACAGCACGGACTCAAGGATAAAGAGTATTTTTAAATAGCATTGCCTATGAGATTTAAAATCAGAAAGCTTTTGCTTCATCGGAAAACTAGTTTTGAAATGCAGCATTATTTTGCCTTCCTGCAAGTCAGCATCATCCATTTTTTATTATTAGCTTTTGCTTACAAAAGTCATCCCATTATGTCTACCTGTGACCTAAGTTTGATCCTTATGCAATTCATCATGAGGAGCTAAATCACATTGCGCGGCCAGGAGCAAATGCAGCTCATGCCTTCCTATTACAAACTAGAAAGGATTTGGAGTCACATTAGTTTATCATTTCCTATATAATAACTTTATTCGCTAAAACAACTCTCTATTAATTATGTTAATGAATGCTGAATAATCTTCGATCTTGCACATTTTTTCACTAGTTACATGTGTTTATAATAATCTAGCTTTAGTGAAGCATTTAAATGTAAGATATTAATGAACTACCAATTAGCTGTACTTATGTGTCAACAAGACAATCAAAAAGTACCCCAATAGGCCCTAAGGCACGTTCTTTGCTTCACATTTCTACTTCACTATTTTCTTCTTCAAGCAAGTTCTCAATTAAAATGGTCACCCATTGTACAGATGTTATTTCCTATAGCACTTTTTTTACATGGGGTCAGATTTATCCTCCCATGAGGAAAAAGCCACCAGAAGGGGAAACTCTGTGTTTCACTTTGTGAAGTTCTCAACACAGTGAAGGGGTTTGGTGACAGTGGAGGTGGCAGAGCTTTTGGCATGCAAGCCTTAAAAGATCCATGGGGAAAGGAGGTCCAAAACTCCTCTCCCTCTCACCCCCTGAGTATGTAACATCTGCCTAATAAGCCTTGCTGATATTAGCCACTCCATCCTTTGAGTCAGACTTCTCCCTCATCGGAGAAGGGACCTTGCAGTGTGGAAATTAATATTGCTTCCAGAATCAGTTATTATCTCTGCTTTGCCACTTGCATCTCTGATGATCTAAAAAGAAGTAAACCATGTAGAGTGGCTGCTATCTGGACCTCCTGATGCAGGCAGCCTTATTCCCATAACAATACTGTAGAAGAGATGAGGTAAATTTGAGAGCAGGAGCAGATGAGTGGATGGAGCTAAGCTGTTGGCCCCACCCATTTTCTACTGACTTCTACTACCTTGTTCCTGTGTAAACAGAAGGGAACATCCAGTGCTCAAATCTCTACAGCAGGTACCATTTACACAAATGGTCCATATACATGACCATTCTCTGACATGTAGAAATCCAGGTCTGGATTCCTATGCATTATAAATACACAAAGGTCACCTGATGGACCAGAAAAGTCTTTGTCAAGTAAGTTTAGCATCTGAATGAGACCAAACAAATTCAAACTCTTCTGCTGCCATTGCAGCTCCTATGCCAGCATCCCTCCCTGTTCCTGAAGTAAAAGGCATGGCTGGAATACCAGTGTGCTTTGATGAACTCCAGATTTTGAAACAGCCCCCAGAGACTGTTGACAGTCAGTGTAAAACAGGCTGGCATGCACATTTTAACACCAGCTTGTCATCTGCTCTCTTTAAAATCCAGTATTTCCCCATTAGCTTCAGCAGCCAGAAAGGAGGTGGGTCCAAAGAACAGGTTGTGGAACTAAATTCTCCCAATATATACTGAATGTCAGTGAACATCACTAGCCTAGACAAAAGCAGAGATGACCTAACCTCTATGTCCTCAAGATGTTGCTGGACTACCACTGACAAACATCTCCGGTTGTAATCTGATCCATTTCCTCTGCAAAGTATTGAGACAGTTCCTCACAATGGGAAGTACTCTACTTAGTCACAGAGGAAACAACTTGAAGTGAGCAGGTATGGAGTAAATCTGCAGCTCAAGATTTTGCAGTTCCTATAGCAAAGGCAAAGAACCTCCCCTTTCCCTCCTGCACAGCCACCATGCAAGATATTTAAAAACGGTGTCAGTAACATGCAGTTGATAGCAAGCTCTACATCTCTTATGGCAGATGTAAAACAGCACCTTCTCCCAATGCCTAAAAAAGATCAGTGCCTACACAAAGTGCAACTGGCTAAAGATGAACCCAGAAAGACAGGTGATGTCAGTAGGATAAAGGGAAGAGCTTTGAAGAACTTGTCTCCTTCATAAATTCCCACACTAAGATCTCAAAATGTATGTTTAAGAATAACCTAAGAAGCATACACAAGAAACAATTGATCATAAGAATGACGGCATTTGCCAAAGCTAAATTATTTTAGTTCATTAATAACGGATGCACCAATATTATGTTTTAACATGCCCCATACAGCTTTACTTTTGGAGTTGCGAAGTCCCAGATCTAGCATTGCCACTTATTGTGTAACCCTGGGTAAGTCAGTTATTTGCTTTATAGGAAAACTAGCTGCCTACGCAGGAGTGCTATGTGGATTAATTATTTCATGTTTGTACAACCCTGAATATACGAAGGTCTCCTTGCTGCGTACCCTTGGAACCTACACTTTCAGTATTGAAATTTAAAAACAAGAAAATGAGGGGGGTGGGATGGAAGAGGAAATGTGTGTGCATGTGTGAGACAGAGTGAAAGAAAAATCTTTCCACCACTAATGGCAAGATAGGCAACACCACCTTCACACTGGAAAAAAGTAATGAAGTCAGGCATGAGAGAAAGAGGCTGGATAACAATGAAGTGTTTTAACCAGATGTAATGTTTCTGAAGCATTTATAATTTACAAAAAAAAATGTATATAATCAATTTAAATAACTAGCAAGAGGCCAGTAAATGAGAACTAAAAACCTCTAGGAATGAAGAAAAGACTGGGAAATCTCTTATTTATGATCCGAGTAAGCCAGTTAGACACAATCAAAAATTAAAATAGGAACAAGATGTTACATGACCGGGGAAATATTTTGTAAAAATATTTATTTCTGATTTTTTTGGTTATCTCCTTGTTTTATTCTTCACTTTCCTCTCTACTCTTTGTCTCTCCATCTTATTTTCAACCATATGTTATTGAAGCCCAATGAGTCACTTCCCTCAATGCTCTACACTTAGGCTGTGCCTATACTGTGTGCAAGGGGTACGATTCCCCTTCTCAGGTTCACATACTCACGCTAACTCTCGTCAAGCTAGTGAGAGTATAAATAGCAGTGTAGCTAGCAGAGGCACAGCTGAGTTGTGCCTAGTACAAATCTGCCGGAAACCAGACGCTCAGCTGTGCCTCCACTGCCGGTACCTATGTTACCACAGCTACATTGCTATAGTAGAACTTCAGAGTTACGAACTGACTGGTCAGCCACACACCTCATTTGGAACTGGAAGTACACAATCAGGTAGCAGAGACACACAAAATAAAGCAAATACTGTACAATACAGTAGTGTGTTAAACGTGAAACTACTAAAAAAAAATATAGGAAAAGTTTAAAAAAGATTTGACAAGGTCAGGGGCGGCTCTATGTTTTTTGCTGCCCCAAGCACGGCAGTCAGGCAGCCTTCGGCGGCACGCCTGCGGGCGGTCCCCGGTCACACGGATTCGGTGGCATTTCTGCAGGTGATCTGCCGGTCCCGCAGCTTCAGCGTACCCGCCGCTGAATTGCCGCCTCAACCACGGGACCGGCAGACCTCCCATAGGCACACCGCCTAAGGCTGCCTGACTGCCGCCCTTACGGCAACTGGCAGGCCGCCCCCCGTGGCTTGCTGCCCCAGGCACGCGCTTGCTGCACTGGTGCCTGGAGCCGTCCCTGGACAAGGTAAGGAAACTGTTTCTGTGCTTGTTTCATTTAAATTAAGATGGTTAAAAGCAGCATTTTTCTTCTGCATAGTAAAGTTTCAAAGCTATATTAAGTCAATGTTCAGCTGTAAACTTTTGAAAGAACAACCATAACGTTTTGTTCAGAGTTACGAACAACCGCCATTCCCAAGGTGTTCGGAACTCTGAGGTTCTACTGTATTTATTCTCTCGCTAGCTCGATGAGAGCTAGCATATGTATCACAAGCAGGGGACTCTCAGCCCTAGTTCACAGTGTAGTGCAGACACAGCCTAAGTTAAACTAGCAAAGTAGATGGGTCTAAGACTTCATGCAAGAAAACAAGCCTGAAAAAGCACTCTTCAGGGGGCAAACTGCTTGATTTATAACGAAAATGAATTAAAAGGTAGAAATGGTAGGACAGCATGCCTAGGAGAAACTCTGTTCAGTTTGACTCAGTTAAAATTTCCTTACTGAACACACAATCAAAGGCTCTATCTAAACAGCATTAGAATAACACTAAGACAGAAATGGTTTTTGTTGTTTGTTTGAATGCAAGGTGGGGTTGTGTCTCATTCTCAAAACACACCAAAAATAAAAGTTTGCATCATATATTTGGAATAAAGTTGTCTATAGTTTATATAGTTTTACATCTAAAAAATGTACACATCTATAACATGCTAGCAATGCCATACCTTTCTCTGGTCCTCAGGCTTCCAAGACAGTTGTGTCCTATTTAAAGTTGAAAATATGTAGAGTGGACAACGCAAGTAGATGAATTACTGAATATTCAAGTATGGGACATTTTCCCCCTCAAGTGTGATTTCTATTGATTCATCCTCTTCTTCTTCTTCAATAAAGAGAAAATCCTGCACAGTATTAGTGACATCTGTCAAAACACAAAAGAACAAAGATATAATCTAAACCATCCTGCTTCACTATGTGACAGAAGTTGCATCAGTATTGTCTAAAGATATGTAGACTGTAAGAATGACAGTGGAAAAGGCTTTATTTTAAACGCTTGCTACATGTGGTGGCCTCTTCTTGTGCTATCAAATTAAACGGAGTATATCATTTCCTTTTTAAGTCATAATATAAAGTCATTAGTCACACAGATTGTCCAGCATCTTCCCTGTTACTATATACCAGCATAGAAGTTTCTAACTACCAGAAAATAAATGTAGGTAATCTTACAAGTAGAAAATGATGTCAGATCAGACACCTTATTGCTGATACACAGTATAGCATAGATTAATCTGATGTAAAATATCCTCATGTACAGAAAATATATATGTTACAAACACAGTGTTCTTTTAACAAAGATAGCTATGGAGGCAGCCAAATTAAAAGATTTGGTCAAATTACCAGTCATGCGTATTGCTTAACTTTGCTTCATTCTTAGAATTCCTAAACACCCACAGGAAAACCCTAAAACATAGTGGGGGTACAGGAAAGGTAAACCATTAAAAGGCTGATATATATACTTCCAAAGTAGTCACCAGCAGTCTCCACTCCTGGTGTGAATTTTGGGCTACACTATTGTTCACTGGGTGTAGAAGGGTACAGAAGCAGGGCACCAGAGATTCCAACTCTGTTCTCCACAGGACAGAATCCACTTCAGTTGATCCATCTGAAATTGGTATTAGCTGAAATCCCTGATTTATAAACTCCAGTAACAATGTGCCTCCCGGAATGCTGTCATTATTCATCTTAGCATATTCAGCTGAGCATTCGGTTGGGGACAAGGCTCCTAGGCACGAGGATATAACAGGTAAAATGGTTCTGTTCTGATAGCATGCAGACAGTGATGTAGATTGAAAACAACTAGGATTCAGTGTGCAAGCTCTGCTGCTAATCTAAAGGCCACATGCATCTGTGTGTTCTTGCAGCAAGGAATATATTCATTCCCTGACTGGGGTTAAAATTATGCCATGGTGGAGAGGTTGAGTCTGGTTTCCAAAACACCCAGTGGTTTGTAGAGGGCTGATTCTTTCTTTCTTGGATTAGGCATCCATCAACCATCTCAGGTGCAACCCTAAGCACCCCTCAAATGTCAACTGGCAAAGGATTCACTGTTCTGTAACAGCAACTCCTCTTAGGCCCGACAAACTCATTAAACCCTATATGCTACTTTCTTAGTACAGTATTCATCTAAAAGAGATTGTGTGAGGAGTCTAATAAAAGCTTATATCATATTGACCTTCATAATCATTGCGAGATGTATGTATAGATGCTATTTAAGGAGTTGTGTGTACGTACTGAAAATATGTATAATGACTGTGTCTCAGGCAGAAGTGACAAACAGGTTTCATGCAGTCATGTGTAAACTATGCATTCTAAGTCAATACAGTGGAAGCCCCGCCTGCATACACAGTAAACAGGAGTATGTGAAGACACCTTGGAGCCAGCGCCGCAGGAAAGAAACCGCAGAGGGTCAGCCCGGCTCTGAGGATAAATACAGTGAGCTTTGAGGTATAAGAGGAAGGCAGAAGGACACCTTTTTTGTCCATCACTGAGGGACCAAAAAGGACAGGGCTTTTTGCATCCACGAACAGTGGATCCCAGCCAGGTGGGTTGGTGACAGTGGGGGCTTGCTTTAGGTGAGAAACTATCTTAGTCAAGGATTTTAGCCTGTTAAAATTGAGTTTCGAGGCATGTTATACTTTTGATTTTGTATCATAAATTTTTGATTATTTCACTATAGATATATTTCAAGGCTGTAATGTTATAAAGGACTTGATCCTGCATTGTGCCAGTCAAGCTATGTGTACACTGTCACAGCTTACCTGGCAATTTCTGAGAGCGTCCAGTGACAGGGTCTGGATCCCACAGGGAGCACGCTGAGGAGTTGGGGGTTGGTGTGTGTCTATCACTCTGCACAGAGAGGCCGAGGCCTGCAGAGACATGAACGTTAGGGCTTGTGTGTGGCCAGAGGCTGTTGGTTTCAGGGAGCTGAGCTACAGCAGGCACAGACAAGCCTGCTTCATGCTGAGGGCTGGTAGTGGTGAGGTACCTCACATCCCTTGATACCCCTAGGGAGAGTCACAGGTAGATTCTTTTTTGGACTAGGCATCAACCAACTGTCCCAGATTGATGGGGTCTGGATTCATGCAAGCACCTCAACCCCCTATGTAAGACTTCATTTCCCATCACACTAGTTTGCTGTTTAGGTCCTTTCGTCAGTTTTGGGGGGCCAATTTTGACCTTGCTAAATTCATGAGTATGGCCTTTTGAGGATTTCACTGTGTTTCCAACAACATATCTATTGATGGTCTTCAATACATGTAGAGTGCGATGAAAATATTAGCTAAAATAAATACAAAACAGACCCTGAAAAATCTGGGAGCTGATTTACATTACAGACATGACAGTTACCTTTTCTGTACCTGGTGTTCTTTGAGATGTGTTGTTCATGTCTATTCCACAATAGGTGTGCGTGCTCTCCACATACACTGGTGCTGGATGTTTTTCCCCTAGTAGTACCCGTAGGGGAGTGCTCCAGCGACCCCTGGAGTGGCACCTCCATGGTGCGGTATAAGGGGCGCTGCACGCTCCCCCCACCCTCAGTTCCTTCTTGCCAGACAACTCCGACAGAGGGGAAGGAGGGTGGGATGTGGAATAGACATGAGCAACACATCTTGAAGAACACCAGTTACAGAAAAGGTAACGGTCTTTTCTCCTTTATGTGATTGCTCATGTGTATTCCACAATAGGTGATTCCAAGCTATATCTGTTGGAGATGGGTAGGAGTTCATAAACTCTCGGGACGGAGCACAGCCCTGCCAAACCCAGCATCCCTCCCTGGTCTGGGAGACAATCACATAATGCAAGGTGAACGTGTGAACAGACGACCATGTGGCAGCCCTGCAAACGTCCTGAATGTGGACATGGGCTAAAAAGGCAGCGGACGAGGATGAGCAGACCTTACACTCGACAGCGGAGGGATTCCCGCCAGGTCATAACAGGTACGGATGCACGAGGTGATCCAGTTGGAGAGCCGCTGAGTGGAGATCAGCCGACCCCTCATGCGTTCGACCAAGGATATGAACAGCTGCAAAGACTTCCTGAATGGCTTCGTCTGTTCCAGGTAAAAGGCCAGAGACCATTTCACATCCAGAGTATGGAGGTGGTGCTCCTCACCGGACGCATGGGGCTTGGGGCAGAGGACTGGCAGGAAAATGTCCTGACCAATGCGGTAGGCGGAGACCACCTTCTGGAGGAACGAAGGATGTGGGCGGAGCTGGACCTTATCCTTATGAACACCGTATATGGGGCTTCGAGGTCAGGGCCCTGAGTTCTGAGACCCGTCTAGGAGATGTGATCGCCACCAGGAAGGCTATCTTCCACAAGAAGTGCAACCAGGAGCATGTAGCTAACGGCTCAAAGCGGGAACCCGTCAACTGGCCAGCACCAAGTTCAGGTTCCATTGCGGAACTGGGGGCCTAACGTACGGGAAGAGACGATCCAATCCCTTAAGGAACTGGCCAGTCATAGTGTGGGTGGAAGGCCAATATGGCCGCCAAGTGCACCTTGACGGACGAGAGCGCCAGGCCTTGAGCTCTAAGGTGAAGGAGATAGTCTAAAATGAGCTGGATCGGGGCAGCCATGGGGGAAAAGCCCCACTCAGCTGCCCATCGGGAAAACTGAGACCACTTTGCCAAGTAGGCTCGACGCATGGAGGGTCACCTACTTTCCAAGAGGACGCGCTGAACCCCTTCTGAGCACATCCTTTCCTCCCGGCCTAACCATTGAGCAGCCACGCCGTGAGGTGGAGTGCCGCTAGGTTGGGATGGAGGAGGCGGCCCTGGTCCTCGGAGAATAGGTCCAAGCAGGACAGCAATGGCCACGGTGGGGAGACCGCCAGGCTTGTGAGGGTCCTGTACCAATATTGCCTGGGCCACACCGGGGCAATCAGGAGGACCCGAGCCCTGTCCATCTTTATCTTTTCCAGGACCTTGCCGATCAGCGGGAATGGGGGGAAAGCATAGAGAAACTGGCCTGACCAGGGTAGGAGGAAGGCATCGGAGATAGCGCCCAGTCCCAGGCCTCCCCCCTCCCCGAGCAGAACCGGGGACATCAACGGTTCTGCCGAGTCGTGAACATGTTCACCTGGGGAGTTCTCCACTTTTGGAAAAGTCTGTGCACCACCTCTGGGTAGAGAGACCACTCGTGCTGAGAGGAGAAGTCCCGGCTCAAGCGATCCACCCGCGAGTTCCAGGCACCCGGTAGGTGGTAGGACTATAGGCAAATGTCGTGGGCCATACAGAAGTCCCACAGCCTGAGGACTTCCAGGCATAGGGCAGAGGATCGGGCCCTGCCTTGCCTCCTGCCCTCCACGAGCAGAAGACCACGCACACCAGCTGGACAACCCTGAGTTCCTTGACGTTTATGTGGAGGGCCAGCTCCTGTGCAGACCACAGGCCTTGGGTCTGAACGTCCCCCACCTGGGCTCCCCACCCCAGGTCCGATGTGTCGGACACCGGTTCCATCGAAGTGGGCCTGCCTCTGAATGGGACCCCTTGGAACATGTTTCCCGGGGAGAACCACTATTGTAGGGAAGTGATCACCGGCTGGGGCACAATGAGGACCTTGTCCATTCTGTCTCTGGCCTGGGAGAACACAGAGGCCAACCAGAGTTGGAGGGGCCTCATCCTGAGTCTGGCATGGCGAACCACATATGTGCACGCCAACATGTGACCCAGGAGCTGGAGACACGCTCTGGCTGTTGTCACTGGAAACCTTGTGACTGTGTCGATGAGCCCTTTCAGGGTGTCAAACCTGTCCGGTGGGAGGGAGGCCCTAGCCGATGTGGCGTCCAGGACTGCACCGATAAACTCTATGCACTGTACTCGGACTAATATGGACTTGGTGTCGTTCACCAACAGGCCCAGAATGGCGCACATGGACAGGAGGAGTGCCACGTGATCCCACATCTGCGACTGGGAGCTGCCCTTGACCAGCCAGATAGGGGAAGATCTGGACCTCATGGCGTGCGAGGTAGGCCGCCACCACAGACATACACTTTGTGAATACCCTGGGGGCATGGACAGGGCAAACGGGAGGACCGTAAATTGGCAGTGTTCCTGCCCAACCATGAAACAAAGGAAGCGCCTGTGCCCCTCGAATATATGGATGTGAAAGTATACATCCTGCAGATCGAGGGCAGCATACCAGTCCCCGGGATCCAAGGAGGGGATGATGGAGGCCAGAGAGACCACGCGGAACTTGAGCTTCACCCTTAACTGGTTCAGGCCTCACAGGTTCAGGATGGGCCTGAGCCCCCCTTTGGCCTTCGGGATAAGGAAATAGCGGGAGTAGTACCCCTTGCGTTTGAACTCCACTGGCACCACTTCCACTGCTCCTAGCCAAGGAGCCGCCCCACCTCCGGCTCGAGCAGAGCCTCGTGAGAGGGGTCCCCCAGGAGGGATGGGGGCAGAGGTAAACTGGAGGGTGTAGCCCCAGGAGATGGTGCTGAGGACCCATCGGTCCGAGGTCAGCCGTGACCACTCCGGGAGAAAAGCACACAACCACTTGGAGAAGGGAAGCTTTATTGTGGGTTGCTCCCTGATGCAAACTGGGCGTCCCGTCAAAACTGCCGTTTCCCCACCTGTTTGCCCTTGGAGTACCCAGGCTGGGGGGCGGACTGGGACTGCCTTTGCGGGCGTTTCTTATAGTCCTGCGACTTTTTATAAGGACTGCCCAGCATGGGTCTAGCCTCTCCCCCAGTTTTGCTCCGGTGCCGCGGCGGAGAAGGCCTCTTCTCAGCCATCTTGGCGTGCCCCGCGGACGGGGAGCGGTGCCGACTGGTAAACGGCGCCGGGAGGTCACCAGTCACCGACACTGTGGTACCCAGTGCCGACTCGGAGCAACGCGCCAGAGTTGGCGTCAACGCCGACTCCATCAGGATGGCCTGGAACCGAATGTCTCTCTCTCTTTTGGTCCAAGAACTGAACGACTTGCAAATCTTGCAGCAATCGCTGAGATGGGTTTCACCCAAACAGCATAAACAGTCCGTGTGCGGATCACTCACTGGCATCAGTCACCTACAAGTGTTGCACGACTTAAAACCTGGGGCACGGGGCATGCCCCGGCCTGGGCGCACTAAACTAAACTTTAACTACAGGTACTACTACACTGAACGAACAAGAGTTCTGGAGGAGAGCTGCAGACAAGCTGGAGGAGAGCAGTTCCAAAGCACCTTCACTGGCGGCAAGAAAAACAGAGTGGGGGGAGCATGCAGCGCCCCTTATACCACGCCATGGAGGCGCCACTCTAGGGGTCACTAGGGGCACTCACCTAGGGGTACTGCTAGGGGAAAAACTTCCGGCACCGGTTCATGTGGCGAGCACGCACACCTATTGTGGAATACACATGAGCAATCACTCGAAGAAGAAAGAAGAAATACCAGGTTCCGGAAGAGCATCACTAAGCTATTAGATCATCACATCAAGAGCATGCACCAGCAGCAAGAAGGATCAATAAAAGGGGAGCCTGATTTGCAGTTAATGAAGAAATCATTTTCAGCACCAGTGTAAGCAAACAGCCTCCATGCTATGTGAAAACTAAAACCCAGAGGAGAAAGAGTTATGAAATGTGCATGGATCTGAGATGCCTACTATAAGAATGAAATTAAGGAGAAAGTAATAAAAAGGAACACTGAAACAATATTGAAAGAGAGGACCTGCTCAGTTAAATATTGCTACAACAAGAACATCTAAGTTTTCAGGACAAGTACCTCTTTTCTCCCTGGCTAAACTTTCTTTTAAAACTAAACTATCAACATTTCATGTTCCTCTTGGTATTTTAAAACATGTAGTTAGGAGAAGAAACAGGAGGACTAAAGACTTGTCTACATGGTGTGTTAGTCTTAATTAGAGGGGAGTAAATTCTAATGCACAATGGTGCATTGCACACTAGCGGACCCATGTGGACCCTGCTAGCACACACTAAAAGTTCCCTAGTGCACATGGATGTAGTAGCGTTTCAAACGCTACTACATTCATGTGCACTAGGGAACTTTTAGTGTGCACCAGCAGGGTTCACATGGGCCAGTTGCATGACATGCTAGGGCACACTAGAATTTACACCTCTCCAGTGCAGACTAATGCACCATGTAGACAAGCTGTAACTTGTACATTTGGGGCACAATCCTGCATGGTGCTGAGCACTTCCTGAAAAGCTCCAAGTACCCACAACTTCCTGAAATCAGTAGAAATGAGTGGAGAACAGTAATCACCTTACAAGAAAGGTCCACAGCTGACTCCGAAACCTAGCTAGACCCATTTAATATGTGAACTGAATTTTCTCCTATGAAGTCCAAGTCTCCAAAAACCAATGAACACGAGATTTGCTGGAAAAGGGAAATTATAATTTAAAGATATGAAATGGTCTCCTAATATACAGGCATGAAAAAATGCTAACCAGTAACCAGACACAAATTAATAACACAAAGTAAGATCTGAATTAGAATTTGTATCCCCTTTTATGCTTCCCCAATGTCTTCATCTGCTTTTATAGCAGATGTCATTAGCAATAAAAATAAAATATTCAGTTGTTGGGTCCAGTCCTCCAATCCTTAGTCACTTGAAGGGGACAACTAGCGAATAACTATTGCTTGTGTAAGGACTACAAAATCAGGCCCTTCATAAATACATCAGATTGACAAACAACTGAATCTTAGTCACAATAATTAAGAAACAATCTTACAATTTTCAAACATAGCATTAAGCTTTCTGTCAGTTACGAAAGTGGTCCCAGAACACATTTCGGCCTTCTCTAAACTAACGGGTTTTTAAAATGTGTTAGCTAACATATTTTAATTAAGTACTTTTAAAAAATGTATTAGCACCTAATGTAGACAGGGTTTGACACCTTTAATAATGTGTTGGCTTGTCCTGGACAATTCCAAACATCTATGCTAGGTGCTAATAAAACCCAAATGCTTTAGACTTAAAAAATAAACTGTTGCAATATACAAAAGGGAGAGCAGCACTGGTGAGAAGGAATGGACTGAAGACTGCCAGGGTACCTGATAGTCTTCAAATAAGGGCCTGTCTACTCTTAAAACACTGCAGCTGTGCTGCTGTCGTGCTTCAGTGAAGATGCTACCTATGCCAATGGGAGGGCTTCTCCTGTCAGCGTAGGTAATCTACCTCCCCGAGAGGTGGTAGCTAGGTCAACGGGAGAATGCTCCCATAGACCTAGTGTTGTCTACCCCGAGGGTTAGATCAGTTTCACTGTCTTGTTCAGAGTTATACCGACCTAATTTCCTAGTGTACATCAAGTCTAAGTTAAGGGCTATCATACAGAGGATTGCTCTTCATGTCCACTGAAGACAGGACAAGAAGTAATCTGCAGCAAGGGAGATTTAGGTTAGATATTAGGAAAATCTTCCTAACTAGAAGGATAGTTAAGTACTGGAGTAGGTTACCAAAGAAGGTTGTGGAAACCCTATCACTGGAGGTTTTTCAGAATATCTTAGAAAAACACCTGCCAGGAATTGTCTAGGTATACTTGGTCCTCCTTCAGCATAGGGGGATGAACTAAATGACCTCTTGAGGTCCCTTCCAGCCCTACATTTCTATGATTTGCTTGAATCTATGTCTCTGCATATGTTGTAAGATAAGTACCAAGAAAATCCCAGAAGGGTGTCAGTTATTAAGTCAGTAGGTCTCTTCAAGACATATAGAAAGCATCTATTATCGGTTGACAGTTCTGCATGTCCTACAGATTCCCAGCCTCAGAGCTGAGCCAATCTGAGCTCAGAGAGGAAATGGTATAAAGACAGGAGTTACTGAGGCCTACTCTAAACTTAAAAATTAGATCCACCTAGCTATATCACTCACACTGAGCATTGTCATTAGGTCAACCTAACCCCCAGCATAGATGTGGCTAGGTCAACAGAATTCTTCCATCAGCCTACCTATTGCCTCTCCGAGAGATGGATTAACTGCATCATTGGAAAAGCCCTTCTGTTTATGTAGGAAGCACTGTAGCTATGTTGCTGTAGTGTAGACATGCCCCATTATCATTAGGGGATTTGGCAACAGACCACAACACAAGGCCATGAGGTGTGCCAGCTGGGACATCAGCATCTTGGCTTCAAGGATGATATTCCTGTCTGACACACCAACTGAGGCAAGCCAGTCGTTTATTAATAGAGGAATGAAAGCTGCTTGCTAGAAGGATGCACTGACTAGACTTTTTTAATATAAATTTCCAATGATGCAGCTATCAAAATGCAAATTTAAATAAATAGATAATCTTTTATTATATTGCCAGAACCTTAAAGATCACCCATGACAATTATAAAACACAGAATTAGTTTCAATGGTAATTTTGTCTTTAAGATTTTATTTTAAAAGCCACATTACATTTTAAAGTTATGGTAAATGGTCTACAGCTTTCTTTTAAAAGATGTTTCCATCGGGATTCAGGGATACTGATCATAAAGCTGTTGTACACCATACGTCAACAGTGTGAAATGACCTAAACATTACTGCTTTTGCATGTCCAGCAGAATTCTCGTATGTTGCCACACCTAGGTAAGCAGCACATTGCTATCACTGTTAATCACTTTTATTTATTCTGCATTCATAGAGACAGAATAATTAGACATCTTAGCACTATACGTTCTTCATTTTTTAATCTTTTATCACCTTTTAACCACATCCTGAATTGAAAACAGAGTCATATCCTCAGCTGGTGTAAATCTATACACACCTCTACCCTGATATAACGCGATCTGATATAACAGGAATTCGGATATAACGTGGTAAAGCAGCGCTCCGGGGGGATGGGGCTGTGCACTCCGGCAGATCAAAGCAAGTTCAATATAACGCGGTTTCACCTATAACGCAGTAAGATTATTTGGCTCCCGAGGACAGTGTTATATTGGGCTAGAGGTATACTCAGTGGAGCTGTACTATTAATACCAGCTGAGGATCTGTCTTCCTTAAAATATAAAAAATATATATATATATATATATAATCTTAATGTGGTTCAAGCTGTGTTTGCCTGTACTAAGGAATTACATTCAGATGCTTTGCAAAGGAAGACAATTCTTTACAGATCTTTTTGCATTTTAAGGGCACAAGACATTTTTGGAAAAAGCACAACTCTTGCTCTCATCAAGGCCCCCCCTTTTAGTAAATCCTTTCTGTAGGAGCCCATTAATTGTTTCTTGACTGACAAAAAAAAAAAAAAGAAAGAGAGAGAGAGAGTCCCTAACTGATATGCCATTTCGACAATTTATTATCCTTTCAGTGAGAAATTGTTTGACCTCTTTCTACAGTTAGTGTAAAAAAAATTTTAAAATACCAATCCATTGCAGCCTATGTTATCAGCTAGGTGGAAATCACTACTCATAATGACATTCTCCATGGCAATTAAAGTGTTGAGTATTTTAAATGAAACTCCTTTTTGTCTGCCTTTTCCTACATTTCAGTTATTAAAATTGTATGCCCTTGCCACACAGCTGATGTCTAATATGCATACTGGTGCTTCCTATGCTGTAAGAATGGCAAAAATTCTGGGGGAGGTAAATGAATTTGGCATGTTTATCTAGATTTTGGTCTCTCTGGGACTTCCAGCTAGAAAGTCACGTGAAATAGCAGTTTTGGTGTTGTGACCATCTGTCTCAGCGAAGGTCCTAACTCATCTCACATACAGTAGGTACCTAAATATCAGACAACCAAGAGCAAATTCAAAACAATGACAAAGAAGCGAGAAGTCCTAAATCCCTGACCCAAACCTCTGACACATCTAGCCCTTCAAAATGTTTCATTGTTCACTTCTGTTGCCAGTATGTCATTTTAAAAGTTGGTCA
Organism: Terrapene triunguis; assembly: GCF_002925995.2. Lineage (NCBI taxonomy): Eukaryota > Metazoa > Chordata > Testudines > Emydidae > Terrapene > Terrapene triunguis. Next base: position 80,028,923 of record NW_020664417.1, read on the forward strand.
ACATAAAGCATGAAGCACTGGAAATGAGTCAAATGATAACTTTTTATCCTTTTCAATTTCACTTACTTTCTCTGTAAATTTTGAGGCCCTAAATCAGCAAGGTACACCAGCACTTGTCTAATTTGGGACTGCTTATTTATATAAGTACTTCAGAGAATGTTCTCCAAATAATTTTAAAGTAGCACTTAATGAAAACCATTATCCATCTCTCCATTTATCAAAATACACTTTTAGGCATAAAAGTAAATTAGTAAGATTTCCCTACTCATTCCATTCTTTCCTAGTTAGAGACACAGCTGAAATTTTCCTTTACTGCAAAGAAGTTAAATTTAACTTCAGTTTATAGCTTCTGACACTACTTTTTTGTGTACTGTAATAGTTGATTCGCGGGAGGAGTCATTGTCTGGTGCTTAAAGCAGTAGCTGTTAAAAACAACAATGAAAGATCATGTGTTATGCTTGTTATGGGGCTAATCCAAAAGCACACTGACGTTAATGAAAAGATACATCCTTTGTCAGTCGATTTTGGGTGAGGTCCTATGTGCACATTTCTTAATTCCTTGTTAAGTCTGGATTTTATTTATTTTAAAATTATGAGGGGAGTTTGGCACTAATGCTACTTTAACTCATAATCTAAGGCTTCCAATCCTCTATGTACCCTTATGATCTCACGGATCCCATTGCAGGAAATGGGCCTCCTATATACTTTTAAATAATACATTTGACAGGGCACACGCATGAACAAACAGCAACAGTGTGTAGCACCACAGTGAAATACAATTGCGAAAAGTACCTAGAAAACAAATGTGATCAGGATGCAACAAACAAAATACAGGCAATTGTGTGAGGAATACGTTTCACAACTAATCAGTTTTTCACCCTATAAAATGCATTGGCTCAGTTATGAGAAAAAGGCTATGAAATAAGCCTGTAGGTCTCAGTCCAGGTCCCAGAAGCAAGTGTTGCCCCCAATAAATCACCTTATTGACACCTCTGGCAGACTCAGCATAGCCCAAAAACTGTAGACTAAGAAGCTCAACCCTAAAGATGGTCCCATTAGCTCATGATGGGGATGAGGCACATAGCTTGGGCAGTGCGGTAGGGAAGCTTGCAATGCCGCTGTCCCTCTTCTGTGGATAATGAGAAGACTTCTATACCTAGGATTGCTAGTCTGGCACATCTCACAAACAAGCAATCTAAATTCACACGCACATGCACACCCCTAAAATGAAACACAGTTGATATTCATTTCCTATCTAAAGGCTTCTCTGAAGATTCCACTAAATAGTCCTTTCAATATTACTATATACTATATGTATAATTTCTATAATATTAATTACATATTGTTCTGAATAAGATTCTCTGAAACAAGTGGAATAATGTACCTACAGGTCACTGTACAAAAAGGAAAGCTCAACTGTGACAAGTAGATGCCTCTGTAACATACAAAAGAGCAGATTCCAGTGTCAGTGATCTATGCAATGTAAAGTAATAGGAACTCAAATGCAAATATGGAGCATCAAACAATGTTCTAATGATAATAAACCCTTATTTTCCTTTCCTCACCTCACTCTTTGTGAAATGTGGAAGTGAATGTAAAATAGAGTTATGTGGCTCTTGCAAATGAAAAGGACTCCTCTTTCCTCTCCCTCTTGAAAAGCGCGGTTTCATGTGCTCGAGCACTTTTATGGTGGGTGTTAAGTTCATAAGTTCACTAATGAAACTTTCTTGTAGTAAAAGGAGGGTGTAAAAGGAAGGAGACTGTCTAAAAATGTGTGACCAGGCTAAGAGCTCAATTGGGTAGATCCCTCCCTCATTTTAATGAAAATATCTTACCCAACCACTAAAATAAAAGGAGTTCTTTTAGTCAACACCAGCAATATTGGCTCTCCAAAAATAAAGCTGCAGTAAGTGTGACATCTGTGGACAGCCTCTTAAGTCTGGTAATGCGCACATATAATTTAGAAGATCATCAACTAAAAGTGGCTGCCATCTGCCCAAACGACACATGAATAAAAAGACAGATTAGCCCAGCTCTCTGCACTGGCATAAAAAAGTCACAAATATAAATTCACATGCATGTAGTGTAAGAACTTGTGGAAGGGGCAAGACTGACAGAATGGAAGGCCAACCAGCATACTTTATACACAGAACAAACTCAGCAGGGACTCAAGTGTGCTTCCAGCTTGTCAAGCTTGAATCTGAAAGACCTGATCCTGAATACACTTACTCATATGAGTAACTTCCCTTATCTGAGTTGTCCCGTTGTCAGAAAACTCACATGGAAGTAAAGTTACTTCCACATGTAAGTGGTTGCACAGTTAGGTCCACAGTAAACTGGGTAAGAACTAGATCCTGCAGGGGGGAACTTTCCAGGTTAGTTATTCAACAAAGAGAACATTTAATGAAGCCAAAAATACAGTCAGCACATCCATTTCCTTATTGCCAAGTTCTCTACTGCTAGGGAATATATTTGATGAGGATGAAGGACTGACTGGGACCAGATATAGCAAGAGACCAAAGTGCTAAAATAACTTAACGAAGTATTGCAGGTTGGGCTGAAGAAAGTGCATTCTTTAGTACTAAGGTGAGGAAGAGGAGGACATTTTAAAGTGCCTAATACACCTCTACCCCGATATAACACTGTCCTCGGGAGCCAAAAAAAAATCTTACCGCGTTATAGGTGAAACCACGTTATATCGAACTTGCTTTGATCCGCCGGAGCATGCCAGCCCTCCCTCCTCGCCCCCCGGAGCGCTGCTTTACCGCATTATATCCAAATTCGTGTTATATCGGGGTAGAGGTGTACTTCCCAAGTAATATTCATCTATTATATTAGATCATTTTTCAGTTGTCCAATTCAATATTTTGTCAATAAATATTCCAACTACAATTGTTATACTATCATATTGTTACTTTATATAGTCTCTTACTATTCATTTGTAAGGGCTCCCATCTATGTTATCCTACTACAATAAAGTACTCTTACACATTCTTTGGACAATACAAGAACTGATCATTTGTGAATTGTGACATGGTTTACATTAGTCTCAAAACAGAATTGGGCATGACACTCCATACTAATAATTAGTGTGTAACAAAATGTTCGGGCACATGGTTTGAACGCACTTGTTTCATTTGAGTCAGGTGGGGAAATTATTGTTTTTTAAATACTAAATAGCAACAGCAGAGTCAACAAGGAGAAAGTTTGAATCCGCCAGTCAGGAAGCACTGCATGATGACAATCAGCCCTTTCACAGGAGAGCTGAGAAGGAATAGACTACAGATCCATGATGCTCCCCCAATGGCAACATTTCCAAACACAAGACCTGGAAAAAAAAGGTCCAGTTGGTCAGCTGTTCAAAGAAACTTTTCTAATTTTTTAGAAATCAAACTAACTTAACTGGCCCACACTCTCTACAGTATCAGTACCTTCAATTTAGGCATTACGTTTCTCAACTTTTCTAGGAAAGTTGTTTTATACAGAAAGTTAAATTTAATAAAAGCAATGGTTTCTAGCCAATGTAGAAGAAAAACATACAGCAGTTGCGGACAGCTTTCCTATAGCAATGAAATGCCCATTTATGACATGATGGGAGAAGAATTCGGAGAGACAAATTACTCCAGAGTAATGGGCTTTGATCTGGAAAAGAGGATCAGCAACCTCAGTCTGTAGAAAGATACAAGAAAATTTCTTCAAGATACTGTTTTAATAATAATGCTCACATCAGGCTAAAAATAGAGAGACAGAAGGGGAATAAATGTTGACATTGTCATGAAAGACTTTATATGGAGGACATGTCCAGCCATTAGAGAATATTGGGATGCAATTCGTAACCAAATATTACAAGTTGGATATTTATTATCCAGTGATTTTTTGGTAATCCTCCTGGTACTTCCTTGCAGAAATGGTCATACTCAAAGAAATAGAGGTATCCTAGTAGCTGCTAAGCTACAGATAACCTCTCACTGGGAAAAAAAACAAATAGTCCCAAGTTAGAAAAATGTTTCTAAAACATATATGAGGTTATTATGGAAAACTTAACCCATCAATTCCATATCCATCAAAACAGGCAGAGGACAAAGAAATATTTAGGTATTTGGCTACCATTTATTCAATACTTAGACAAAGTAATTGACCAGCAAAATCCATATTTTAAATATTAACATTTGATAGACACACCCGGTTTTATAAATGAGGACAATTAGCAGTTTCACTCAATTTAATCAAGTCACCAGAAACAACGCATCCTGGGTGGAGTAAAAGGGCTCACTGCAGTAAAGTAACATCCTGCTAAAAAGAGATTGGACGATTACATTACAGCATGATGTTTCTCTAAACAAAAGAGTAAGTTCAGAGGTAGCAATAACATTTTCTTTCTGATGTGTACATTACTACTGGTACATCTGTTAAAACTTCCTAAATAAAATTGTTATTAAAAAAAAGCTAGAAAACAATCCAAGATAAATTCACAAAACTTGTTTACAAACTGAAATATACACAAACTCCAGCTGCAGTTTATGTGCCACTTTCCTGATCGCATACTTTATGACATCATTTCAGGTAGCACAGTGTTCCGAAAGCAGAAGGAGCGAGGAGAAGGCTAATATTGCACTCCCATCTAACAGAGCAGCAGAATTTTGGATTCCATTTCCTCATCCATGACCATCCCACTCAGAGTTCTAGGTGTTTTGGCTAGTTTCTGACCATCGACAGTCCAGTCCACTTGAAACCTTGTTCTCAGTAGTTTGCATCTCCCAAACTACCCACAAAGGCAATTTAGAATACCAGTAAGATGAGCAGTGAAACACAAAAATATGTTATTGCCAAGGTGGAGTGACAGAAGCCATCTGCTAGGGCAGTTAGGTAATGTTGGTTGGGGCTACAAACACAGGCAGAGACTTCCCTAGCCACCCTAAAAGCAACAGTACCCAGGCCCTCTCCCTGTAACAATAGCATCACCACAGTCATTCTGCAGAATTTGGAAGCCTTCCCTCGTTCAGTTTACACCTGGCTCAGAACTAAGGCTTTTGTTTTAAGTGAAAAAGCAGATGGCAATGGTACCCAGCCATAGAGACTACCTCCTAGCACTGGGGGAGAGAATGTTACGTATCCTGAAGGTGAGGCAATCACTATGGAAAGTGGGGATATAAAGCTGCTGTGTCCTATGTAGTGCTTGCTACAACAACAACAACCACCGCTTTATAATGGAAAAATATGTAGCCATTTGTTCCAGTACTAGTCATTCTAATACACAGTCAGTTTTCTTTCCTTCCTGATTTAGCACTATATGTTCCATTATAAAAGAGCCATTCACCCTTTCAAAATGTGTTATGATGTAGTTTATTTGCTATTCTAAGCCTCTCTCTCATATTCATGTACTTTGTATTATCAGTAAAAATTTGTCAGATTGTTAGGCAATACTCTGTATCTTTCTCATTCCTGCCCTCAGCTGTGGATTTCTGGAATGGGAGATGTTTGTTGCTTTAAGGCAAAAGTAAAGTAATACTCAGCATGCATAAAAGTGGCAGATACATGGCCCTTAATGAATACTTGGTAAATATGCTGTACAGAACAAACAAGCAAGAGATGCACTACATATTGTAGTGACACAAATTACACAGCTATTGCTTTTCTCTCTCCCTGACATTCAATATTCATCTAATATACCAACTAGCACTCAAAATGTGGAACCCTTCGCCACGGATCCACTAAAGGTAACAACTAAAGAGTGGCTGCTGAAAGGCAATAGAAAAATGGGTGGCTAAAGAAAACACCACAAACAGAAAAAGCCTAAGCAAAAGTAGAAGTACAAAGCTGCACTGGCAGAAGTGTCATGGTGAAAAGCAGGAAGAACAATGATGATAGGGAAATCAGCCAGGAATCATTCATCTGTGCAATATTTACAACAACATGAATAGGATTCTCAACCATTTAAAATGAAAACACTTACTTAGTTCTTACAGAGCACTTCGCATTTCCAGAGGGCTAAACAAACATTAGCAAATGAACCAAGGCTTAAACAAACAACACTTGAGAACATAAAAATGGCCATATGGATCAGACCAATGGTCCATCTAGTCCTGTATCCTGTCTTTTAACAGAGGCTAGTGACAGGTGCTTCAGAGGGAACAACCAGAACAGGACAATTATCGAGTGATCCATCACCTGTTATCCAGTCCAAGCTTCTGGCAGTCCTAGGTTTCAGGAAACCTAGAGCATGGAATTGCATCTGTGACTGTCATGGCTAATAGACCTTGAGGGACCTTTCCTCCATGAATCTATAGTTCTTCTTTCATACTTTTGACGTCACAAAATCCACTGACAAGTCCCACAGCTGACTGTACATTGTGTGAAGTAGTACTTCCTTAGGTTTGTATTAAACCTGCTGCCTATTAATTTCCTTAGGTGATACCTGGTTCTTGTGTTAAGAGAAGAAATAAATAACACTTCCTTATTCACTTCCTCCACACCATTCATGATTTGAGAGACCTCTGTCATATCCCTCTTTAGTCGTCTCTTTTCTAAGCTGAACAGTCCCAGCCCAAATGGAAATTATTCCATGCCCCTAATTATTTTTGTTGCTCTCTTCTATATTTTTTCCAATTCTAATAGAGATTTTTTTCAGATGGAGTGACAAGAACTGCATGCAGTATTCCAAGTGTGGGTGTACTATGGCTTTATTCAGTGGCATTATGATATTAGTATGGGGAAATTAGTTTTTGTTATAATTCTTGACCTCTGATTTGTGTCCATTTATTCCATTTATAATCAGGATATAATAAACGTCAAGAATCATAACATTCAAAAACCAGTCGGAGAACACTTCAGTCTCCCTGAACACTCAACAACAGACTTAAAAGTGGCAATTCTTCAACAAAAAAAACTTCAAAAACAGACTCCAACAAGAAACTGCAGAACTGGAATTAATTTGCAAACTGGACATCATCAAATTAGGCCTGAATAAAGACTGGGAGTGGATGGGTCACTACAAAAACTAATTTCCCCATACTAATTTCCCCCTAATGTTACTCACACCTTCTTGTCAACTGTTTGAAATGGGCCACCCTGATTACATTGGCCTCATTACCACTACAAAAGTGATTTTTCCTCCCTTGGTATTCTACAGTTGAGAATAGCCCACTTCCACTTTAATTGAATTGTCTCGTTATCACTGACTCCCCACTTGGGCAACTCCCATCTTTTCATGTACTGTGTATATATACCTGCCTACTGTATTTTCCACTCCATGTATCTGATGAAGTGGGTTTTAGCCCACAGAAGCTTATGCCAAATAAATTTGTTAGTCTCTAAGATACAGAGCTGTATTTCTTCATTTTAAAGACAAATAAATATGTCACTAAATATTAGGCATTCCACTGGCAATAGAGCTAAGCTATTAAACCAAAATCCATTTGATCAGCCTAGAGGTTATAAAGTACAGAATTGCAGTTTTACTAAAATATTACTCAGCTATTACGATACCACAGTTTAAACTGCCAACACATTTTATGGGATTTTTTTATTAAACAGTAAACAAACCTAGTTTACTACTCTGTTGGTCTTACTGTCAGGGTTTAGTGAAGCCCAGTGCTCCGACTTGTCTTTACAGGGATAGGGACAGTGATTTTGGAAGCTCTTTCCACTTCTTTTTCTTCTTTGTCACCTCGTCTTCCCCTCAGCTTTACATCTGGACCTGACTAAAGCTTAACAAGATTACAATTATCACCAAGTTCCTGAGTATAAAGACTTCTTCAGCAGTTCCACCAAATGAGTAGAACAAACATGAATGTTCCTAGTGGGTTTTAATATGCAGGCAAAGTAGGTGTTTGGAAGATCACTCCATTCATTTAAGTTTTTCAGTCAGATACAAGAAATGGTGTCAGTACTGCTTCTACTCCCAATCCTGTCTCCATGGCTTCCTCTACTTCTGCTCCTTATGCAGTCTCATCAAGCCATTCCCCTTACTTAGCCTTGGAAACTAATTTCTACCATTTTGTCTACAACAAGTAATTGAGAAGGAAAGGTAATATTTAAAAAAATAAGTGACCAAGATGAGTAACATCCCTTACTGAGGAACTGTGAAATCTTATTACTATCAGCCTGGTCTGTCTTCTCTCCTTCCTCCCACATTTTTGTCTTGGCTCTCTGTTTACTACCCCTCACTTATATTGCCATGTCAGATATAGGTTGTAATCTCTTCAGAATAGGAACCGTGTCTTAACTTGTTTCTATCAAGTACCTAAGTATATTTTGATTGCTCAAAAAACATATTAAGTGAAAAAGCCCACAAGCTCCTAAAATAACTGTATGAAGTGGATCAGCAAAGCTCTTAACCATGTGCTTGAAGTTAAACACATATTTTAAGTCCCATTGAGTCACGTTTATATCTCAGACTTCTTACACATGTGCTGAAGTGCTCTGCTGAATCAAACCTATGTTTGTTAGCCAGTTGGCTTAATAACCTAGGCTGTATTTGATAAAAAGTTTCATGTGGGAAAATCCAAAAAAAGACAAGTGAAAAATCTATACCTCCCAAACCTCCATGCCAATGATTTGCCTTCTATTTTTTTCTTAAAACAACAGATGTTGCTTACACAAAGCTTACACTACTAGAAATGAATATGCTATTTAAAACCTTCATAGAATCACCATAACTGCCTTCACTCTTATTTTAAAAAAAGGAAAAATACCAATTTTCACACCTTGTTAGCAATGTGAAAATTCAATAAATTCCATCAGTAGCTTCTTCCCCAATGCAATGCTATGTCATAGTTTGACAATCCACTTCAGACACCAAGGTGATGGACATGGTTTAAATGCCCACAGAGAACAGTCTTCTCTCCATGCAATCACAGACTTGTGACTGCTAACCCCTGTAAAACCTTAATTTCTGGGAATTACAGGTCAGTGAGCCTTACTTCAGTACCAAACAAACTGTCTGTAAATAATGGAAGATATCTGTAACACACCTCAATGGACACGATGAATCTGACCTAGATGATGCTGCACTCTGCTTCCTTCTCTGCACCTGAGCAGTACAGGGCCATGGTTACACCTCCTCCTTGTCCTTCACTGACCCCAAACATTGCCAAAGTATGTTAAATGCTGCTATGGATTGACTGAACAATGACCACCTTTGTCCAAATAACGAACAATAAGCTGTGAGACAATATCTAATGCAGAAACAAACCTATGTTAATTTAATGTTCACTTTACAAATGTAAGCACAAAAAGGGTCAGGAAATGCCAAGCTTAAAAATAACATCAGTTTATTGCATTGTTCAATATTCTGCAACCTGTATTAAAGGATAAACCTATCATCTGTTTAACCAGCAATCAAAATGCATGCAATGTTGAGTAGAATCTTGTACCAATGTTAATTTTTGCACTTCCTCACTTTAGTATAGAAATAAGGAACAATGAATTAACATATGCAATTTTTAAAGAAGGGAATCCCTGATTCCTTCTGATAATTCTTTCGCTAGAGTCCTTCCCCTCTGCCAACCAAAGTTTAAGAGCTTGTCTACACTTACCGGAGGATTGACGCTGTGGCAATCGATGCATCGGCGGTCGATTTAGCAGATCTAGTGAAGACCCACCTGAGGGTGGCTCACAGAAAGGATAAAGGACTCCCTATTGCTACCAATGAAAGAAGTTATTCTTTAGTTCAAGTGGTAGCGGCTTCTGTTTTAGAAACTTGAAGGACAAAGGTTTTCCCCAAATGTATGCTTTACTGCAGTGATTCTCAACCCGTGGCCCAATTAGCACACAGCTGTGGCCCAGCTCAGCTGTGTGCTAAAGGCCACGGGGGGCGGGGCCGTCTGACCTGCCACATGGCGGGCTCCGGGCTCCCAGCTGCCACCGGCTGCTAGGGTTGCCAACTTTCTAATTGCACAAAACTGAACAATCTTGCCCCACCCCCTACCCCGTCCCTTCTCTGAGCCCCCCACCCCACACATACACACACCACTCCAGCTCCCCTCCCTCCGTTGCTCACTCTCCCCCACCCTCACTCACTTTCACTGGGCTGGGCAGGAGGTTGGGGTGCGGGAGGGGTGACGGCTCCAGCTGGGGGTGTGGGCTCTGGGCTGGGACTGGGGATGAGGGGTTTGGAGTGTGGGAGGGTGCTCAGGGTGGGAGTAAGTGGTTGAGGTGTGGGAGGGGAGCTGCTCAGAGCCAGGGCAGGCAGGCAGCCTGCCTTAGCCCCACTGCACTGCCAACCAGACTTTTAACGGCCATCAGCAGTGCTGACCAGACCCACAAGGGTCTCTTTTTGACCGGGCCTGGTCAAAAACCAGACACCTGGCAACCCTACCGGCCGCCACCTCCTGGCCCCACCCAGCAGGCTCCAGGGTTGAGATCCCTGCCCCATGCACAGCTCTTCACTCCTGGCCCCACTCTGTGGAAGGATCTCTGGGCGGGAGGTGCTGGGCATAGAGGATTGGGGGGGGCGCTAGGTGAGGGGCACTGTGGTTCTCAACCTGTGGCGCAGGTAACACTTTGTGGGCCGTATATGCAGCCCACAATGATAAATATGTTGAGAAACACTACTTTACTGATATGGCAATTGTGTCTGATGTCTGCAGCCCTCACGTTCTTTACATGGTGGTAAGCTGAAGGCACCAATTTCAGACGTCCACTCACTCAGTTCCTCTGGTGGTCTTCAGAGCCTAGCTATAACTGTTGTTTGGACACTTTGAAAGGTATGTGTGTTTATTTAGGCCTTTAAGCATCATGACCGATCTATTGTTTTGTTTGTTTTACTGACAAGAGTACTTTTGCTATGGCACCCAAATGTCACAACAATATACAGTGAATAAACACAGGTCAACATTTTTATCATTTATGAAGGTACAGTAGGTAGGTGTGCATGACACTTCATAAAAAGTCAGATCCCTGCCCTGAAGAACCCTACAGTGGGCAGACTCTTATCCTGAAAACCCATCATACGTGATTATTCAAACACGTAGCTCCAGTTCTTCTTGAAGTCACCTCAATTCAGTGCCCACAACTTCATACTGTGCCACATCATGCCACCATGTACTCCTTTCATACCACATATTTTATATTTCAGAAATGTTTATTCGTTTTTAAAAACTTTTATTGCAGCTCTTTCTTGTATCCCTCCAACTTTAAAGCCAAATGCCTTATCGTTACCATAGTTTCACTCTGTGGGGCCCAGAGGAAGAGAAAAATGAAAGCTAACATATTTAAAACTCCTGCAAAATCAAAGTCAGATACTGTATCTGGGGTCCTTTTAGGGGTGCAAGAAAATGTTATGTGGCCAGCTTGAAAACCAGGAAACTCTCCTTTTCAGTGATATAAAGTTCCTGAAAGGTCATGAGGTATTGGACACTGAACCTTTCACTAGTCTGGGATTAAAACTGCTGGTTCTAGTCATAAACCAGTGTAATTTAACATTTACTTGCCTGTTTAATTTAAAAAGAAGAATGGCAGATATCTGACACTGATCAAAGATTTGGAATATGAGAATAAATCCTGGCTGAGACTGATCATCTCACTTGCCTTCTACCTATAATCTAAGGGGCATTGGAAATGTAATTCATCATAATGCCTATACTACAACATGATTCTGTATCTTACGTATTCCCAAACAAACAAAAAACCTTATTTACTAGAACTGGTTGAAATTTCAACAACATTTCAAAAAGAAAATCAGGAAAATTATCGATTAAGTTGATGTGAATTTCACCCCATTTTTTTAAAAACAGCTCTATCAATAACTTCAATTTGAGGTTGCTAGACTGCATAGCCCACCAATGAATAACCTAAAAGCCAAGGAACTAAGAAGGTAAGTCATTCAGCACCCCATCCACACTCCATCTCAGTTTCCCTTCTCATTCTCAGTTACCTCCCTTCCACCATCCACCGCACACATATCTCTGTCATCCTCCTTAACCAACGTGCAGGGCACTATAAAATATCCAACAGAATAAATCACCATCAACTCCTGCACCAATCATCCGAGGATCTCTAAGCTCTTTACAAAGTCTGGTAATTTTTCTTATCCCCATTTTATAAATGGGAGAAAACAGAAAAGTTCACTGTCTTACCCAAGGACACACTGAGTCAATAGTAGACCTGTGAAGCAAATCCAGGTCACCTGAATCTCATTTGCCTGGACTGCAGTATTACAGTTAAGATAGACTCTCACTGGAGGAAAACATGCATTTTATACTTCTAGAAACCTTAATCAGTATTTTTGTAGGTTAAAGAGACATTGTCTGAACTTTATGCAAGTTAAACTATTCCTTTCCTGCTCAATTTGCACTAATCTCTTGTAAAGGTATTTTTTCCTGCCATCTAAATACATCTATTTCTATAGGCAAAATGACACATCTCGACATTTCTGAGAATTCAGTTAAACAGCTGAATGCACCAAAATGCTGCTCACTGAATGAGGGATTCATAATGACCATAAAAATGATGCACTCTATTTTTTGTATCTCAGCAAATACTCAGCCTATCTTTGCCCTCCTTTATATGTTCAGATATTTAAAAATCAAAATCTAGTTAGCCTGTTTTCCCCACCTACTCACAGAAACAGACATCCCCAGTCAGAAACTACAAAGGGTCAACTGTGGTAGGAGATGATAGAAGTTTTTTTTCTCCCAGAAGTCTTGGCCAGTCCGGTTACACACAGTCAAGCGTAACAGTCTGGAACAGGAACTGTTTGATACAAAGACATTATTATCTTTCAATGGAGAACTTCTTGCTTGTTTTACATGAACAAAGCACCACTTCCAATTAGAGTCACAGTAACAGGAAAAAATCAATGCCCGTGATATTCAGATATTTTCCTCTTTTGCAAGCAATCACCCAGGGGTCTTTGCCATCCTCCTCCTGGCATTTCAGCCAGGACATAGTAAGCTGTTATTCCGTTACAGACATAGTAACATGTGAACATTCTGCTTATTAAAAACTGAAATTCTCTGTCAACTCCAACATTATTTATTCCATTATATATATATATTTAAGAAAAAACATTAAGCTGTTAGAAAACCAGAGTTATCCAGCCTTCCCTCACGCTGCTGGGGTTCTTTTCATGCCTAGCAGTACCACTTGTTAGTACAACAGTTGATATAATTGGCTAATGCGGTTAATGAAATGCACCTACCAGTATATACTCCAAGGGCCAGACTTTCAAAGGTATTTAGGCATCTAGAGAAGCAGATAGGCACCTACTGAGATTTTCAAAAGTGCTTAAGCAGGTTAGTTGCCTAAATCCTATTGATCCTATTGAAACTCCCCATTTTAATTGGAAAAAAAAAAATCTTCTTTGGAGTTGAAATTGTCTATGCTTTATTTCAGCCAATAGTGTATTTCTGGAAAGTTTGAAGAAAATCCCTTCAGCCAGTCTTTCGTTATTGGCTCATATAGAAAACTAACTAGTCAGCTTTTTGAAAATGTTTTGTTCCCCAATAATTTAAAAGTGCCGAAAAAACAACAATGAAGCCTTCAAATTGCATGTGTGAATTTGGCCCTTTGCAAGTGAGGAGGAGGGAAAAGGAGAAAGGGGGGAATGTTACAAGTGATCGATATAAAACCCTTCACTTCTGCGCATAGTCAAAAGGCATCAGCTGGGACTTCTTTTTCAGTACCCAAGAGTGTGCTAGGCATCCACTACACAACAGGCATCCATTTTAACAAAGCCCTGCTACTGTTGCTACATCAAAATACACAGCATCCCAGACTGGCCTGCCAGGAGCTGGAGCTGCTTGCTTCAACAATATGAGGGTATGTCTAGACTGCAGTGTAAGCCTAGGGTTAGTGGACCCTTGAGCATCTACACTGATTGTCAATCCTAAATTAAGGATTTTCTTATCTGGGCCCACACCCGGGCTCCAGTGCCCATGCTGGAGTACGTAGACCCAAGTCCAAGCAACCACATCCCAGGCTTCCTAGAGCCCTCCCAAAATATGGCCACTCTAGCCCTTGGTTCATGATGCAGTGAAGGAAAAGTTGACTGTCCTGCAAACTCTTCTGTCCAGAGGACAAAGAAAGTTGGTCTGTAAGATTGTGGCATACTTTTGACGACTCAAAGTACAAGATCAATGGGGCTATGTCTACATTACAAAGCAATGGGGAGTTTGAACTCCGGGTCCCAGCTTCACTCAGCTTTACTCACTGGGTCCCAGCTTCGCTTCTCCATCATTGTGACTGGGACTAATAGGGGAGGGTTAGCTCAGTGGTTTGAGCACTGGCCTGCTAAACCCAGGGTTGTAATTTCAATCCTTGAGGGGGCCACTTACGGATCTGGGGCAAAATCAGTACTTGGTCCTGGTAGTGAAGGCAGGGGGCTGGACTCAATGACCTTTCGGGGTCCCTTCTAGCTCTATGAGATAGGTATATCTCCATATATTAAGGGGGGAGGGACAGCTCAGTGGTTTGAGCAATGACTGCTAAACTCAGGGTTGTAAGTTCAATAATTGAGGGGGCCATTTAGAGATCTGAGGCAAAAATCTGTCAGGGATGGTATTTGGTCCTGCTGTGAAGGCAGGGGACTGGACTCAATGACCTTTCGGGGTCCCTTCCAGCTCTATGAGATAGGTATATCTCCATATAATAAAATTTCAAATGTAATTTTAAATAGGTTTCTTTTTAAAATATAAAGCTGTATTTAAATAAAAACTCTAATTTAAACAAAAAAATCTGATTTATTTTTATTTATTTTTCAAATATCATTGGTTTTTCTCTACCCTGAGAAAATCTTTACATCTGTAAGGGCTATATGGAACAGATATGCCTTGACTGATTAATAACTAATGATTCCTTCTAACCCTCAAAAAAAAATTAGAAAAGTTATATACCCCTGTTTATCCCAAAATAGGATCCACTTACAAAGACAACAAGAAAATTGTTTATATAATATTAAACACTTTGTTTAAGGACCCACAAATCAGCCATGGTGCGGCATTCACCTCCCCAATAGAAACAAAAATGGCTAACAGAGTATTGCTAATCATCTCAGCAAGAATCTCTCATGATATGCATACGGATAAAGCCTCTTTCTCCCTCCCAACCTAGCTAAAAAGAACTCCAAGTTACCAAGCAAGATTCACACCCTGCTTTCCTATGCAAAGTTCCTATGCCCATTTCACATTGAGTGGATAAGATAAAAGATGGAGAGGGAAGCTGCAAGTTAAACTAGAAATGTGGCTAGTAAGACTGAAGGTCAAAGTGGGCAAACTGTTACCCTAAGAAATCCAAGCCATATGTTTTAACCCCAAATTATAAACCAGACATTCTTTCCTTGTAAATCAAACATACTGTGAATAATTTGTCTCCCAATCTTTTTAATCTCTCCTCTTAATCATTTTTGTTGCCCTCCTCTGTACTTTTTGCAATTCTAATATTTTTTGAGACGGGGTGACTAGAACTGCACACAGTATTCAAGGTGTGGGTGTAACCATATTTTAGATTTTAACTCCTTTGTAAGTCCAAGCAAATTGAACTAAAAGAAATGGAAAAGAATTGTTTTAAGCAATTGCTTTTAATACTCTAAACTTGTCCTTGGTGGATCAATCTAGTCAATGAGAAGTAACCACACTCTTCAAAGTGCCTTAAAGACAAGTGTGATAAATGTGTTAAGTACTAAGGAATTGAGAATTGTTGATCATAAGTAAATGTAAAAAGAAATCTTGGTGATTTCCCTCAAACTGTAGACTGTGACAATGGCTTGCAAGACTGTATTGGTTGTGTCTACATTTGAGTGGCAAACTGTTGATTATATATTAATGTGATTCTGGGTGAATTAATAAATTGTTGGTTGATTACAAATAAGCAAGTGTCCTGGTTTGAGAAATATTGTTCAAATTTAAAGCTGACCTGAAAAGAACTCAGCGTTAAACTAGCAAGCTAACACTCCCTGGACTCAATAAAAAAGGGGTTATCCTATTGGATTCTATTATATGTTGGTACCAGGCGTGAGGATGAGGAGATAGAGCCTGGTGAGGATACTGTGCATGCAAATGACACCCAGACTACCCATTTTCATTCATTCAGAATATTCCTGCTGCTACAATCCACCTACAGATTATGAGACTGGCACAGACAGGAAGAGCAGACACAAATATAAACATACTTCTGACATGTCCCATAAAATAACCTCTCTCACAGCTTTCAGTGCCTCGTGACATATGCTGAGCATAATATTCCTAATGGCACATTACCCAGCAGCAACATACCTCACACCTTATTCCACTTTACTAGATCATAAACTCCAAGCTCAGCAGCCGTATTTGGGGCTCAGTGCTGTTCTCTCACTTCCATACTCATGCAAAATCAAGTCCAAAATTTTCATCATCTTCTTTTACTGTGTCCCTGACCTCTTGCTTTTGCAGGTGTGCTGCTGCTCCATTATTCCAACCAAAGAGCACCAGAAGTGTGAACTCACTCTTCCCCTGTTTATCTCAGTGAAGTATGAATTAGATGAATTGGGACCATTTCTTCTCCTTCAACCTCCCTCTTTTCTTTAAAGAAAGGCAATTCAATGCAAAACAAAGACACAAAAAATGAGATAAAATATCATTAACAAAAGACATGAGGAAACATAAAAACTAAGGGTTTGCAAAAGTCACTGTACTGAATATACTGCATTTATTTACAATATGGGCAAGTTAACGTTACTATGAAAGCCTTCAAGTTTTCCTTTGTGTTTCATGACTTTAGCATTTAACCTTCATGTTCCCTAGACAGGGTTTTGAGGTGTTTGTTTTGTATTTAGTAAACTCTGAGTACAGAGATTTTATACTGTGCCTTCTTTATTGAGAATTTGGATAATCACTTCCTAGTGAATGAGACTTCAGCTGAAATAGACCACTGCTTGGGTCAGCAAAGCCTTAAAAAAAAAAAAAAAAAAAAAGGAGAGAGAGAAAGAGAGAGAGAGCGAGAGATGTATGCAAATGTGCTACTGCACCAAAATATCCATATTTATTAAGGCCAATAGAGCAGTAAAGACAGGAAAAGAGCAACTGTCAGCAGAAGTGCACGTATTGCTAATAAAATAAAAACCACAATGTAAAGAGGCTAGTTTTCTCAGAGGCATTTCAGCTGGTTCGTATTGAATGCCCTTTCACACATTCAGTGAAAGTTGTATGAATTAACGTGTGCTAAAGAAAAAAAATCTCTCTTTTAAAACTATCACACCACTTCTTGTTCACCTCTTCTCTAAACCCTGTAAACCATAGTCAAGTGAGGAGAAACTTGGGGGTACATAAGACAAATCAGACTCCTGAAAGGGGTACAGTAGTCTGTTATAGTTTTATAGTCATAAAACTATAACAGCCTAAAATGCAATAGTCATTTGGTTACTATTTAGTGAAACACCAATAGGAAAAGAACCATAAAACTTTAATCTTTGCATACTTAACTCAAGGAAAAGTAGAAATGAAATCATATAGTTTAAGTGGCTATCTCAATAAAAATACAGTTAAGGAACACAGGATAACATGTTCAAAAGTATGTCAGAGACTTGGCAGCCTAATTCCCATTGATTTTCAATTAAACTAAGGTTTCCAAGTCACTCAGATGCTTTTGAAATTTTTACCTACAGCAAACTCTAAGCAGAATTCTGTCCATTGATGTACTGGCAATATTTTGATAAAAGGCTCCTACAAATAAAATTATCCTCTTACCCCATGGGATGTAGGGAGGCAGGTTGAGGGGTAGTGTAAAATATCCATTTGGTTTCATGTTTATACAATAATGCTTTTGCATTGCTGCAATCAAAGAGGAAGGAGATATCACTTAAACACATGAAGCTGCACTTTTCTGGATATGTTCATCATTTGTTTCTGAAAAATATATTGATAGCACAATGCTATGAACTGGTGAAATCTGTTGTGGGAAGTCCAGGGTGATGACTTTTTCACCTGGGGCAATATGATCGATTCCAAAGACCAAAAAAACCAACCAAACAAACAAAAACCACCACCTGCCCTTAAAATTGCTATTTAGAAGTATTTTATGACCCCAAGGATAAATCCAACCATTCCTGATAGAAATAACAATCTAAAAAGGGTGAGCACCACTAATCACCCAAACCCTCCATCAGTTTGGTTGCAGAGTTTTAACAAAGGGCTTCCAGGAGATCAAGACCACATCTCAGAATTTTAAAATACAGTTAAGCATTTGAAGGGCTAATAATACAAATAATTATAGCAAATCATAAAGCACCGTAGTCAGTTGATCTATAGTATTTTATATCCTCAAATTTTAAAAACCCAAGTCATAGACATGCACACAGGCCACCAAATCAGCATCTACTGGTTTTGTCATGGTCGACACCAAAAAAGAGAGCATGGGTCGACCAATAGCAAGAGCAAACAGTTTTTGTTTAAGCATGCCACATATTTAGAAAAGAAAAAGAGGTGGCCCTTAAGCTAATTTAGGGCTTATCCAAAATACAAATACAACCAAGCTGGGAAAACGGGTTACAACACTTGCTTGCTGACCTAGCTACAACCCAATTACCATTTGTAACGCACATGGGACTTCAGCCCGGTTAAGAAACACAACTAAATTCTTGTCTATGCTACAAATGACCATTTTGTTGTCGGTGTGGCAGAGTTTACTGACATGGTTGTTCTGTTAGCATGGATGGAGCCTTAGTGAATGTCATTTGAAGGGCAATTCTTTCCTGGATGAGCATATACTTATGAGCCTCAGCTGTGTAGCCAGAGAACTTCTTTTTGGCTAAGTGTACATTTCTAATACCTTCCAGCTAATTCAGAGATCCAACTATGAAATCCAGCACTCAGGATATTATGTGGATTAGTGAAATATCCTCTAGGATTTGTAGGTCCATAAACCAATAAAAAGGATTACCAAGGCTCGAAAATGTATTCTCATTTGTAACAAAAATCATCTTGATCCCATATAATTTCACATTATTTAACCATTTCACACCACCATGTGTGAGAGAGTACGTGTGCTCAGTTCCATAGAATAGTGGTTCTCAACCTTTCCAGACTACTGTACCCCTTTCAGGAGTCTGATTTGTCTTATGTACCCCCAAGTTTCTCCTCACTTGAAAACCACTTGCTTATAAAATCAGACATAAAATACAAAAGTGTCACAGCACACTATTACTGAAAAACTGCTTACTTTCTCATTTTTACCATACAATTATAAAATAAATCAATTGGAATATAAATATTGTACTTCCATTTCAGTGTATAGTATATAGAACAGTATAAACAGGGCACTGGCTGAATGAAATTTTAGTTTGTACTGACCTCACTAGTGCCTTTTATGTAGCCTGTCATAAAACTAGGGCAAATATCTAGATAAGTTGATGTACACCCTGGAAGATCTCTGCATACACCCAGGAGTACGCATACCCGTGGTTGAGAACCACTGCCATAGAGCTATAAGAACAGAAACAGTCCCAGCCCCAAAGCAGTTACAACATAAATACAACAAAGTGATGACAGGACTCTCTGGGAAACCCAGAGGATAGACTTATTAGTGTTATTATGAATTCATTTTTGGGGGTATAGAGAAAAAAAGTGAGTTTTTAGGAGTGATTTGAATAAAGAGAGTATGGTGGAGTTTATTTTCTTGTTGGTCTATAAACCACTTTAGAGGTGGCATATCTAGAGGTTAGAGCAAGGAACTGTGTGTGTCAGGAGATCTAGATTCTTATTCCTGACTCTTTCGCTGCATGAACTTGGGCACTTTTACCACCTCTCTTTGCCTCACTTTCCCCATCTGTAAAATAGGCATAATACTGACTCCTCTTTTGTTAACTACTTTGAGAGCCACAGATGTAAGGAGATAGAAATGCAAAGTATAATAATTATTAATGTTAAACATTACAACTAAGACACAAAAACTGGGAATATTATGTACCTTGTCACTGCATTGGTCCACTTGAACCCCAAGCATACCACTCAAGCTACTGAAGTGCTATATGATACATTTGCTTGGGCAGAGAAGACTGCCTCTCCAGTACAATGCACTGGAGCCGTCATGATCACTGCAGAGCTGAAAATTTCATTTAAGCAGGGTTGGGGGGGAACAGTTGGGCAGGGGGGAAAAACACCAACAATCCAGAACATATCAACGTACTAATTGTTTACCAATAATGTCCCATATTGCAATGTCTAGGACAAGACTGTAGTGTCTTGAACAGGCAGCATGAAGTCTATAAAGATGGAAATAAAAGCACTCAATTAGGGAACTTGGCATAAGAAGTCCAGAGAAGAGACTGTTTCTTTGCCTTTGTTTGTACAGTGCCCGTCACAATGGAACTACAATCCTGACTGTGCCCTTTGGGTGCTCACAAATGATAAATAAAAACAACAATAATAATTAAGCACTAGTTAAACAAAGACCATATTGGAATGGATTCGACAAACTAAAAAACAGATACCATACACAACAGATGTATACCACAGTTTTGAAGGTGGTTTCCATGAAGTTGACACCTATCTGCTATCTGTCTACAGGTGACAGAAGGGTGTGAATTATTAAAAAGAAAATTTAAAGTAAAAATACAGAAATAGCAGATAGGTGCATTTCCTGGCAAAGCCTAACTCTCTTACTGATAGAGTCCTAAACAGCATTTACCCCAAATAATGTTTTTGGTAAATTCACAACATACAGATGCACAACTTTTCTCAAAGAGCTGTTTGAGAAGTGACTTAATTATCCTGAGTACTTCCCCTTAGCTTATGCAAGATCTTAACTTTTCTTTTTGTTTGTTTTTTAAGCATTAGTTTGAAGATGCAGTCACACTTGTAGCTGTCAAAGTACAAAAGGTAGCCATTTTCTGATAGATCTATATCTATATATATATACACACACACACACACACACACACACACACACACACACCTTCCCTCTAAGCTACCAACCTCTCACATGCCAAGAGAAGGTATTTCGATTGTTCCTAGCACTTTTCATACATCAGGAATCCCAAGACACTTTCAAAGGGCAATGAGCTAATGGACTTTGCCTTAGCAATCACTATACTTGCAATATTTAAGTGCATAGCAGTAGCTCTCACACAGCATTGGACATTAGAACCCATTTTAGTCAAAGAAGGGGACTTTGTCCCCAAAAGGCACAATCCTACTCTCTCTCTCTCCTGCCTCCACCCTTTTAGACTTCTCTAAATAAATTTAGTGCTTGTGAAAGATACTAGCTTAACAACTGCATGTAAGATGAACTTTTGTTTATTCACAGAACCGGTGAAATATAGCTAATGGCAATGCAACATGTCCCACACTACTTTGATAAAGTGCCTCTACAGTGATCTGCAAGGGACCATGTTTAGGCCCCTTCTACACTAAAAGAACCAACATGTTATTTAGCACGATGGTTTTGGCCAAAGCATATTGTAACATGGTGTTTCTCCAATGTGGACAGAAAAACAAAGTTATAAGCATGTTAAAGAACTATATTTTAACTCTACCTAAGTTTAAACATTTAATCATGTTATAGCATGATGCAGCCACAACCATGTCCAAAAAACACGTTTAAACAGAATTGTTTGTGTAGTACTGACCGGGCCTGAGTGATGAGAGTATTTAGTTATCTGTGGACCTTTGTTTCCTTGTTAAGGTAGCTAAGGAGGCTTACTAGTGAAAAATTGTAAAGGTTGCTTCCATTAAGTGGATGCCTATCTGTTGGGCATTGGAATGAGACCATCGACTCATATAAAGCATAAACCAAATATTCAAATTTGGACGTAGCTAGAGGTCATCTCTTACGTTTCGTGACTGGCACCTAAGTCCTCTTACGACTCTAGCTCTTCATTTTCTTTTATTTTAAAAAATGGTTAAAGATGCCTGAAATCAAATGAAACAAAGTTTCAGCTAATCGAAAAATTGGAAGAAAATACATTTAAAAAAAAAAAGTTTCAAGTTGACCTGACATTTTTTGGTTTTGATGTTTCAGAACTGCCAGTGAAACCAAAATCATCCACTAGTCATAGCTGTAGTCATTACCCAAATCTCAGAGCAGAAACCAGTGACTGAGATTAAGATCTTCACAGCCTAACTGCCATCCACTGAGCAATGCAATACCTTCCCATCTCATTCAAAAAGCTTGACATCCTTCTCCTTTTCAGCCCAAGTGACCCCCTCTCTTTAAGTCCTACCTAAACTCCCTCTGTTCTCTGGTCCCTTACAGTGCCCTCTCTGTGGACAAAAGAAGTGCAAAGTATATTTTGTCAAGTAGTATGAGATTTTTTCCCCCAACTGAGGCAGATAACCCCAATGCAATCTCTTTCCAATAGTGGAACATTGCACTATGAACTAAGGGTATTAGGATCTAAAAGAGGAATAACACAGAACTTAGGTTAGAATTAAAAGTACAGTACAATATGAAGTCAGATTTATGAATGACCTAGAAGAACCACACCCATTTGTAGGAGAACTGGCATTCCCATCTTTATCTTAATGATGAGTCATTATGTCTACCTTCAATCCATGTCAAGGTACTACTGAGCATTTTCCATTTGTGCACAATCTACCCTAATAAAAACACTTGGGCTCAGGCCAACTACTTAAGGATTTATGCACCCAGTTTCAAAAGTCTTGGCCCAAATATTTATTCTGGTAAAAATGCATTTGCCCAAAAAGCTCTAACACAACATGACCAAGTATATATGTCCAATATGCTCCTCCATCAATTTCTGAACAAAATCATATTTCACTTGTAGTGAACTTTCTACCTTATTCTTACAACAGTCTTTTCACCACCATACCAGGATAGAATAAAATAAGAACAGCATAACAAACACCACTTATAGAAGCCATCAAGACAAAAAGAAATTTGACAGTTAAAGCTATTCTCCCACTGAAACAGTTAAAATCATCAAAACAAAACACTCTTTTACTCATAATTCACAGAAAAGGAGGCAAGTACAGGAAGTGACATGCAAGGACAGTGAGATATGCAGGTCATTCTATGATCCAAACAGACTAGCTGCCTATTGAAAAGCTTTAACTATCTGTTTTCATATAAGCAATACTACAGAACACATTTCAGACACACACAACAATCTAAGAATTTTAATTCTGGCTCCTCACATAAGCAATTCAGCAAAGAGTACAACTCCAAGTGCCAAGAACGTCTCTCAAAAATGAACTTAATTTCTCCTATTTAAATACAAATTGCTGCTTTTAAAAATTAACTGCCTAATAACTTATAATGCTATAATTAGGAACTACAGAAGAAACTCAGTGAGGTAGTTACATTTCTACCATATACTAGATGCTAATTTTTACTTCAGAATTTGGATTTACTCCTTGAAATGATGGACATGTGAAAAGAACACATTATTTTGATCTTTACAGTCTTGATCTTTTAAAGCATATGTAGCATGGAAATATGTCAACACATAAACAAGCAGAACTCCAGAAAAATCAAGAACCACTCTCTCTCAGTTCAAAGAGCTGTATAAGGACCATAGATGAGAAGACAATACAAATATTTGCTAACCTAATACATGAAAACAGCTGTAAGTGGCATACAGATGTGGTCTTGATCGTCACATGTACCCTTACACTTTTTTCCAATGTTTCCTTTAAAAAAAAGGGGAGAACATCTATGCAAACCAAACCAGGCAATAGCATAACACTTTTTACCGGTCTAAATTTCTTGGCAACATGCCATGCTTCATTGCAGGGCCAGGTGATGGAACTGCAAGCCTGGTAGAAATTACTCTTTTCTACTCCTTGATTCAATTGGGGCACAGGCTCTTCATTCTTTAGTTACTCCGACAAAAGCCAGACAGAAGGGGAAGCATAGGGAACTCAGACACTCAATGCTGAAGAGAGCACCTTGGTGTTGAATATCAGTATTTGGGAGGTGCTCCATGAAATCAAACCAGCTGACTCAAATCAATTTCTCTTCTGCCAAGCCACTGTACTTCACTTCCCTCTCATTGAGCATTGGTGAAATGAAGTCAAGCAGCTTTGCAAAGAAGCAGTGAAAGAAAAAACAGTAGATTAAATATCCATCAACTGGGGACAGAGGGAAAACATGTAATCTTGGCTGTCCTTCATATACCAATGAGAACATCAGAGCTCAGTTTCTCCCTACTAGTCAGCGCTTTCAGGAAATTATATTATTCATTCTTTTAGACTCACATAGAAATGCCTTAAGTGTTGGGGAAAGAACGATACCCCACCTATGAAAACACACATTAAGTTTCATATGCGCTCTTGACAACTTTCATTTTGAACCCTACTTAGCCATTTTCCAGCCATCTAACAAGTACGTGTTTTGGTGCTTATTAAGGCTTATGCCATTAGTCCAAGCAACAGAATTCATCTTGATGAGAGAATTTAGAACTATGCTGCCCGAAACAAGAGGAGGACAGCATTCCAGCACCTAGTTTCTTTTAATGTTATTTTTCAATCGCTAGCAGCCGTAACATAACCGCTGGCTATAAATGTTAAGCCAAGCTTTTTGGTAATGTCTACCTTAGGGAACACTGCAAAATTAGCCCAGCCACAACCCCCCCCCCAAAATTACCAATATTCTGTTTTACAAATTGTACTGTCAAGATATTAATCTGAAACACAACTTACTGTAAATAGAAATGTAAAATGAGAAATCTAAAAGACTTGGTCCAGTCCTGTATGTACTGTAGCAGAATACTCCGGTAAATAAAGAACACCTCAGAACACAAAACCACCCATTCTAAATATTTTATGATGGAAAATTAATGTTTGACACAAGCCAGACTAATAAAATATAGACATAAGACCTGACCATAAATATTTCATGATTAACTTCACTTAATCAGATCAAGCATTTTAGTCCTTTTGGTCTTGAACCTGGAAAGGTGCTGAGCACCAGATCCTTCCAGCAACTCTAAAGGAATTTGCAGTTGCTCAACAACTTTGAAGTTTAAGACCTTTATTAGTAAAACGCTAGGTTTTGTTAAGGCATGGAAGTTATTCAAAGAAACAGACAATACGCCAAATATATAATGTAAAATATACAACAGATTAAGAAGCTTTGTAAAAGCCCATATACTGCACTTTTTGAGAATAAAAAAACTAAAATAGCATATAACTCTGGGCTACTCTATTTCTCGTAGCCCTTAATTTAACAGGAGGGATGTGCACACTAAAAGCAAACTGCATTATCGGAGGGCGGGGGGGGGAGGGAAGAGGAACTGAAGCAACTCTGTAAATTGGTGGAGTCCCCCTCTACACACTCTAAATAGCAATATATGCCCTGAGTCAAAGAATGATCCTGGTCTCTGGTTTATTCACAGAAAGGTAATTCCAAAATAATATTGCAGGAAATCCTAGCCTAAGCCTTCTTCTCAGGGTTGGCTGCTCCATGGTTAATTTATTCCTGGCTAAGCCTTCTCCACAATCTCAGTTACCCCTAGGACAGTGAGTCTCAAGCAGGGGTATGCGTACCCATAGGGGTACACAGAGATCTTTTAAGGGGCACATCAACTCAGCTAGATATTTGCCTAGTTATATAACAGGCTACACAAAAAGCACTAGCGAAGACAGTACAAACTAAAATTTCATACAAACAAAATAAGAAAGGAAGCAATTTTTCAGTAAGAGTGTGCTGAGGCACTTTTGTATTTTTAGGTCTGATTTTGTAAGCAAGTAGTATTTAAGTGAGGTGAAACTTGGGGTATGCAAGACAAATCAGACTCCTGAAAGGGGTACAATAGTCTGGAAAGGCTGAGAACCACTGCCCTAGGAAGCCTTCCTTTGGAGCCTGCCCGCCCCCCATGCACTGTGCCTGAGAACTACTCTACCTCTCCTATATCTAGATAGAACAACAAGCTGTCTGCACAAGTAAGATGTAAGTCGACCAAACACACTTTCAATTTTTCCCCAACAGGATCAACACCTGCTAACAGGGTGTAGTACATCTAGCAAACATTGCCAGCTTATTACAAGCATCATAACAGACACTGATTTTAGAACATATCACATATGCTTTGTTTTAAAATGCTCATGGTTTCTCTTAAATGTAATTGCTTTCCTCTGGGACTTGTAACAAAGCTATTAACAGAGTCAGTAGTATGCTGGAGAGGACTCCTGGGTGATAAATTCTACCATTAAATTTGAAGAAAGGTTTGGGACAAATTTCCCCACTCACTGCATTTTTGCATACTACATAGTCTTCCCTGCTTCGTCTCTCCAGACATGCATCTGACGTATTCACCCACGAAAGCTCATGCTCCAATACATCTGTGAGTCTATACGGTGCCACAGGACTCTTTGTCCCTCCTGCCAGAGAGGATTCCTCACTGGGACTGATAAAAATATTTCTGAAGAATACATTTGTTTCCCTTTGGAATACAGCAAATGTAGTCGGATTTAAAAAAAAAATCCCAGTAAAAGATACCAGAGATAGTAGGAAACCTAGTTAACATGGTGTTGGGTGCATTAAATATTTGTATAAAGATATCCTTTGTACCACAGACCCCTACCCTGAGGTATTATATATATTATATACACACACACACACCCCTTTTCCTATTGCAGAACTGCAAAGCTAATTCCCTGCTTCTACACCCAACCAGTTACACATGCTTACTTTTAATCGACAGGACCAATGGGATTATTCATGTGCCTAATGTTAAGCATATGCATAAGTGCTTACAGGATCAGGAACTATGTTATACCCTCTAATATGCCGGAAATATTGTTTGTTCTGGATAAACAAACATTTCCAGCAAGTGCACTTAATCTAATTTTGTTTGCCAAGAGTTGTGGCCTCTGTCCTCAGTGACAGTTATGTGAAAATATTCTTCTCCAAATGAGGATACAAATAAATGTTCTGTATTACCTCACTCCCTTCTGCAAGTACATGCTCTACTTACAGTTTCAGAGATTCCAAGGCTAGAAGGGACCACTGTGATCATCCAGTCCAACTTCCTGTATACCACAGGCCATTTCTTCACACCCTGCCCACTCCCCATCCCCACCCCCTCAAACACAATAGATTTATCACAGTCTAAGGGGGGGAATTTGTGGCTCCTCTTTGTTAAAATATTGCTAGCACATCACTAATTAGAGGCTTGTTACTATCATGGATTGCTTCAGAATGAAGTATTGTAGATATTGAACAATTTACGTTTACAACTACGGCGGCAAGGGAGGAGGAAATGAAATGGCTAAAGTCCATATATTCTACTTGAGATACTTAGCTAAGTTTTGAACATATCCTGGTGTTGAAGAAGCATCAAGCTAAGGTCTGATTTTTGGTGGGTTTTGTTAAGTTCTGCTTCCAAACAGCCCATTTCACTGGACTACCAGTTTTTGTTTTATGCAGTGTCAACCCAAAGTCTAATGTTAAATCAATTTAAAACTAACCTTCCTCTATTAAAAGTATCAATTTCTAATGCTGCCTTGAGTTCTGTTAAAAATATACAATATGATTCCCCAATTTTCCTGTTTGCAGACAATCCAAATACTACAACTGCCAAAGCATTTCCATAATTAGAGTTCCTCCAGGCATCATGATGTGCATGTGTCATTTGTACAGAAGCAAATCTCTTTGGTCAGAGTGTGTAAAAAAGAACATTTAATTTATTCATTACCTTTTCACTTATTGTAGGTTTTTTAGCTCTTTGAAGTGGCTGGCTGGCTGGCAGTTTTTCTACATAATAAAGATCAAAACACTTCATTAGCTTAGTACAGTACTTTAAAATGTTTGAAGCCTGTGCATGCAGCACTTATTGCTCAGCAATAGTTCTCTTTTAAACTAACTGACCTCACCAGGCGCATCTAGAGTAACTGTCTAATTTAGATTTTCCAACTTCCTCTCCTTCAGGACAATTTTTTTGTTTGGTTGGCTTTATTTTTTTTTTTTTTTTTTTGTTATTAGCTCTTCTTACTTCCCTGAACTATACAAGTTTTGTAGCTGCATCACAAACAGGAAACACGCAGAGATAAAAAGCTTTTACCAGCATTCCCCTGCCTTTACATGGCTATTTATATAGAGTGTTTTAAATTCATAATATACTTTCCTTTGCCAGGGTCATAATAATAGGCTAGATTTCCTTTCCCTTTAGTTTCTAGCTGATGACGCGCAACTATCAGATTTTTCCATTGCTGGTAAATTCATTACTTGATGTCTTTAAATCAATACTGGAGGACTTTCTAAAACAAGTAATTAGCTCAACCAGAAGTTACGGGCTTGATGCAGGAATCACTTGGTGGAATTCTATGGCTTGTGTTATGCAATAGTTCAGACTAAAGGATCATGATGAGATACAACTGAACAAAGACCAGAAATGTAACCAAGATTTTGTTGCAGAGAGGTCAGGAAAGTCAGGAAAAAAGAAGAAGAAAGATGTAAGAGATTTCTACATTTCTGCGCTAAGTATCTCTGCAGGAATGTTGTGCAAGCACAAGACTTAGTATATATATGATTTTCCACTGAATCAGATGAAGACTTAGTGGATATTATCCCAATAGCATAAACCATTCTTGCAGCCCATTACAGTTCAGGTGCCTTCTACCAGTGATATCATCTCTCCCTATTATGCCAAGGTATCTGAAGCTGACAATCCCTAGATTTGAGAGAATTCTTGATGGGAGGCCCTAGCTTCTGGAATTCACTTCTTTTTTTTAGTCCAACAGAATCTCAAGATGTTCATCCTCGGGGTATTTATAAAGCCCACCTACTTACCCAGGCTTTTACTGAGTTGGTGGTTAAGTGGGGAAGTCTTGAGGTTTTTCCAGGATGGGGAGAACAGCTGACACTGACAAGTCTGATATATTTTTATTTAAAATATACATGTGCTTGAGTACTCACCAAGTGTGTTATCCACATTTAAATAGTAAAATATCATTTATATCTATTTTAGATGGAATAACAGAGATGGAAAAGACCTCCTTGAATACCTCATCCATTACTCTGCCATGCAGGATTGCTCTATAAAGTATATTTTTAGCACCTTGTCTTATCTAGTTTTAAATGTCTCCAAAGATGGGGCTTTCATTATTTCCCATATGAGAGTATGGATCTCACGGAGAGGAAGTTTCCCCTGATATTTAGCCTAAATTTTCATTTTTCTAAATTTCATTTTATTAGTGGGATACAGAGAGGCCTCTCACAACTGCGTATCTCCTAAGGCTCTTCAGAGCAGAACTGCGTCCTGTGACCATTACAATGCCTCCAGCAGCCTCCACAACCCACTCTACAGCCTTTGAGACTCTTCCCCTACCCCTAGGTTTCCTTAATGAATTGTGGCAACATATTAGATTAGACTTTTTCACTATGTGGCTAAACTAGCATGAACACACAGCAAATTCTTTCCTAGCTGTGCCCTTTACAAGTCTAGTGGGAGGAAGAAATCTACTACGCATCTTCATTATGCAGTTTTCAAAGACTTGTAACTCAG
Source organism: Terrapene triunguis (assembly GCF_002925995.2). Lineage (NCBI taxonomy): Eukaryota > Metazoa > Chordata > Testudines > Emydidae > Terrapene > Terrapene triunguis. Next base: position 80,058,300 of record NW_020664417.1, read on the forward strand.
TCCAAGAAAAGTTGCTCTGGAACAAGTAAAATCACTTCACCTCAGAGTTATTTCAAGGTCACATTTCACCTTCCATCCTCCTATCCATTTTGGTTATAGGCTCATTCAAAGAAAGACTTAGGAAAAAATTAGAGATTTTACAAACAGACACACAAAAACAGGGAAAATATGGTTCAGCATACTTTCAAAATAAATTACAGGTATTTTACAAAAGCAAATGTCACAGGCTTTGCACAGACCTAGTGAGGCAAGACACTTAGCTATACAGATTTGACCTGATTCATGCACCAGATGTGTTTTTCCTTACTGAACAGGAGTTAGTCAAATATGAATGAAAAAGAAAAAGAAAAACTCAGTCCCTGATATGATGTAACTTATGTGGTCAGAAGGAAATGGGACATGTTGTTCTAAATCCTTGAAGATTAGTATATTCTGTACAGCACATGAATACTTAAAAATGTGTTTGCATTTTAGAACACAGATTTCCCACTGGAGAGAGATGCACACTGTAGTATTAAAATTACGGCTTCAGATAGGTTCTCCCTATCTCACTATACAGTCTCCCCCTCCTTCCCCCCAACACCCATACTTTCCTTAACAATTAAAGCCCAAAACACCATGGTGTGCCTATTTTCCTTAGCGCTACCAGGGATTTTCTCAATATGCACAATGTCAATCAGGATTGCAAAGACACTCTCCTTTTTAAACCTCAGTTCATCACCCAATAAATAATTGGACAGTATTCTACTGACTCCTCAGCAATTATTCAAACTTGTCAGAGGAATATTTCATACAGCGTCTTAAATACAATTAAAACCACAACTTCAAATGCTGTATATCAACCTAGTGAGGGACAAATTCAACAATTATCATCACCTTATATTATACTGCAACAAAATAGTGATCTAGAGTATGGACAAACTATAAATATTTGCCGTGTTGCAGGACCACAAGGTCAAAGTCAACTGGCATCTCTCTGAAAACTGCAGAGTGTATTTTTTAACAGAGCTGTACAAATTTGTACAATTTGAATTTGTTTTTACATACAAGCTCCTACAAACCGGTTGTTGGGTTTAGTGTGGGGGTGCTGTTGGTGGCCCATGATATACAGGAGATGAGACAAGATGATATTCTGGCCTCAAATTCTATGACCTATATTCACTTTGAGCTCAATCATGCAAAATACAGTGACATCAACTCCCATTCACTTCAGTGGCAACTGAGGATGCTCATTGCCTCTCAGCATAAGAATGACTATTTTAAGATGCTAGTAGGACCAAAATTCAGCACTGCACTTTGAGTATGTGGCTGGTTTGATTGGTTGGGAGGAGTACCTTTAAAAATATTCGGTGGGTGCCACAGTTGGGAAGAGATGGTTAATATTTTATATATCAGTCACTTTCCACTGTAGTGCAATACAAATACAAAAAAAAAGCCAATTAAAAACACAACAGATACCAATGCAATACAATATACTGATTTTAAGAGCCTTTTACGTTAGCGCCAATACCTCCAGTATTGGAGAGAAAAAAACCAAGTCCAAATTTCACAAATGGAAGAAGCGAATAAACTATTCTTTGTTTTACAGTTTGTGAGTGGGAAATTAAACACATGAACATAATTATTTCCTTTTAACCCTTTTACTAAAAATAATCTGTACAGTTTAAGATCTATGATCTGTCCATTGTACTTTTCTCTAGTTCTTGCCCGGCTAAATTGGTCTTAATCTGATATATAATGGATACAAACCTATATCTGAAAACATGGATAAAAAAGCAGGGCTTTAATTTTTTATTATCTATAAGGGGGGAGATTTCCAGAGACACAAAGGGAATCTAGGCACGCAACTCATGGAAGCTAGGTGCTTAACTCTCCTGTGTGTCTTTGCAAATATCCTCCCCCAGATCTATTTTATATAATTTTTAGCTCCTGATCCTGTAAGAAGAGGGACTCCCTCTCAAATTCCAGGAGGCACTGAGTCCCCAAAGCAGTGGGCCCTTCTTTTATATAGAACCTTCCCTAACCGATAAGAGTTTACCTCTATCAGTAGGATATCTATTTTTGTTGAGCACATAATTGGACAAGTACTGGCAAGCCGATTATTTTTAATCTCATTTCTGATGTAACAAATAGTGCTCCTGTCTATTTTGCAGAGTTGCATGCATGTTGCAAGCAGTCAAGTAAAGCTCTGTAATTCTGTGAGGAGGGAGGTATCTAGTTGAATGCCATTGCTGTGGGGACTTTCATCAAATTGTTGCTTACTGATGGGCATGTAAATAGGTTAATAGAGCAGGTAACTAGGTTAATAGAGCAGGTGTTTTTAAAAAAAAAAGAGGAGGGGCGGAAATCACCCATTATAGCAACAGCAAATATTTCCTGAATTCCAAACCTTTTATATTTTTAACAAATTGACAACTATGATACAGAAACCAGGAAACCCAATAATTCCCTTACTTTCTCTTGTCTTGCCATTATATTTCAGAAAGCAAGCAAACCAGTGGAAATAATGTGTTAAACTATTAATATTAAAATACTATCCAATTTTTTCAGATTCCAAAGATTGTGTCCAACCCAGCAATCCTTACATCAGTTCACTCTCTGTTTTTGTATGAGTAAGAATTATCAGATGAATCCCACTATATGATGTTAACAGAACAAGTGAAATATTTTTCTCATGTCACAAACCACCCTCTAATGCTACACTCACATGACTGGACTGGAACTTCATCTTAAATATAGTGGTGCGCCAGCATAACTAAAGTTAAGTTTGTATCACAACTTCCATTTAAAGGTCAACCATTCTAAGTCATCTAAAATCAACATGCTTTGTTGGATTTCTCTGAAATTTGGTGTGCCTCAAGAGGGTGAAGGGTCGGGTTAGTAACCCAATTTGGGGTCATTTGGGGTTGCAGAGATATAAGCCTCCCAAAAAATAGCCTTTTTTCAAAAAGTTCTAGGTAGGTTATTTTGCACAGTGCTAGAGATCTAACTATTGATGTGGTATGGGTCAAGATGGTCTCAATCTGTCGAGTTTTACCCAAGGTTGTGCATGGCACCCACTAAATCTTTGGGAGACTCAAACTGACAATGGTATTTAAGATGATGTTCACTTCTTCACTTACGTAGATGTGTATTCTGGAAGGACTGAAATGCACATACACCAATAAAGAAAAAAAAAAGTGAGAGGTTTCTATGCAGTCACTTTATGCTTGCCTGGGCAGTTTAAGGGAATGTGTCATTGCCCCAGTAAACATCCCGCCACTGAAATTTCTAATCCAAACCTTTGTACACCTGTGCAATAAAGATTTAATAACTCATGTTGCTTTCTACAAGTCATCTCTGTTACCCTATAACATGTTTTTATTTTATAAAACAGGTTTACTGTGAACACAGCAGAACAGTCAACAGACAGTCTAACCAAAATTTTTGTTTATATAGAGTGGTAAGGAGATGGAGACAGAGGACTTTAGGGGGGTGGGGTAGAAGGTGGACAAGGGGTTGCAGCTGCAGAAGGGTTGGCAAATGAGGATGGGTTGTAGAAAAGCCTTAGATTAGTTGTCTGAGAAAATCTGTATTTTACTAGCCCCTCGTGGAAGGCTGAGAGGGCTGGGGAGAGGGGGAGACAAGCTACTTCCTCATCTGGAGACAGATAAATGCATTTCCACAGACACACAGTGCAGAGGTTTGGTAATAACAGCGCAGGTACCTTGACCGCTGAGGGAAAAGAAATATGTGCACTGTCAATATTGCTAGCATGTGGATTCTGGGCAACTTCTGAATCACAAGATTGCAGAAGTTTGTGGGAGAGTGTGGTGCTCACCATGACATGGGGATTGCTGACTACAGGATGATTTGGGTGCAAAGAGGTGGCCTGCGCTGGCATCACATTTTTCCCATTCTGTTGCATGTAACCGGTGACTTAAGAGGTTGTGATCTTTCTGACATTGTGGTGATTCATTCAGGCAGAAATGATCTGGGCCATATTCCTAGTGTACACCTCATGCAACATTTGAGAGTAGATTTGGACTACAACAGAGATGTGTGTCCAGAAGCTGTGATAGTTTTCTCCAGTTTGGCTGAGTGTTTGAATAATTGCTACTGCGACAACATGAAAGCTATTAATATAGTGTTGGAAGAACATTAATCAGGAAATGGGACGGTTCATGACTGACCAGAAAATGTGTACTGTGTGGCATAGGAACATTACTAGCTCTGACACCTCACTGTTTCTCGAAGATGGAATGCATCTATTGGACAGGGGCCAGAGGATCTTTCTGTCAAACATAAAACTGAGAGTCCTCTTGGCACAGAGACTCTGTCTGTAATTTCTCTTACTGTCCCTGCAAGGAACTCCACCCTCCAACCACTCTAAAACACAACCAGGACCCCCAATCCGCTGTAACACAGTTGTCCTTCACTCCAGGCACTGCATGTGAGTCAGGTTATAGGAGGGGGGAAATAACAGCAATAGAAACGTTTATATACCAGGGACTGAAGACTTAAGGGAGATGCATTCCCTGCTTGCGGTTAGAGGGTGGGGCAGGGGACCCCACCCTCCCGAGGGAGGGATAACTCAGTGGTTTGAACATTGGCCTGCTAAACCCACGGTTGTGAGTTCAATCCTTGAGGGTGGCCACTTAGGGATCTGGGGCAAAATCAGTACTTGGTCCTGCTAGTGAAGGCAGGGGGCTGGACTTGATGACCTTTCAGGGTCCCTTTCAGTTCTATGAGAGAGGTATATCTCCATTTATTACTTATATTACCTTAGTACAGTAGATGGAAGGAAGCCAGGTTGGAGGGGAGGGAACGCAGTTGATGAGTCAGGGGCATGGCTGGGGAAGTGCGGTGAAGCAGGGCTGGTAGTGCCCAGCTGATGGGGGAAGGGGAAACTGGCTGGCTCAGTATGGAAATTGCGGGGCATGATATGTCCAACTACATAAATGACTACTAACAACATATATCTTTTTTCCTATTCAAAAAAAGTAGGAAATTCAATGGCAAAAAACTATGTTAACACAGAGTTAAGGCTGATTGGTGGTATGTCATCCCCATGCGGAATGCTGAGTTGAGCAAAACTCAAAACTTCTGAAAACCAGAACCGTTCGAGGTTGTCCATGCAACGTTAACGCTGCCCTCTTTTAGCAATGCCCCAATATGCCCTGTCAACACACACAGATTTACTTTGCCAACTCCACAGTGGGTGAGATGTACAAACTCCTTACCTCCTTTTACAAGCCATTCACTCTCACCCACATTAGATTCCATCTAACACTCAGTCTTTAAGGCCACAAGGGACCATCATGATCACCTGCATATTGCAGGCCACAATGTTAAAGGGGGGAAAAGGAGAGCAGGGAAGACTGCCCATGCCACCTGCCCTCTATCCTCTTCAAACAATGCCTCAATATGCACATACTCACATTGGTTGTCTGGAAAAGGGGGTGAACAGGGAGGTGGCAAACTTTGCAGATAATACTAAATTACTCAAGATACTTAAGTCCAAAGTTGATTGTTAATAGATACAAAGAGATCACACTAAATTGAATGACTGCATGACAAAAGGGCAGATGAAATTCAATGTCGATAAGTGCAAAGTAACGCACATTTGAAAAAATAATCCCAACCGTACATACCAAATGATGGGGTCTAAATTCACTTTTACCACTCAGGAAGGATCTTGGAGTCATTGTGGATAATTCTCTGAAACATCAGCTCAATGTGCATTGGCAGTCAAAAAAGCTAACAAAATGTTAGTCACCATTAGAAAAGGGACAGACACTAAAAACAGAAAATATCGTAATTTCACTATATTAAATCGATGGTACCTGGGATGGACAGGGATAGTGTCCCTAGCCTCTGTTTGCCAGAAGCTGGGAATGGGCGACAGGGGGATGGATCGCTTGAGGATTACCTGTTCTGTTCATTCCCTCTGAGGCACCTGGCATTGGCCACTGTCGGAAGACAGGATCCTGGGCTAGATGGACCTTTGGTCTGACCCAATATGGCTGTTCTTATGTTCATTCACATCTTGAAAGCTGCATGCAGATGTGGTTGCCCCATCTCAAAAAATACATATTAGAATTGGAAAAGGTGCAGTTAAGGACAACAAAACGATTGGGGGATGGAACAGCTTCCATAGGAGGAGAGATTAAAAAGACTGGGACTGTTCAATTTAGAAAAGAGATGACTGGGGGCAGGATATGTTAGAGGGCTATAAAATCATGAATGGCGTGGAGAAGTTAAGAAAGTGTTATTCACCCCTTCACAGATCACAGCAACTAGGGGTCTCCTGATTAAATGAATAGGCTGAAGGTTTAACAAACAAAAGGAAGTACCTCTTCACACCATGTACAGTGAACCTGTGGAACTCATTGCCATGAAACACTGTGAAGGCCAAAAGTATAATTGGGTTTAAAAAAGAATTAGATATGTTCATGGAGGATAGGTCCATCAATAGCTATTAGCCAATCAGGGATGCTACCTCATTCTCCAAGTCCCTAAATATCCAGTCCCAGCTTCTGGCGGTTGGAGAACAGGGGATCCATCACTCTATAACTGCCCTGTTCGGTTCACTCCCTCGGAAGCATCTGGCACTAGCCACAGTCAGAGACGCGATACTAGGCTAGACAGATCATTGATCTGACCCAGCATGGCCATTCTTACATTCTGATGTTCACTATAAGATTCAGGAGGTTCCAAATCCTGGTGCACATTCACACACTTAACCAACTTCCCAGAAAGAATACCATACATGTACAACTTAAGAACCACTTCACAGATTTTCACGTCTTTACACTTACTCCCAGGATACCATCTCAACATACACTTTCGCTGAACCATCAATAAAGCATTATATACCTCTCGTATTCCAGCTCACTGCTGACAACATCCTTTGTAATAATAAAAGCCCTATTCCCAACTATCAACAGAACCTACACGATTCTGCATAGAGATGATGCATATTGTATCCTGAAGGTACACATGCATCTTTTCCCTTTCTTCATATACACGAGGGGGTGGAAAACAGATCCATACCACAATCACAGCTCTGCTACACACTTCTGGCCTACTTCACTAAGCAGGTTTGCATTAATGTTGTTAAAGAGTGCAAGAGACTATTGTGCTTAAGAAGACAATCAGATGCTGATGCAGCTAGTAAATAGCAAAGGGAATGAACAACAAACATGCTTTATCTTCAAAGCATTAGCTTCAGATAGTAACAGATTATATTGTTTTTATTTTTGTTAATAGCCCAGACAGAACTGAATGAAAGTATTGCAGTATTACTTTGGTTTACTTTAAACAAAAATTAAAGGCAGATTTTTAAAAATATCATCAGCTTTCACTGGAGACCACTACACAAATGTGGATCCTTAGACATTCTTGTCCTTACGATTGAATTAGATTAAATTAAAGGAGGAGAATCTACCTAAATAAGATTAACAACATCTAAATAACCACAACTGAGCCCCCACTCAGAGAACTCCTATAGGAGAAACAAATGAACAACGCAAGCATTAAGCCAATGCAGAAGAAGAATTCTTATAATCGTATTATCAAATCTACATGGTGCTTTGCAAAAATATATGAAAAGATAGCAAGTCTGATTCTCCTCCTTCTTCCATCAGCGCTAGTCCAGTATAACTCCACTAACTTCAGCAAAATTAATCCTGATTTACACTGGAGCTTACAGTCTAATTCTGATAGTTACTATATACTGTGAAACATAGGACAGCTATTCAGGCACAAGAAGTAATGCAGACACCACTAGTGAGATCAACAAAAGGAGGGTTGCAAAGACGTTCATTTTAAGGAGGAATATGGAGAAAGAGAATGAGTACTTGGCACATGGGAACAGCAAAGCTGGTCCAAGCATGGTAGGGATAATGGAAAAAGAAAAATATAAGTAGGTGTAAATTAGCCTGTGGAGGACAAGACAAAGGAAGAGTATAGAAGAGGAGATATAGTGGAGCATAATGGGGGAAAACACATAGGATTCTCTCCTGGAATTTATTCTTCAATAAGAATCTAAAAAGGATTAAATTTGGCTGGCTTGAATGTTTTACCCTCTAAAATCATCACATCCATTTGACTTAAGAACAAATATTTATATATTAAAAGGGGGAAAAAACCCATAAACACAACAATATTATAGCCAATTTGATATGTCATTTACATTTATGAACTAGAGCATACTAGCCTTACTTGAGTTCAGCCTTCTAGAACTGAAATGAAAATTTACCAGCAGAAAAAAGTCTATTTGTTTCTCTTTGCCCTGATGGATTGAGGAGAATAGTTAGGGGTATATAATAAACCTTTATGATATTTTGCTCACTGGAAAAAAAAATCTACTCATCCAGAACAAATGACGAGTAGAATTTTGTAAGCTTACTTGAATTTATTAGGCATGTTTCATCACTAAGCAAAATTAGGATTCAAAGGTTTCCCACAAAATGGCTGAATTTAAATGGATTTATTGCCCTCCTATTGCCTGTTTTGCACAGGCCTCCTGAAGCTTTGCCCAGCTAGCCAGAATTAAGTTCCTAGTCCCCACCCCCATTTAAAAAAAATCAATTCATGCTTGATAAGAATGGGTTTTAAAATTAGACAATAGGTAAAATAGTGTTGTCACAGTGAGTGGGTGTTTAAAAACAGCTTTAATTTGCTCCTTTTGCACAGATAAAAGAATATACAGATTTTAAATAAGATGAATGGGTCACTCAAATATTTCTAAAGGCGCAAAGATGCGAGAGGTGTTAGCGGCTCCTATAGAGCTGTGTCTCCTTCAGCACGCACCTGACAAGAGGTGTACTTCACTACACAGATAGATTAGCTTGCACAGGCATGGGTAGCATGCCAAACTACACTCTGAACACTAGAAAGCAATGTCATGTCAATTTCAGTGTCCGATCCAAGACTAGAAGCCAGTTCTCTTGGTTCTGCAGCCACTACCCAGACCAGCAGACCCATACTGCCACCCACCATCTCCGTACTTTAGTTACTCCATCAGAAAATATGGGTTAGACAGAGCTTTTTTTTAAGTCTTTGAATCTCAAAGACCTTTTCAAGGAAGCAAGCATTGCTGGGCCAATTATAGAGAAGGACTAAAACTAGAATTTTGAAGTAATATGTATGACAGCCACTTTGATTTAGTGACTATGAGATGCGTCCATCATCTCAGAGTTCAGAGTTTTGCTCCTGGCTCTGTTATGAACTTCCTATGTAACCCTGGTCAAATCACAAACTTTCAGGTTTTGTTATCCCAGCTTGAAAAAGAATCTATACACATTTTTCATAACGCAAGAAGGCATTTTGTTGGGGAATGCAGGAGAAGAAATCATTCACACAGCTGGTTGTAAAATGTCTCCCCCTCCACCCCCACAAGAGGTTTGGACTTTTTCATTGGGAAAAAAACAACATTTTTTGCTTTCTGATTTAAAAAACAAACACTAATGTTGTCAAGGAAGGCAGATACTTTCCATAAAATAAAAAATAAAACTGTTTAGTCAGAAACAAATTGTTGCTGAAAAATAAAGCTTAGGGCTAGTCAAGAATTTTTTAGTCATTTTACCAAGTCCTGAAGTATCCTTTCATTTATGAAAAGGAGAATAGGTCAGTTCTGGTGTCAACATAGAAATATACTCCATTTCTTTTTATTTTTTTCAGTGAGCTTCACTGATAAACAATCAGGTCTAATTTTCAAATAGTGGCAATTCCTTAAACATTTTTCTCTATCTTCGAGATCTGTGTCTTACATAGGCATTTATCCTCTAAGAGAGAAATTCAAAACTGATAAAAGACAATACTCCTTCGCATAACGAGTGACTTGACTGTGAAATTCACTGGTATAGGATGTCACTAAACCAAAGAATTTAGCAAGATTCAAAAAGAGATTGGACATTCATATGGAAAGCAAGTTATTTCTAATAATTCTAACAAAAATTTTGGAAAAAAATATAAAACCTCATGCTTCAGAGTTTATGAACAATCTCTATCAGGGATTAGGATGAAACCTTCATGGGGGCAGATTATCCCACATCTGCTACTGTGGGATTTCTTGCACCTTCTTCTGAATCATCTGGTTCTGGCCCCTGTCAAAGACAGAATATTGGACTAGATAGACCATGAGTCTGATCCAAAATGGTAATTAACTATATTCCTTTGCTCAGCACTACAGAAGACTCACAATGAAGCCACTTATGCCAGTCTGCTACCTTTTAGGTTTCTTTTAGAGTGTACAAAATACATTTTGAAACCCAGAGAAAAGAGTAACTAGAATCAGTTCATGGTGAAGAGTTACTTCCTGCACATCAGTGTTTGGGCTAAAATTTCTGAAAGATCAAATTGCTTGAATGTTGTTTGTGGGTACTTCTGCTCAAGGTCTAGTGTTCAAAGTGTACATAAACAAGTTGCTCTAAGAAACTACCAGGGAAAGTAACCTGTAATGGCAACAGCATCTCATAAAGGATCCCCAATGGAATTCAAGAAGAACAGACTTTCACAGATGTTAGACTACTTGACACTCCTATATTTTTTATTTGCAGGAAGTCTTTACTTTGATACCAAGTTCCCTAAATCCTGTTCTCTTTAATTAGCTTTGTACTAGTCAATGATCCAGTGAAAGGTTAGTAGCAAGAACATACCATATTTCGTGTAACATTACAATTCTTGCAAAAGCAGCTCCTCCCTAATTAAGCTGTCATAATTTCCCCTTAAAGGTTACATGCTATTTGATAAAGCTTATGCTTTTATTTTATTTATATTTGCAGGCAGAACCTTGATGCAGATTTTCTTTGACTGAATAAAACAGGAAAAACCTTATTACTTCTTTCAAAAATAAATAATGGGCATTAAAATTGGGGGGCAGGGGACAAAACAACTCCCTAAACACTGGTTACAGTCTTCACCCTGTATTATCATGTCAAGCTGTCAGACTGAAAATCAGTGTAAAAAAGGAAAAGAAAAAGAAATCTGACAGTAATTTAGACAGTAAAATTCTTAAAGCTGTACACATAATATGGATCCCATTTGGTTCGCCAAGTACTTTTATTCATGACCTGGGGGTTTTCTTGATATAATTGAAACATTTCTTAACAAAGGCTAGGAAGATTCAAAGCTAATGCAACCCTGGAACAATGTGTTATTGCCCCCCCTTCTCTCCCTCTGAGGCATTTACTATTTCCCAGGTGCTTTGGGAGGATGCTGTTGTTCATGGCCGTAAAAAACGTGTCATAGACCATGAAATCTGGTCTCACCCATGAAGTTTGGTCTTTTGCATACTTTTATCCTATACTATAGTAACTATAGGGTAAAAGTATACAAAAGTACACAGTATTTCTCAAACTGGGGATCCTGAGCCAAGAGGGGTCAGAGTATTGCCACCCTTACTTCTGCACTGCTTTCACAGCTGGGCAGCCAAAGAGCAGCGGCTGCTGGCTCGGTGCCCAGCTCTGAAGGCAGCACCGCCGCCAGCAGCAGCACAGAAGTAGCATGGTATGAACACATCCACAAAATTTGCTATTTATGCCATGACCAACCCATGAAAGGTGTGTCATTTCTCCACAATTTAAGTAGACCCCTACCAATAAGTATAGGAGAAAAAAAATCACTTGAGATTTGCAGCACATGTTGCCAGAGTTGGTGAGAAAAAGAAATAAAAGCAGTTAGATATTTAATCCCCAGAACTTTGTAAACAATACCTTAATCATTAAGACTACACAGACTGATATTAGTTACAGCACTTTTGATCCAAAGTTATCCAAGTGCTTTACAAAGATTAATTCTCACAACATTATTGTGGTCCCTTGAAATGTATTAACTACTTATGCTAAGCAATCTGTTCCACCTTGTATTTAAAAGTAACAGTTTGTATTAGTTTTCCAGACCTGAAGAAGAGCTCTGTGTAAACTCAGAAGCTTGTCTCTCTCACCAACACAAGTTGGTCCAATAAAAGATATTACCTTACCCACCTTGTTTCTCTAATATCCTGGGACCAACATAGCTACAGCAACACTGCATGCATTTTATGTATTTTTATAAAGGGCACATGCACACACTTACTTTAGAATCCAGACACAGGGTACTGGACGTTAAATTAACGTGAGGATATATATTTTCACAACATGCAATACCAAATATATTTGTTAATAAAATAATATTTTTCTCTTTCTTTTGAGGAGAAAAAAGAAAAACCACACACACACACACATATTAATATTCTGGGATAAATACAATCCTGTTGGCACCTCCTGTAACTTCAACAGAGCTACACCAGGAACAAATTTAATCCCCTGTGATTTTGTCATTACCCATTGGCCAGGTAGTATCTATCTGTAAATTTCTATCACATCTGTTTTATAATTATACTAATTATGTATAATTGTAATCAGTAAGTTCACATTAAGTTATGTAAAACACAAATATAAAGCATGCTAAGACCCAATAAAATAAGAAGCTTTAGAACTGCCTGCTGGCAGTGTCCTTCCATTACCATTAAAAGACATAATATAATATAAGGCTCATCAGCATTTCTATTTCATATTCTGTTTCCTCTATAACACACTGAGATGACAGAAGCCAGATCAAGTGTTCATTAAAAAACAGATTACATAATCTTCTGATTATATACATGCATATTTAATATTATATATGTATATATTTAATTTCATTTAAGAGAAATTTAAGGAAGAGAGGTCAAAACACATGTTGGCCTGTCCTTGATAGTGCCATAGTTTCTAAATAATATATGGAGATATACCTATCTCATAGAACTTGAAGGGACCTTGCAAGGTCATCAAGTCAAGTCCAGCCCCCTACCTTCACTAGTAGGACCAAGTACTGATTTTGCCCCAGATTCCTAAGTGGCCCCCTCAAGGATTGAGCTCACAACCCTGGGTTTAGCAGGCTAATGCTCAAACCACTGAGCTATCCCTCCTTTAATCCCATTCCTCCCTACCTACAAAAGATGAAAATCTAACAGCTCTACCTCCATAAACTAGCCACACAAAAAACTGTAAAATGTGCAGTTACACTTGTGCATATGCTCCATAAACACAAAAGGGAAAAGCCACACATTTAGGCTGACTTGGTCAGTAGTAATGTGTACTATATTTTCCCTTGGACTGTGGAGGAAGGAGGAAAACAATCCGTCAGAAAGTATCTACCCCACCGGCCTTGGCTTCTCTGTCATCTTCTAGATCACGAGCCCTGACGCCATGAAATACCTACAGCGAGGACTTCAGAGAGTAAAAAGGGAAAATGAGATGGGAGAAGCATGCCATTGAGCAGGCTTTTCCCTGTTCCTTTCCTGTCCCCTCATATGTTCTCCCAAATAATAGGCGAAAGGAAGTATTATATCATTTTACAGGTGGGGAATTGAGGCAGAGATTAAGTGACCTGCCTAAGGTCACACAGGCAGTCTATGAAAGAATCAGGAAATGAACCCAGGTCTCTCAAGTGCCAGTCCAGTGAATCATAGAAGATTAGAGTTGGAAGAGACCTCAGGAGGTCATCTAGTCCAACCCCCTGCTCAAAGCAGGACCAATCCCAACTAAAACATCCCAGCCAGGGCTTTGTCAAGCCAGGCCTTAAAAACCTCTAAGGATGGAGATTCCACAATGTCCCCAGGTAACCCATTCCAGTGCTTCACCACCCTCCTAGTGAAATAGTTTTTCCTAATATCCAACCTAGACCTACCCCACTGAAACTTAAGACCATTACTCCTTGTTCTGTCATCTGCCACCACTGAGAACAGCCTAGCTCCATCCTCTCTGGAACCCCCCTTCAGGTAAATTGAAGGCTGCTATCAAATCCCCCCTCACTCTTCTCTTCTGCGCAGACTAAATAAGCTCAGTTCCCTCAGCCTCTCCTCATGAGTTATGTTCCCGAACCCCCTAATCATTTTTCGTTGCCCTCCACTGGACTCTCTCCAATTTGTCCACATCCTTTCTGTAGTGGGGGGGGGGTCCAAAACTGGATGCAATACTCCAGATGTTGCCTCACCAGTGCCAAATAGAGGGGAATAATCACTTCCCTCGATCTGCTGGCAATGCTCCTACTAATGCATGCCATTAGCCTTCTTGGCAACAAGGGCACACTGTTCACTTATGTCGAGCTTCTCGTCCACTATAATCCTCAGGTCCTTTTCTGAAGAACTGCCGCTTAGCCAGTCGGTCCCCAGCCTGTAGCAATGCATGGGATTCTTCCGTCCTAAGTGCAGGACTCTGCACTTGTCCTTGTTGAACATCATCAGATTTCTTTTGGCCCAATCCTCCAATTTGTCTAGGTCACTCTGGACCCTCTCCCTACCCTCCAGCATATCTACCTCTCCCACCAGTTTAGTGTCATCTGCGAATTTGCAGAGGGTGCAATCCATCCCATCATCCAGATAATTAATAAAGATGTTGAACAAAACCGGCCCCAGGATCGACCCCTGGGGCACTCCGCTTGATACCGGCTGCCAACTAGACATCGAGCCATTGATCACTACCCGTTGAGCCCGACAATCTAGCCAGCTTTCTATCCACCTTATAGTCCATTCATCCAGCCCATACTTCTTTAAACTTGCTGGCAAGAATACTGTGGGAGATCGTATCAAAAGCTTTGCTAAAGTCAAGGTATATCACATCCACTACTTTCCCCATATCCACAGAACCAGTTATCTCACAGTGCCTTAATCACAAAGCCACCTTTTTCTCAAAGTAATTCATTCTTCCAATAAAGTAAATTGGAAAGGACATAAGAATCTGTTTCCTAGTTCAGGGTTTTCTTAACTTCAAACTCATCTGTGAACTCTTGGGGTCCAAGTGTTCTCCCTCAAAACACAGCTAGTACTGTATCCAACTGTGTGTTTTAGAATTTTCCCTCTGCACAAAGGACAAGACTAGCTTACCAGGAAGGTTTGAACACAGAAAAGACAAAGTAGTCAGAAATGCAATATGTTGACAACTACACACAAGAGACCAAGGCCAATACATAAAAGCCTGAGAGAAAGGTATTCCAAGGCCCTTGCATTTTTACATTTTAGTTTTGCGGTCAACCCTAATGGAACATTTAGAAAGCCGCACAAATTTCCCAGCAGTGTTAATAAATGTATCCACTATCCTGAAGAAATAAAGGAAAGGCTTTTATAAAGAGATTATTAATATTATTACGTAATTTACAAGGTCCTTGTCCTCTCCAAAAGCACTTTACAAAAATCATAATATTAAGTGTAACTTAGAGATTTTTAGAAGACAGTCGCTACAGAAGTCCAAAGGGCTTTACAAATGTCATTTTACCTTCACTACATTCTAGGTGGACAAGTATTATATCCATTTTAAAAATTAAAAAAACAGAGGCACACAGAAGTTAAAATACACTTAGACAGCAGATACAGAAAAAAATCCTCACGATTTCCAACTCCCAGTCCTCCAATTTAATCACTAGATCACATGTCCACTTGCAAAACAGAATCTACCAATACCTTTAATAATACCACTTAGCTTGATTCTTGTAACCATCAATTTTTGCAATATTGCTTCTTTTCATTTTTTTTCTAAGTTGTGTCCTTATATAAGTAGTCCATTCCTCTTAGTCAGATATTCTTTGATAACTTCCATTAACATTAAATGGGCTTCGAAGCAGAACAGAAATGTAACGTCTCTGATGAGTTCCCATTTTAATACTTAAAAACCACTGTTTTATTTGGCTTTAAAACTCCACTTTTAAAAATATCCTGAACACAGAGTGATGCATAAGAAGTTACATGCAATATTACATATATCTCCTCTCATCACAGCCTTTGCTATGGACTATTGAATGCAGTTTCATCTGGGTATTCCATAGTATGCAACACTTTTTTGGTATACTTCTCCGAGTCTAAAATTTAGGATGGCTAATTGTTTTTTCTATTTCTGAAAACAGTGGCAAATTATTGTGGCCAGTTGGGAGAAGACTATAGTCCCCCTTCTGGGGCATTATTTAGGACATAAAATAGGTAGTTATTGCATCGCAATTTAATCATCATTATGCACCTCTGGCAATGACCCAGTCTAATCCTACTACATAGCAATAATATAACATTTTTCATCTTCAAAGAGTTTTACAGACATAAAACTCTCCTTAAATAAGTGGATCACACATGTTGGCTCTTTTGTAGGAGAACAAGAGGCTGCAACTGCATATGCTGTGCTTACAGGTGTTCTTCATATATGGTGGGCAATTTAAAAACTGGGTTGCAATTGGAACTGTGATATCTAAAGAGCAACCAGTCAAAAGTTGTAAATACTCTGGGCAAAGCAGAACACACCTCATTGGTCACATGTACTTCAGACAGTACAGATAGAGAGGATAATCCCACCCTTTGACATAGAAGAAGCCCATTGTTTTGTGGTCAACATCACATTTCATATACACCACCTTCATTCAGATCTCTAAAAGCTAACCTTCAAACTCTAAACTGCAGATCTTTGCTCAATAGCACCACTTACACAACACACATACACCCTGCCCCATTCCCCCTCCTTTGCGCCACCACGAACTAGCATTTCATCTTATTTACATATTTGTGATTGGGGAGGGAATGGTGAAAAATAAATATCCTCTAGACTTGAACAAAGTAAGACATACAAACCACTTTTATAGACACATATCAGCAAGCTATCTATGATGCTGTTCATCTCATACAATAAATTACCCTGGTCTATAGAGGATGCCAAATGAATTGAACAATTGCTGACAACATAAGGACAAAGGTGTCTCTCCGTAATGGCACTGCACCTACCTCTTGCAAGCACCCCCTTCTGGTCAGGTGTCTCTGCAGTCTTTCAGTTCTGGTGACCCTAGTCAGTGGCTTCCCAAGCATTTTTTCAGTGACTCAGCCCTCTGGCCGAGACTCACACATAATCTGTATGTGAATCAGAAGACACCCCCTTCCAGGATATACAGTCCACAAAGGGCCTATCTCAGTAGCCTTCTGTTGGGGTCTCTCTAGCTCTCCCTGGGCTCAGTCTTTAAGTAGTTTCATCCCTGGTATGGGGCCATATCCCCAGGGCTTCCTCCATGGAGATACTATCTTCCTGCAGCCCTCCCAGGGCTCAGTCCTTACTCAGTCCCAGCAGCCAGTCAGGTTCTCTCTTGCTCCCCCAGTCGCTGCCTACACTGAGCTGTCCATGATCCTGCTGCTCTTTCCGCCAGCCAGTAACCCCAACCTCTCCCTTCCAGCTCCAAGCAACAACTAACTGACTGGCTCTGCTGCTCCTTTTTATATGCCCCTCCTGGCCCCTGTTTGGCCATTCCTGCAGCCTCTCTGATTGTCTGCTTCTCCTGCAGCCACTCTAGGCCATTTGGAGGACTTCTCTTCTGTTCCTCTCTGGGACTGGGTGTGGCAGGAACCTGAGGCCTCCACTAGGTGTGCTCCGGGACTAGTCCACCCCATCACAGTCTCATACAAAGATCATGTGCAAAAGATCATTTCTAAGAGTACTGGGGTTGGCATTCCAGAATGATCACAGCACGCTATATTCTCTCTCAATTTAGATCAAATTTGAAAATGTAATGCAAATTGTTCCTGAGCAATTTTGCAGGCAACACACCTGATATAGAAACTGGGAGAGTCACTTATTGTCTTCACTTAAAATCTGGTGCATGTGCATGGCTTAGATTGTGGCATTTGAACAGATCATTCATACTTGAAACAGCACTCAGTAGCTTTACAAATACAGGCAATAAGCCAAACTTGACATTCTGGATAACAGAAATAAAAAAAGGCTTCAGGGAGACTCAGTGACTCAACTTTTGGGATATTTGGCATCTTAGTTAACCCCCCAGTTGCTGGAGATAAGTGATTATCTGAGAATCTCAGCTTTCACTTTGGGGAAGAAAAGATTCTAATCCTTATACTTGGGGAGATAAACTAGAAGATATGACCCAAGTTTGCCCTAAACACCCAGAAACCAAATGAAAAGAACCCCAATTTTTTCTAATTTCATAATTTTTAAGCCAGTTTGGGACTTCCCTTGCTTCTCAAATCCCCACTATAGCCACCACTACTATATCTCCAACCCAATTATAGATACAGTAGGAGACCCCTTCTATATAATCTGGAACACTTTAAAATTCCAGCTCTCTGATCCTGCTTCCTTTCCTCCCCCTATCCTCACATTTCTTCCTCCACCTCAGTATAAGCATTATGTTTTGGCTCTTTTATTGCTTGCCTAGATTTGTCTTTACTATTGTTCCATAGTAACTCGTATTCTCCTACACCACATATCTGGATATATTTTGCAACACCTCCTACCAGTATCCTGGAATCAGCTCTTTAAAGGCCTAAGGAAAGCTACAATTACTTTTTTTCTAAATGCCCTGGATGGTTCAGGGGAAAGGGAAGAAATTGATATATGGGCCTTTCTAGTGTACTAATGATAACCTTGTTAGGTGCTTCTTCTTAGTGTATGCACAACATGCCTCAGGTGGCACATGACCAGGATTCATCACTGTATTTGGTCCACTGGTTGGATCATTAGCTTCCCCGGCCCGGGCCAGGTACTGCTACTATGATGCTAAGTATCATATAAATGCATAGAGAAATTCTAAAGACTTCAGGGTCACCCCTTGAGTTTTACTCCTGAGTTTATTCTATGCGCGTTCATTTACTTCTGCTGACTCAGCAAAATCAAATAGCAAGGAGTACTGTTTATGTGTTACTTTCAGGCATTTCAAAGACTCATTATGGTATTATCTCTGGATGTTCAGGATACAGAAAAAACATTTAAAATGTTAATGGTGATGAGTAGAAAGGCTTTTCTAAATCTTTTAATTTAATTCATTTTCATAGACAACATCCATCAAGACCTGCATTTGTTCTCTGCTTTGAACAGTCCATTTATTAAAGATGGCTAGAACTTTCTTAGCACTGAACACTTAACAAATTTTGCAAGTAGTTTCCAAGAGAAAGATACCAATACATGACTAAGTATCCAAATAAAAAATAGAAGTTCTGAAGTGCACTTCACTGGGCTTCCCTAACAAAATGAACACCACACAGCAGCATATATGTCTGACTTTTACACCATAATTACTGAGGATAATTGATTAAAGGTGTTAATTATTTCCAAATGTTTCTAGCTTTGCTCTTTCCATATTTTCTCCTACCCGATCAGGGATTCAACTGGTTAAAAGTATGACAGGGTAACTGCAAAGGTTTTAGAATTGCTGTAATCACAAATAAACCTGCTGAAATCCTGAGAAGCATCCTGGTTTATCATCAGAGAGCCTACATCCAATCACATTAAGACTACTGATGTGCCACGGAAGCAGCAATTCTCTCAGGCAAAGAAAGGCATGAACAATTTTATTGGTATGCTAAAAATATTCATAAAGTATTCAGGGCTGGGAGATGCACTTCATGGGTCTTAGCATTTATTATCACCACACGCATCCAACCGCTTCTAACTCTTAGAAATAATGAACTACAGTATTGCAAGTGGAAAATTATATCAATAATGTAGTCATTACCATACAAGTAGCATACATCATTCCATGGTAACCCATTCTCACTCACCAGCTGTACGCAAGTTGATTGGAATAGGATGACCCCAAACTCACTTTTTTCCTTTTAAGTAGTCCAATATTAAATATTTTGATTAAAATATACTTGTATTATAACCTTTTTTAAACCTAGAAACTAATTCAAAGCTATAGGAGCTATATTGTGATATCACTAAATATCTTGGCTGGGATAAATATTGTATAGTTTAATTCAAAGAGAAGACGCATTATAAAAGATAACATCTAGTGGTAGAAGTTCTAGCAGATCAGTTCAGAACTACAATACAGCATTTTGGGAAAGTCCTTTAACGTAATACCAAAAACTGAATGCTTCTTATAGGACAGTATTTTACAGTAGAGGAGAAAGTGGCAGGACAACATCAGCAATGATGATATTTGTAGCCAAACCCAGAAACCACCTCTATCAGCACTGGTTTGGTTCCATCAGCTTTCTTGGTATGGACACCTTATGAGGATGGAAGACCAACAAATTACAAAGCATGTTTACCAAGGAATGTCGCTACATGGCCAGCAATCACATGGTCACCCAAAAATATGGTGGCACGATAACAGCACCAATGATGGACATAATCTGAATATCCAGTCAGTCAGTCTTTAAGACTTAACTAGAGATTCATCCAGTAGCACTTGATCTGCAAGGAAGCTACTTCCCCTTGAGATTTGCCATGGTAATGATGAGAATGATGAGATAGAAAACCTGAAATCCTGGGTGAAACTTCCAAAGAGAACTTAATTACATATTATATTGGCAGTTAATCTTCAAAAGGGATATAGCCAACTTTAAAAAAAAATTAAACCAGATTCTTTTTAGCTTACTATTATTACAAGTGATATCTATGGTTACTGTATGTGAAAGAAGCCAAGGAGGAAAAATAATTCTACTTTTTCCATCTGACAAAAAATACCTTCCACGGTTTTGAGGCTGCAGAAATTGCTGATTGATATGTTGAATCAAGGGCTCATAAAAGGCACAAATCCCAGGGGAAGGGAAATCCCCCTTTGTCAAGCTGTCTAGAGCAGTGGTTCTCAAAGCCAGTCCACCGCTACTTCAGGGAAAGCCCCTGGAGGGCCGGTTTACCTGCCGCGTCCGCAGGTTCAGCCGAACGTGGCTCCCACTGGCCGCGGTTCACCGCCCCGGCCAATGGGGGCTGGGGGAAGGGCGGCCAGCACATCCCTCGGCCCGCACCACTTCCTGCAGCCCCCACTGGCCTGGAGCGGCGAACCATGGCCAGTGGGAGCCGCGATCGGCCGAACCTGCGGACGCGGCAAGTAAACTGGCCCGGCCCACCAGGTGGCTTACCCTGAACAAGCGGCGGACCGGCTTTGAGAACCACTGGTCTAGAGTAGCTCAGGAGCATGACTGCCAACTCAGAGGAGACTGTTAAGAAACAGGGCATAAACCCCAAATAGTATGTTCTATCATTAGATTTCACCAATCAAGTATCAAGTGTGAACTCCTCAAGCACTATAACAGCCTTATGATGGAGTCACAGACAGTCCCCTTGGGCACTCCAGTCTATCTTGCCACCCTGACAAGCCTGCCTTTGTGATTTTTGGTGTAAAGGAGCATCTATCACAACAATATTCAGGTTACTCCCAGTCCCAAACGACCAGGCACTTTCCCAGGTCAACTGCACCTCAGATCACACACGAAAGGTAACGCTTGTAGCCAATCCTATAATAAACTAACTAAAGATTTATTAACTAAGAAAAGGAAACGAGAGTTATTTACAAGGTTAACAAAAGTAAACATACACACACACAAATGAGATACAGTCTTAGGCTCCAAAAAGTAATAGAAGCTGCTGTAATGTACAAGTTCTACATATCCTTTAAGGCTAACAATCTAAGCAGTTTGTGGGTCCCTTGCTTATGCTTAGAAATATTGCTTTTTTCAAATTCCAGGCAGCATAGCGATGACAATTTCTTCTTGGCAGGTATTTTTACTCCCTTGTGCCAGAGATCAAGTTGTGATGTGATGCGCGTTTGTGCCTGTTCCCTCTACAGGGGTCTGGGGAAAACAATCAACAAGTCATTTGCCCACTGACGTACCACAACAACCTTTTTTGGTTGGGCAGAAGATGACACTTCTTGTGGTAAACTAGTATTTCACACTCGGTAATGCTCCTCTCCTGACTGTGGGGTTTTACAGTTTTAGCAACACTTTTATAGTTACAGAGCAAACACAAACACATAATACAGATATTATAAGATTAATACATGCAGCATCTTACAGACTAAACACATTCTTATCAATGTAACATCTATTGTAACAATGCTAACACAGGTGAGCCTGACCGGTTTCCAGCTATGCATTCGTCAGTGTCCAACAAGGCCTACGGGCCTTGGCATGAGCTGGTATCTGGTCTGCCAGCATCACACATACCACCACTGAAAATCAGGCTCTCTGAATATACTTAGTTTCTTTCAAACAGAGGTGAGAAGAGGAAAAAAAAAAACTCATTGACTTGTATAGCGGCAGGATCTCACCCTTTAAGTGGCAAGATAATGTGGTTGTAAAAAAAAAAAATTATTGGCAGTAGGATGAGGGGTTTGGGATGCAGAAAGGGACTCCGGGTATGGGGGGACTCAGGGCTGAGGCAGGGGATGGGGCACGGGCTTACCTTGGGCAGCTCCCGGTCAGCGGCACAGTGAGGGTGCTAAGGCAGGGTTTCTGCCTGTCCTGGCACCGTGGACCGCGCTGCGCCCCGGAAGCGGCCAGCAGCAGGTCCAGCTCCTAAGCAGAGACATGCAAGTGGCTCTGTGCAGCTCTTGCCCACAGGCACTGCCCCCCCCCCCAGCTCCCATTGGCCGGTTCCCAGCCAGTGGGAGTGCGGAGCCAGTGCTCGGGGAAGGGGCAGCACACGGAGCCTCGTGGCCCCTCCCGCCTAGGAGCCAGACTTGTTGCTGGCCACTTCCGGGGCCCAGCACGGTGTCAGAACAGGTAGAGACTAGCCTGCATTAGCTGGGCAGCACCGCCGATGGGACTTTTAAAGGCCCGGTCAGCAGCACTGACCAGAGCCGCCACGACCCAGTACTGAGTCGTGACCCACAGTTTAAAAACCACTGGTCTACATCACAATACAATTATCACAAATGGAATTCTTGCTGCATCTCAGAGTAGTCAAGGACATGAATGATCATTGAACTACTCATGGTTAGAAGTGATCCCTTGAAAATAAGGAAGAGGAACAGTAGCAGTGTGTTATAGGGACAACTGCATCTTTCACGAGCACCCAAATTCACTACAAAATAAAACTATATTTAAAAAGATAGAAACAGATGGATTATGGGTCCAATCCAACTCCCATGGACATCAACAGGAATGGAGTCTCTCATTAGAATATAAGAACGGTCATACTGGGTCAAATTAATGGCCCATGTAACCCATTATCCTGTCTCTGACAGTGGCCTCTACCAGAACTTCAGTGTGAGTGTACTGAACAATACAGTTGTTGTGATCCACACCTATCTTCCCCGCCCCCCACAGTTTCTGAAAGAGGTTATGGGTCACCCCAAGCATGGGATTGCATCCCTGACTATCTTATTAGCTAACAACCACTGAGGGACATATCCTCCATTAACTCATCAAGGGGTTTTTTAAACCCTATTACACTTTTGGTCATAACAACAACAAGTTCCACTATATCCTTTTGGAAATCGGGCGACCAGAAGTGGACACAGTATTCAAGCTGTGGGTGCACCATGGATTTATATAGTAACATTATGATTGGGCTCTTTTGACTGGGGCAATCTTACTCAATACAAGATAGACATGGATTGGTAATCATTAAAAACTCAAAACTTGCCTCAAGTTGCCACAAAGTGACATCTAAGATTCACTCAAGATTAAGTATGGTAACTACTAGTAAATCAGTTTTTAAATAGCAACAGAGAGTCCTGTGGCACCTTTAAGGCTAACAGATGTATTGGAGCATAAGCTTTCATGGGTGAATGCCCACTTTGTCGGAAATGGTGGCTAAACATTTTCATTGTAACAGTGTTAGCATATTTCCTATTTAAATGCTTAAAAGGACTCATAGGCCTAATATAAATAGTGATGCTGAGCAATAAGTCAGGATATTTCAAAAGGTAATAAAAGAGTATTACATTAATCTGAACAATACTGTTATGTCTAAGCATTCTCCATCTCAAAATATGACGTACAGCAGGGGTTCTCAACCTTTTTCTTTCTGAGGCCCCCCCAACATGCTATAAAAACTCCACGGCCTGTCTGTGCCACAATAACTGATTTTCTGCATATAAAAGCCAGGACCAGTGTTAGGGGGTAGCAAGCAGGGCAATTGCGTGGGGCCTCATGCCACAGGGGCTCCCGCGAAGCTACAGTGCTCAGGCTTCGGCTTCAGCCCCAGGTGGTGGGGCTCAGGGCCCTGGCTTCAGCTCCATGTGGTATGGCTTCAGCTTTCTACCCTGGGCCACAGTGAGTCTAAGGCTGCCCCTGCTTGGCAGCTCCCCTGAAACCTATTCACAGCCCCCCAGGGGACCCCAGACCCCTAGTTTATAACCAATGATGTACAGCATCAGTCCCACTTGTATCTTCCAACACTGATGCCTATATGTAGAGCTGCATCTAGCAATAATCAAGGATGAAAGAACTCAGACACGTCCCAACTCAATATACATCAATATACATTTCCCATAATCACTGAGACACAACCCAACATGCAGCAAAAAGTCAGATCAACATTTTAAGCATCTCTAAGAGAGGTTTTCCCTTCTACTGTATGAGATTATTTCTTCAAGGCAGGGACTATTTAAATAGGCAAGACAAAGATGACTGGACTAGATGACCTCTCAAGGTCCCTTCCAGTCCTATCATTCTATGAAAGGAAGTATTACCCACTTTTAACAGATGGGAAATTGAGGTACAGAAAGATTACAAAGTCAAGATTTTCAAAAGCGACTAGTTATTCTGGACACTTTTATTTTAAGACGGGCAATCTGTGTACCTTAGGTACCTTTATTTTTGGGTGCTCTGCAGAAGAGTCTGAAAAGCATGCTCCTTTAAAGTAAGTGCTAAACACTCATCCCTCTGAAAAATAAGGCTTTCGTTACAGTATCACAAGTTGGGAAACCAAAAACTGAAACACCCTAAAATCACTTTGGAAACTCTTGCCCTAAGTGACTTGCCCAGGATTACACAGGAAGAACGTGGCAGAGCAAGGAACAGAACCCAGGTCTCTCGTGCCCCTATCCAGTACCTTAACCCTAAGACCAATGCTCCTCAGAACTTCAACAGAGTGTGTAGCACTAATCATGAAATACTACAGTGTTAAACAACTGTAGTGCCCTAATCATTATATACAATCTTATAAATGGACTAGGAAAAATGATACTAGTTAATTTCAAGGTGGCATTAAAATATTGTATGAAAGAAGAATTTAGGAACTAGGAGAGATGCAATTTCTTTATACAGAAGTGAGACTAACTGCTAACAACAAAGGTTTAGATTATACACTGTTTATTAGCTTTAAATATTTGGAAGAAAATATATGATGTGGAAACATATACCTAATTCCAAAGAGGGTCTGGATCTATGTAGCCTCAAAGCCTTTGATCAACCTAACTTTTTTGTGTGTTTCCTGATTATATCGTGTCCAGCAGGAATTTAACCATGTAAAAATGAAACCTGCAAGTACATTAAAAAAAACCTACATATTTATTTTTAAGGGAACAACTTAGATATGTTTCTGAAACATCTGCAGGTAGTTGTGAAGCATGATAACTGAATTTAGACTCTCATCTTAACACCCAGCATAGTATTAGTGCAATGCAATTTTATATCCTGTTTTTTTGTAAACACAAGCTCTACATAGCAAGCTAATCAAGGACATAAAAAAAAAATCTAACTTTAGCCAAGCTACAGATAAAGCCAAGGTTAATAAATTCTATCCAGTGCCAACCATACCCTTAATTATTAGACAGCATGGCTTAAGGAAAGCTGACAGATGGTGAATGGAAGAAAACTAGGACAAGTCCTCAAACTATTAGAATGCTTAGAAAAGACTGAGTGTCTTGCCATTCAACGGGTATTACAATAATAGCACCTTTACACACAATTTTGAGAATTGAAAACATTTCATAATATGTGAAATAGAATCAGATGCCTGTTCCCTTGAAAGAAAGAGTCACATTGATAGATTTTAATCCCTTTACTTAACCTTTAAGGAACTGAGAACTGCTACATGATTTTGCATTACATAGTTTGTATTGTCCTAATGAGTGCTCTAGGAATAATTTTACTATAGTCTCCCAAGGACTGTCACAAAAATGTGATGTGTTTCTAATGAAAGTATCCCAATGAGCAAATATTTTGTTATACACATAGTAAATAGGGTTTCCACAATTCTAGGTTATTGTATTCCATAAATTTAAAACCTAACTTTTTTTAAAAATTAGTAAATAATTTCTTTTTTATCAGTTAATTTAAGATTTTGGATTAATCTAGTGCTTGATTGACTTTATGGTCTGATTGCTCTGGATGGAGCTAGGGAGTGTGCAAGCTTCTCCACACAAGCTTCGCTTTGTATTATGAATTCTGACCTCACTATACATCATCTCTGCTATTCTAGTCTTCAGCTGAGGCTTTCAGTCATGATTAATTGTGTGTTGATTTTTAGATGTGGACAAATATCCACTAGTAACTAGGATGACATCACTATCACCAAAGGTGAAAGAGAGAGGAATTTCAAATCTTTGATGCTTGTGGTCTTCATGCATTCTCTGCTGGAAACTGACACCATATCAGGGAAATCTGATTCCTGACGTAACAGAACTAAGTTGAACCCTTTAAACTCTATTAAAAGAGATGCTGTTTAACCAAAGAAAGGATTATATCTATTAGACTACCCCAGTCCAAAACCTAATGAAGTTAAAGGGAGTCTTTGATTTGACCTCAATGGGCTCTCAGTCAGGCCCCAGGATCCACCAAGACTCTTCTACTGTCTGCAGCCACATGTTTTTCTTCTTCAGCTAGTTATGTAGAAGAAGATTCCCCGCAACCTCATGCCAAACTGAAACCTTCTAAAAACAAAGACATTGACAAGAGTGCACTAAGTTTATCTGACTAATGTGCATAATCATAACCTACAAGGCCCAATTACAGGTGTCAATAAAGGAGGTTTTGGAACAAATTGATAAATTAAACAGTAATAAGTTACCAGGACCAGATGGTATTCAACCAAGAGTCCTGAAAGAACTCAAATATGAAATTGTAGAATTACTAACTGTGGTATGATATGTACCTTATCACTTAAATCCAGCCTCTATACCAGATGACTGGCGGACAGCTAAAGTAATGCTGATTTTTAGAAAAAGACTCCCAGCAATTACAGGCTGGTAAGCTTAACTTCAGTACCAGGCATACTGATTGAAACTACAGTATAGAATAGAATTATCAGACACATGGATGCACACGATATGTTGGGATCAAGTCAATACAGCTTTTGTAAAGGGAAATCATGCCTCAACAATCTATAAGAATTCTTTGAGAGGGTCAAAAACATATAGACTATAGATCCAGTGGATATAGTGTACTTGGACTTTCAGCAAACCTGTGTCAAGATGCCCCACCAAAGGCTCTTCAACAAAGTAGGCAGTCATGGGATAAGAGAATAGGTCCTCTTGTGGATCAGTAACTGATTAAAAGACAGGAAACAAGGGGTAGGAATAAATGGTCAGTTTTCAGAATGGAGAGAGGTAAATAGCGGGGGTCCCTCAAGGATCTGTATGGGGACCTGTGCTGATCAACATATTCATAAATTATCTGGAAAAAGGGGTAAACAGTGAGGCGGCAAATTTGCAGACACTACAAAATTACACAAGATCGATAAATCCAAAGCTGACTGTCAAGAATTACAAAGGGATCTCACAAAACTGGGTGACTGGACAATAAAATGACAGATGAAATTCAATGTTGATAAATGAAAGTAATGCACATTGGAAAACATAAACCCAACTATATATACAAAATGATGGGGTCTAAATTAGCTGTTACTACTCAAGAAAGAGATCTTGAAGTCATTGTGGGTAGTTCTCTGAAAACATCTGCTCAACATACAGTGGCTGTCAAAAAAGCTAACAGAATGTCAGAAACCTTAAGGAAAGGGATTGATAATAAAACATAATGCCACTATATAAATCCATGGTACACCCACATCTTGAATACTGCATGCAGTTCTAGTTGCTCCATCTCAGAAAAGACGTATTAGAATTGTAAAAGATGCAGAGAAGGTGATGAAAATTGATTAGGGGCATGAAACAACTTCCAAATTAGGAGAGATTAAAAAGACTGGGACTGTTCAGTTTAGAAAAAAGTTAACTAAGGGAGGCGGGGGTATGACAGAGGTCTATAAAATCATGGATGGTATGGAGAAAGTTATTAAGAAAGTGTTATTTACCCCTTCACATAAACACATGACCCAAGGGTCTCCCAATGAAATTAATAAGCAGCAGGTTTAAAACAAACAAAGAATTACTTCTTCACACAATGCATAGTCAACCTGTGGAACTTGTTGCCAGGGGATGTTGCAAAGGCCAAAAGAATAACTAGGTTCAAAAAAGATTTAGATAAGTTCATGGGGATAAATCCATTAATGGCTATTAGCCAAGATGGCCAGGGATGCAACCCCATACTCTGGGTTTCCCTAAGCCTCTGACTGCCAGAAGCTGGGACTGGACAACAAGAGTTGGATCGCTCAACAAACTTCCCTGTTCTGTTCATTCCCTCTGAAATATCTGGCACTGGCCACCATAGGAAGATGGGATACTAGGCTGGATGAACCATTGTTCTGACCCATGGGTTGTTCTTATATACACCAAATGTATTAACTTCTCATTTGACAATGATGCATACTGCAGTTAAACGAAAAGCCATTACCTTTTTTTTTTGGCTGTAGGTCAAGACTGAACAGCTTTCGGAGATGAAGAACTTGTTTAATACCTGCCTGGATTGTGCTCTGACTGTAATTAGTATCATCAGTCTCCTACACTGTAAAAAGATATTCTAACTTGAAACATAAAACTGATAAGTGCATAGATAACACTGCTTATAAATATCTGGCAATATAAATAATTAACAAGCTATTTTGTTCCACATTATTTATATAGCATTTAGGTGTGCGTGATACTGTATGAAATATGCAGGTCAGATATCTGTCAACTTACCATCTATGGGTCCAATCCTGCTTTTGTCAATTACAAAGAGTGAAGGATCGGACACATGATTTCAATGGGAGCTCAGCAACTCTCAGGATCATGCCCATATAAATTCCGTGAGTCAGAAACTTCTTTTCTTTTGTCTCATGGGGTGCTACATAATGGAAATAAAATGGAACAAAATAACGTATTTGTACTGATGAATTTTCATAATTAGTCTTATCTATGCACTTGTTAGCAGCAACTCTCAGAATCAGACCCTACGACATAGCAAGGGATGCTGACTATATCAATGAAAGATCATGAGAAATGAATTGTCAGATCCACTTCTTGATCGTGCCAATTGTATTTTTATTATTAGGTATATTGAAATGAAGAGAAAGTGTCCAGTGACAAGTCTGGAGTGACCATATATCTCTGGTCAAATAGTTGCACTGTATCTGAATAGCTAATGAATATTTAAATTACAAAATAAATAAATAATGTTTAATTTTGAATCCACAGAAATTGGAAAAAACATATAATGAATAAAGAAGCCAGGAGCAATTTTCTCTGCACTTCATTTTTTTAAAAATTGCTATGTTTTTAAATTGCCATAAAGGTAAACAAGTCAGATAATTTGTTTGTCCAGCTAGAGTAGGGTGTCTTTGGATTGTCCACATATTAGTTTAACAGTAGAACCACAGTGCACCATATTTAACTTGACAAGATAGGGTCCCATCTATGTAATCCTGCATACTTTAGAATATTCTAATGAGTTACCGCAGCCTAAACCAGATATGCCAGGCAGCAAGACCACTGGTTTTTCTTCTTTCTAAACAACAGTGAGAACAATTTATTTGTCAAAAATTGCTGCACAATGTAAAGCGCTCTCCAGTTAAAGATTTTGATCATCAATATATTCAATACATGCATGATAATTTCTTTCTCCATTAACTCACATTTGCAACATGGGAGGTTTATTTTTCTTTGCAGTAAATTAGCCAGACTACTGCTACTAATAATACCACATAGCTTATCCATAGCACTTTTCATCAGTGAAGCCCAAAGCACTTTACAAAGGAGGTCAGTATCATTTTCCCTATTATACAGATGGGGAAATCAAGGCACAGGGAGGTGACATGAATTGCCCAAGGTCACCCAACAAACTGATTGCAGGACCAGGAACAGAAACAAGGTGCCAAGAGTACTAGTCTAGTGCTCTATCCAGGAGGCCATATTGCCTATCACAACTAAAAGAAGAGACTTTCTGAACTGTTTAACAATGAGAATAACTAACCATCTGAATTAGTTTACCAAGGGAAGTAGTAGATTCTCCACCACTTGGGGGTGTTTAAATTGAGAGTGGGTGCCTTTCTACATGTTCAATTACAAGTTATTGGACTTGATGGAGGAATTACTGTGTGAAGTTCTACAGCCTGTGTTTTGTAGAAAATCAGAATAATTATTGTAATGGTCCCTTCTGGCCTTAAAACCTTAGAACACGAACATTCTTTCATATGAACAGCTTAGTTTCCTAAAGGAAGCACCCAGTGGGAAACATTCTTTCCAGTTTCAGGCTCTGTCATTCACCCACCAACATGGCAGATGCACAGGGCATTACAGATCACCTGAGGGAGGAGGTCAGCCTTGTGTCATTCAACAACATCTGCCAGATGATCAGGACTGACATTAATGAAACACTAAAGGGAGCTCAGTTCACTCCTTTGTGCAGAAGGACAGCTGTAGTGACAAGAGGCATATGTAAAATAGAAAAGGTAATAAAAGGGTAGTGGGAGGAAAATGAGAGTAAAACGCTCATAAACATGCATTTCAGACCCAGGCCACTTGCCACAGAACCCCTTCCAGACCCCTTGAAGACACACAGTTTGTGGGATTGGAAAGACAAGGCAGAATGCAGGAGATAGTGATATCACAGCTTGGGATGGGAAAAGGAAGAACACCTCTAACAAAAAAAAATTAAGAATGTGACATGATGATTGGTTTATCAGTTTCGTACATGAAGATCCATATCTAATGTTTCTGTGTTTGGTTACAGCCAAGATTGCCCGAAGCTGGGAGTGGACGACAGGGGATGGATCACTCAATGATTGCCTGTTCTGTTCATTCACTCTGAAGCACCTGGCATTGGCCACTGTCAGAAGACTGGACTAGCTGGACCATTGGTCTGACCCAGTATGGCCATTCTTATGTTCTTAAGATATTATATCAATTTTTTTAAGTACTTTATATGCTGCACTCTAAATAGGACATGATTCAACAGACTTGAAGGGTATGTGTTATATGGACCATCTTCGTTTACCTTAGAAGTTTCTCAGTAACAGTGGCTATTTTTCTCAACACTGTTTCTAGTGATAAATTGCTACTTTGCATCAGCACAATGGGTGCTATTTTATACTGGAGATGTGCTTCACAAAAAGCAGTCAGAAAAGCGGTATGTTCAGAGACCCAGGATTTTAAATTTCCACATCTTCTCTTGGGTCTTCTGATTCAAGTCTCTGCTGCTGCATCAGGTCAGCAGATTTCAAGAAAAGGAGAACATCAGCTATGACAGGGATGAAACGGAGACATGGAATTCTAAAAGCCAAACAAGGCCAGCAGACCATAAACATGGAATCTTGGCTTCAGATGGTAATTATTTCTCAGCAAAGCTAAGGCTATCATTCAGTGAAAAATTCTTCCACCAATGTATCCCTCTACAAACCAAATACAAAACTGCTTCAGAGGATAGATATTTTACATTTATTTTACTAAGATTTTTTAATCAGAAAGAGTAGTGACTGAAGAAATAAATGGCTTCATTTTGAAAAAATAATTAGGGCAAAAGGGGTATGGAGGAGGGGAGGAAAAGAATATATTTGGTGACTGGCAGCCTGAGCCCTAAGCTTGTTTAACTATTACATACAAACAAATCAGAGATTTGTTCTGTGATGGGAATCAGACAGCCTGTGAATCCCATTATCTCTTCTACCACGTGGTCAATCAATCAATTAAGGTACTGCTTTTTAATCATGAATATGCAGTCCAAACACTTCTATCAGGACAATAGTCTGGGATGTGTCTCAGCACAAAGACTGTTTTTGTTAAGATTACCATACCAAGATTTCCTGAATTATATTTCAGGCATATCATAAGCACCTGGAAAGTGACAGAGAGTGTACAAGGGAATGTGTAACAGCAACACACAAAGCAAGGGGAAAACTAAATCCAACATCTTTTTTGTTAAAGAACCCATGAATATCTTTCCAGTGGTTACAAATGACCAAGCAGCACAGAGCTTGAAGGATTAGTATTTTAATTACCCTAAACTCATCAACTTGGCTTATCTCTTACTTTAACTACTACACTCTTTTCTCCATTAAATGTGGCAACACTATATTATTTTCATTTTTCTGAAATATCAGCCAGATTAGCTAACAGTTTGGTTAGTCACAAAAATAACTAAAAACAAAAGACATCAAGTTCCATGTCTATTTTGTTTCCAACTTCTATATCAGAGTTGGTCAGTTGGGAAGTGAGGAGATGATTTTTTAAGTACCAACAATGCAAATTCATGCGGGAGTAGAGGAGAGTGGTCACACACAAATAAATTCTGTCTCCTATACCCAGCCAGTGAAAATAATTCAACAAGGACCAAATTCTCAATCGCCTGGCAAGAGCCCTTCACTTGGCGTTTTGTATGCAGCATCTCCATAGGTGTGGAGGACAGACTCCTCCCCACCTTTATAGGTACCAACATGGCCATTACTGCAGACTTTAGCCTGCACTGGCATGTGCCATCTCTCTTCTCACCCAATCCAAGACAATGGAGCCACACTGCCAGGGATGTATGAGTCCCACTTCCTGGGTGCTGCTACATAGATCCACAGTGTGCACAAATGTTCTAATCCCCCTACGTGGCTTTTGCACCCCAGGTCCCTGGACAGAAGAACCACAATACATTTAGAACCCAGAAGGGGTCTATCCATGGAGCGTTTTTCCATGGAATGAAAGGTAGAAGGGTGATGGAGGCCTGATGCTAAGAGCACAGCTGAAAGCCTTGCTAGTGTGCACATTAGAGGTTTGTTATTAAAGAAAACTGTTATTACTTGGACACACACAGAGCAGATACCCTGAGAAAAGTGATACAGTTTCTAGGGTCACTTTTCTAGTTGTAACCACACTTAGAGAAATTCCATTAAACAAAGACATTGCATGGTATCTGTTAATTATATAATATACAACCTGATATCCTCATATACAAAGATTATATTGAATTCAGAAAGACAAAAAAAGCATGTTTGTTAACAGTAATAAAAGCTAAACATTTAAATAAATATGAAGTTATGGACATGTAGTATAATCTGAATACATACATATATAAATCCGTATAAGATTATAATAATCACATCACATAAATTCTTATAATCATTATAATTCCCCACCCTATCCCCAAACATCTATGTCACTAACTCAGTCTTATAAGGACAATCTCATTGGAGGAGAAGTGGAGAAAGTGTACATTATATAACAGAGAAAACTCCAAATGCACTACATACTGGAAAAGGCTTAACTGCATTTGACACAGAAGGCTGATATTTATCATGAGTGAAGAGGAGGAGAACTGCAGTGAATGAAAAAGCAGGTTACGTAGGAGGAAATTTTTTTTACTAAAGCTACTGTGAAAATAAAAGCAGATTACCCTGGGGGCGAGGGGGAAAGCATCTGAACAAGTTTTTTTTCTCAAAAGGAGAGCTTTATAAGTGATGGTTATAAAATGCAAAGACAAGAAAGAGCTCCTACTGTACATACCTATAGTATCTACATGAGGCACAAGGCATTCTCCTGCTAGACCAACGTCTCATATGAAAGCTGACAAAACAATTTGTTTTTCTTCCTGCCATGCCAATACGTGAAATGAGCACCAGTTTTCAGAACTGTGCTTTCTGTATTATGGGGAACAGGCTGACAGGTTTGTCTCCTTGACATACTTCTATAGTGATTATTCCAAGCAGATCAAACTCTTCTGACATCAGAGAATGAAATAATGTATCTGCACACAGCTTACTATTCCCATCAGCCTGATTCAAGAGAGGAACAGAGTGTTTAAACTCAAATTACAGGATTGTGTTTCTCCATTTATTAAAAGTAATGATTCAGGTCCTGATCCTGCAATTCATTGTATATGACAGGACTAAAATCAATGGGGCTCCACACAAATGAAAAAAATCCAGCCACAACAAACTGCAGAATAAGGGCCTTGAACAGCCCAATATTGTTAGAAACGTTATCACGATTTTCATTTTTTAATTCAAAGCAAACTGTTTGTTTGGATCTAAACATTGCCTGTGACACTGTTCTAGCACTGGAGAATCAGAGAATGAAATGCATAAGTGAAGACTTGAATTCTTTAAATTCATTCACTTTTAACAATCTAAGCAGTTGTTAGAAATACAAAGTGCTGGTTGTGTTTGTTTGTTTGTTTGTTTAAAGAACATGCAAATTTTAACTTGACAGGGCCCCTCTAATACCAGCATTGATGACGGATATATCATTGACAATCCCTCGAGGTCGAGGATGATCTCTTTCACAGAAGAGATCATCTTTATTTTATGGGTCCTTTGGTGGCCGAGGAGTCCGATCCTTGAGCCACAGGCTCGTTGGCAGACATTGCAGGTGGAAGACAGGGTTGGGCCGCGATTGCTGCATGACAGTTGTCTTTTCTTTCTTTTCTGGCGTTTTTCTGTGACCAGGGCAAGGCAATTTTCCTCAGAGAGGGAACGTCCACTTTTGACAAGTCTTCACCAGTTATCCCTGTCCTGAGCTGCTGTCTCCCAGTGTGTGGTGTCGATGCCACATCTTTTGATGTTTATCTTGAGGGTGTCTTTAAAGCTTTTCTTTTGGCCTCCCCGTTTCCTTTTTCCTTTGGTGAGTTGGGCATACAGCAGTTGTTCTGACTGATATATACATTGATATAGCTAGCAGCCCTGTTAGAAGTATTCCACAATCTAACGTTTTAACATATTGGATAAAATGTACTCTGGGAAGAAGGCTCTGTGCACCACTTTACTCACCCCTTAGGCTCAAGTTGGATGAAAACCTTGGGACCCTTAGGCTCCAATTAATTTTAGTGGGCTTTGGATCAGGGCCCTAATAGTATCTGCCCTTTAAAGGCTGAAGTGGGACATAAGGTCCTCTGCCCAGGATGAATTTCACCAATTGAAAATTACCTTCAGCATGGATAAGTAATAGAAATTGGAGCTAGATTCTTATCCTAGGGCGTGTCTATGCAGGGAAGGGGACCCGGGGATAGGAAGAGTTATGTGCCAAAATTTTCCCATCTCATCAACAAAGTTACCTACACTCAGACACCCACTCCTTCCTACTTTTTCACTCACATTCTTTTACCACTCATCCAGTCTGTGTTTCTCTCACACTCATCAACATATCCATTTCCGACAGAACCTCTTCAGGCTTGTCAACTCAAGGACATTAACTGGCATAGCTATAGTGGGATAGCTGTTCCACTATAGCTATTCTGGAATAACTCCCTCATGTGGGCATACTGATACTATTCTGAAATTCTGTCTTAAAGATGTTTTTATTTAGGAGCAGAGTGTCCAAAGAGGGAGTTATTTTGGAATAGCTAGAGAAGAAAATTATTTTCTTGCTATAGTTATGCCAGGAAATTTTCCCAGTGTATTTTTTCTTTGTTGTTATTAATGTAAAGGCAAGACTATTGGCAACACAGTCCTCAGATAGCATGCTACTGAGTGAGTGAGAAATCCTACAAGCTTACTACAAAAACCAGAGACTGTCAAAGCTTCCTATTTAGTACGATGCCATAACAAATAACAATTGAGAAATGCTGCCATGCAGAAATTCCACAAAAATAAAAAATGGGACTGCATAAGAAGTAAAGGAAAAAGACAAAGTAACATGCATAATACCCTAGGGGGTTCTCAAACTGGGGATCGGGACCCCATAGGGGGTCGCAAGGTTATTACATGGGAGGTTGTGAACTGTCAGCCTCCACCCCAAATCCCGCTTTGCCTCCAGCATTTATAATAGTGTTAAATATATTTAAAAGTGTTTTTAATTTATAAGGGGGGGGTGACACTCAGAGGCTTGCTATGTGAAAGGGGTCACCAGTACAAAATTTTGAGAACCACTGCTCTACAACTATAAGATAACTTACTACAGGGAAAAAAACATTGTAAGTCATTGCTGTCTAAGAGCCAGATTCTTCAAAATTCCACTCAGTTTGGCACATTCACCTCTCAGCCAGTCACATACTACCTGCACCAAGAGAGTCAGGACTACAGAAGTCCAGTTGGAACAATCCCCCTTCACCCTCCCCCCCCCCTCCAATTCTGACATTCCAGTGTAAAACTGAAGTTCCCAAAGCTGTTAAGATTCTTCATGACAGCCCTGAAAGTCATATTCTTAACAGACAAAAAGAATATAAAAATAAAACCTACAAAAATATTTCCTCACTTGCAAAAAGAGACAAATAAAATGTGTGTTAAGTGGAGAAAGACAAAACACATTCATATGAATGAATTATTATTAATAATAAATAATAAATATGTAGGTCAAGATCTGGAGGACTAAAACACTGGACAACGTTTACACTATTTAATGTAAGAAAAAAAATAAAAAATAAAGTTTACTCTTTACCCTGAAAGAACCCCAGACATTATAAACTCTGATACAGTAGTAGCCAAAGTATCAAGCAAAAGTTAAGGGATTATGTTGAATAGATGCAGCAAATGAGCTTCTCTAAGTCTATCATTCATGTTGGTCCACTGAATGCTCTTAGTTTCCCATAGTGAAATTCAGTTTGCACTCATCTTTCTTAAAACAATTCTCATGAGAGCTAATATGTACAAGTAGGACAGAATGCACTTCTGATTTAAATAAAAAGTCAAGGAATGGGAGAGAGATTGCATGTGAATGGATTCTTCTTTAAGAAAGAAAGATCTGCAATGTATTTGGATGGAATCCAGTCAAGAAGAAAACAGTTACATCAAAGCCTACATCAAGCCAGTGCCACCCAGCTGTTAATGAAAGATGAAGACAGGATCTGTTCCAATGGAAATGTCAAGATGCAGTTAAGAACATAAGAACAGCCATACTGGGTCAGACCAAAGGTCCATCTAGCCCAATATCCTGTCTTCCGACAGTGGCTAATGCCAGGTGCCCCAAAGGGAATGAATAGGTAATCATCAAGTGACCCATACCCTGTTGCTCATTCCCAGCTTCTGGCAAACAGAAGCTAGGGACACCATCCCTGCTCATCGTGGCTAATTGCCATTGATGGACCTATCCTCCATGAATTTATCTAGTTCTTTTTTGAAACATCAGACTTGGCCTTCACAACATCCTCTGTTAAAGAGTTCCACAGGTTGACTATGCGTTGTGTAAAAAAATACTTCCTTTTCTTTGTTTTAAACCTGCTGCCTATTAATTTCATTTGCTGACCCCTAGTTTTTGTGTTATCAGAAGGAGTAAATAACATTTCCTTATTTACTTTCTCCACACCAGACATGATTTTATAGACCTCAATCATATCCACCCTTAGTCGTCTCTTTTCCAAGCTGAAAAGTCCCAGTCTTATTAATCTCTCCTCATACAGAAGCCGTTCCATACCCCTAACCATTTTTGTTGCCCTTTTCTGAACCTTTTCAATTCCAATATATCTTTTTTGAGATGGGGAAATCACATCTGCACGCAGTATTCAAGATGTGGGCATACCATGGATTTATATAGAGGCAAAATTATATTATCTGCCTTATTATCTGTCCCTTTCTTAATGATTCACAACATTCTGTTTGCCTTTTTGACTGCCGCTGCACATTGAGTGGATGTTTACCGAGAACTATCCACAGTGACTCCAAGATCTGTTTCTTGAGTGGTAACAGCTAATTTAGACCCCAACATTTTATATGTATAGTTGGGATTATGTTTTCCAATGTGCATCTGTTAGGTTGCATTTGTGCAGGCTGGAAGCACTGCAAGAGTGACGCTTTTCACCTCTAGAGGAGGGTTTGCCTCATACTCACAGCATCATCTTCCAACACTTCATCAATCAGTTTAAGGAAGCTGACCTGCAGCAATATCACCATCACAGATAGTTCTCTCCACTCTATGGAATGGACTTTGAAGTACAGTTTCAGACACAGGGAGGGCAGAAAGGATTAAATGAAGAAAGTATTCTGAATTTCAAGGCTATTCAGAACTAATGACCAAAGCCAAATATAAAATCACAGTATCAGAAAAATAATAGACCCCCCCCCACCCACCTATATGTATCTGCTTAGATTCAAGGTGCAAGGGAGATTATTTCCCACTCCCCTGCAATTGTCGGTTGGAAAAAAAAAAGGAGATAGTGAGGAGAGGGACAAGATGGTATAGGGGATTGGTAATGGAATAGGGAACCTTGCACCTTTAGCTCATCAGTTCAAATTCAGCCCAGATAGGTAGGGATTTAAATAGCATCTGACAGCATATATGAAGTGTTACTGTAACCTCACAATAGGAATCCACATAAAAAAAATCATTGCAATTGTCACCATCTTGGGAAGTCTCAACAGAATGAAACGCCCCTCAATCTACATGTGGTCACTACAGAACACAGCTAAGGCAACACTGGCAGAAAAGTGTAAAGAAGATTGCACTATAGCTGCCTGTTCTTGCTCCCGTTATATGGATAAAGGAAAGGACTTCAGTCTCCAGGGCCAGCAAGCTGCCACCTAGGTCGCTTTGTCTTAAAACAAGATGATGACAAGATACTAGAACAAAATTTCACAGAGAGGGGGAAAAAATTGTTCCTCGTTCTTACCTGAATAGCTAAATCAAAGCAAGGAGGGGAGTAGGTAAAGCTCAAAATGTATACATGTAATTCCCATTAGCTTTAACAGAAGTAACATATGTGCATCCTGTAGAGGATATTCCCAGAAGACAATGTATTTCCTCTTCAGCACATTCTGAAACTTCAAACTAAAGCAAAAGTGAAACTACAACATGCAGCAGTGTCACACTGCCAATGACACTTCCGTACAGAACAAAGAGGTGACAGTTAAAATAAAACAAGGGTGACTGGAAATATTTGACAGCCAATACCTTTTTAGAGTGGCTCCAAGATACTCAAGAGGTAAAGGGGGACTATAGCTGAATTAAAATGGCACTTTGAAATATGGCACATACATGAGGAAATATGACACATACATGAGTTTCAACTTGGGAAACTGTAGCTTAGGCAAAAGATTGCTAAAACAGTCTGAAAGAAAGTAAAAAGGAGTGAGACAGGAGAAAACTTGACAAAGTAAACAAGAGAGTTGCTGAGTTGATCCTGCAATGAGCTGCACTAACAGAG
Organism: Terrapene triunguis; assembly: GCF_002925995.2. NCBI lineage: Eukaryota > Metazoa > Chordata > Testudines > Emydidae > Terrapene > Terrapene triunguis. The sequence continues at coordinate 80,097,382 of NW_020664417.1, forward strand.
CCTGCATCTGTGCAGTTAACTGGGGCTGCAGTTAGCAACACCTGAAAGAGGTTCACACAGAGATGACCAAGCAGATAGCTCGTCTTTTTTAACCTTTACATTGATTAATTTATCAGTTTCACCTCCAGAAAAAAAAAATTAAATCGATAGTACCAGATCTTAATAAGAAAAAAGATCAAATTATCTTTGCTGCTAGCATTTCACACCAGTCACCCCAGCACCTCCAAAAAATAAAAATAAAAAGTAAGCCTGTAATGCCAGAGAACTTCCTTCATTTTCAACCATTCCCATTCATTAGACTGAATTAAAAAACAAAGACACTGAACTATACTACCTGGAGGAAATGAAGCTCACCAAACTAGTAATTTGTTTATTCATAGTTTCTAAAGGCCCCTTACATATTCCTTTAGGTCACGTGTCCTTTGCTGATCTTTCCAGGCTCCCGACCTCAGAATCAGGAGAAACCCAAGTAAATATAGTGGAACATTTAAAAAAAATCTACATATATTTAACAAAATCCCTCCACAAAGCCAAAGGATGGGGAGGTAGATAAATTAGGGGTTGCCATGAGGCCCAACTGTGTTTTTTTCCCTTAATTTCAAACAAATTCCCCCCTACAAAGTCTCTTTTATCATATTATGGAGACATTGTGAACAATTAACAAAATGCACTGTAACTATATAGTGATATGCCCAAAAGTAGCAAAACCAAGCATCAAACAGCAGGGAAGATAACCTTTCACTCTGTATTCCTGACTTCGCAAAGAGCCTTCTCCCAGCCGCTCCACCCTCCAAATTCACCTGCAGGCAGGTGCCTCCCAAAATATATATATAAAAATTACACATATACCATATTAATGAAAGAGTATGTCAAACTCAGAGAAGGTTGTGGAGAGAAATACATTACCTCTAGATTGGGGGAGAGATAGGGGACCCAGGCATAAGAAGAGTTCTGTGCCAAAATTTTCCCATCTCATCTCGTAAAGGGAAAAGTGAACCCCATGCTCCAGAAGATTAAGAGAATGGATTTTCAGAACTGTCCCTGAACACAGCAACAGGGGTAAAAGAATTCGGTGTGCTTCCCCTTCACTTAAACCGTAGGTCCCAATGGAGTAAAGGGAGATGATATAGGACTTTAGATGAGAAACTGAGCTACCGAAGCCTTCAAAAGTCTTGAATTAAGATATTCATGCTAAAATTTTTTCCAAAATTCACAATTCACACAAAGCCTCCAGTGACTGAGGACATAACTGTTCCTAGAATACAGTGGGTTAAAAACTCCAAAATACACACATTCACATAAACACAAAATATTACATTGTTTCTGTTTTTCAGAATTCAGAATGTATTCTTCATTTTTCCCCCATGGCATTTTTAGTTTAAACCATTAAAGAAATTCTCCATTTATCCGGAACTAGGTTTTCAGAATAGTTTTTCAAAATAAAAAGTTGTGAAATTTTTTAAAAAATTGAAAGAGAGCACCCCTTTTTTTTTTTTTTTTTTTGCTAAATTTTTCATTTCATTTCTGAAAAGAGGTCATTTTCCAAAGAAAAAATTTCTCTTACAAAAAATCAGCTCTACCTTGGAAAAATATTGGGTTGGTATCACTTCCCTAACTTACTTCATGCATAGCTCTGAGATTGTTTTACTGGGGTGGGAAAGTGAGTTAGGTAATGATGGCTGTGAGATATGTTTTTCTGTATTGTTTAGGAAAACTTATATGAGTGGGTGATGTATGTTAATGATTGTCCTATATTTGGTATTAATTTTAATGTAAAAATTAGAGTTGAAATCTGCATATTTGTGTCTGTTGGTGTATGTCAGTGGTTCTCAAACTTTTGTATTGGTGACCCCTTTCACATAGCAAGCCTTTGAGTGTCACCCTCCTAATACATTAAAAACACTTTTTTAATATATTTAACACCATTATAAATGCCGGAGGCAAAGCAAGGTTTGGGGTGGAGGCTGACAGCTCGCAACCCCCCATGTAATAACCTCGGGACCCCCTGAGGGGTCCTGACCCCCAGTTTGAGAACCCCTGGCGTATGTTATGTATGGCTGGAATTAAGGCTGCTGTTAGTCGTTCAGAATGATGGTGGGTTGTGGGTGGATAGAGATAATAGAAGATAAGAAGGGGAAATGATGAGTAAAGCATAGGTTGGGCATTGAATAACTTTGCTTATTTCCTTGGTTTTTAGAGTATGCATCGGAAAGTTGTGCAGTGTAGCAACCTTACCTCAAAGTTAAAGATTTTTTTGTGCCAAGGCCCCATTAAATTATATAATCAACACTGATATATATTCACATGGGTAGCAATCAATAAATGTATGTATTATATACTCCATATGCCCCCTTGCAGAGTGCCAGTGTCCAACATCCCTGCATACATTTGTCCCCTTTAGCTCCTCAACTGCACCACTACACTTGGGCAAACCATGAAGTGCAGTTTCTGCCTCTGCCACCTGAGATGTACGGAAGTCAGAGCAGAAACACCACTCCTGAAAACATACATGTATATAGTATCAGTAGATCAGTAGTCTGCTATCAGTAGATCAGTAGTCTCAATATCTTGTAAAAAGAGATACCATATATGCATATTTGCAGGAGCAAGGCCTAAGAACGTGATAATGATCTCTGTGAGGGAAAGTCACAAAAGAGAAGGAATTCTGAAAGGAAGTGGAATTAATTTTCTTCCCAGCCATAAAGTTCACTAGATGCATTTTACACAATTACTCATTTTGAAAATCAGTTTTATTAGGAGGTTGGAAGGGGGTTGGGTGGGGGAAGGGTTGTTTGTTTTACATTGATGGCATTTTTTTATTTGCAGGCAACAAGTTACATTTGAATCGATTTGAATCATTTAAGGGACTAATGATCTATGGTTGGATGATAACTGTGACAAATTGTAAATATTTAACAGCATAATAATCAGAAAAACATTGCATGTTTGCTGCTTGAGAACTATACCCTCCTTCACTTCCCTTTTTAATCAAAAATTAACCCCTTCTTCTCCACTGAGCTCCATGCAGTTGCAGAGGCCTAAAATCTGAAGGCTGCTTGTGATGCCAACGTGAAGGGGTGTGGGGGGAAAGAAAACAGTTCTCAAATCTCAGTCAGTCATTAAAGATATATAGACAGGCCAACAAACAGGAATTACATTGAAAATAGATGTCCAGACTACTCATCCAAATTTCCAGCACGGTTTGTTTTTTAAATGTTGACACAGAAAAGGAAATTGAAGACAACCAATTGTGTGCTTTTAAGCAAGTACATTATATAAATAATGCTTATTAGGAGCCCCATCACCCTTTGGACACCTTTCATAAATGAAGGCCTTATCCTGCAAATCCTCTAAGTGCAGGCCTCTTATCTACTTCAGGGGGAATTCCATGCTTGTAGGGCTTGCAGTTTTGGGTCCAAATCCTGTTGGCCTCTCTCAAATGAACAGTCCCCATTGAAATCAAGGAAAGCAAGATTTGGTGTCAAGTAATACAAATAAAAAAAGGAAATAAACAAAACAGAAACCCTAAAAATTCAGAGGAATGGATATCTAGACAGACATACACAGTACAATTGTCCCACCCCCACTCTGAGGTATGAGATGGATAGAGCTAGAGGAATAGCTCAGGCTCATTCATGCCAGCTCCCTCTCCAGAACAGAGCAGTGAGGGGAGCAGAGGGGCTTTACGCGATCTCACCCAGAGAGTTTGTTGGGGGGGGGATCCCCACCACCACTTTAAACAGGTGGACAATGGCACCTAAGGAGCGATGAAATCCCTTTTAACCAAGCCGCTCCCCAGCCCCACCCCAGCTCTTCTGATGGCTGCTCCAGAGTTGCAGAGGGGTGGAGACCACATTCCGCTGTACAGTGAGACCATCCTGCATCAGGATGAGCATCTGAAGGGCTAGCACCGGCGGCCACCCCACACAGCCTCCTGGGTGTGGGAGGCTGGGGGAGTTAGGAGGCAGTTTTCCGCAGCGAGCAGCAGCCCGGGAGATGAATGCAGCAGGGTGGATCCCTCCAGCTCTGTTCACGGCGGTGCTGGCGGTGACAGCGCAACTTACTGCACCCCACCCAGCAGGGCCGGGGGTCCCGGCGCCGGGTCCAGCTCGCAGTGGGCAGAAGGGTGGGCGGGGAAGGGGGGCCCCACTCGCAATGGGCTACAGACGGGGGGGGTAGAAAGGAGCAGCCTGGCACAGAGCCCAGTCGTGCCCACCCTCCAGGGCGGTACTTGGTACCCACTCGCCCCACGCCATCAAAGGCTCCGTGCCCAGCAGCAGCATCCTTCCCCCCCTACCTCCCCGGCTCACTCACCCCGCCCCGAGGTGCTCACCAGCGCCGCAGCGGAGCCAGCTGCCCGCCGGGATTCCTACGCGCTCCCTGGGACGCTACCCCCGGAGGAACCTGCCGCTGCGGCTACAGCGCCGTCTGGATGCAGCCGGGGAGCAGGCGGCGCCGCACCGCCCAGTGTCTGTACCTAGAGGCCGGCTCGGGCCCCGCCCATGCTCTCCAGCTGTCACTGCCGACCCGCCTCCGGGAGGCGGTGCCCGCCCCTGCCGCGGCCCCTCCAGTCCCTTCGCAGCCCACCGGCTCCCTGTACAACGCCGGCCGCCTGGCTGCTGGGCTTTGCCCGCCTGGGCCCGGGGGAACGGCCGCGGCGGCTCCAGCGGGCGGGTGAGGAGGCGAGGCCGGGGCGGGGAGAGCAGCGGCTGCTGCAGTGGGCGGGCGAGCTGCGGCGGCCCGCCGGGGCTGGCCTAGCTCATGGGGCCAGACGCGTGGGGTGCAGAGTTAGCCCCGCGGTGCAGGAGGGGGTGGCGGCCGCCCCAGGGCGGGACTGCACGCGCTGGGAAGGGGCTTGGGTAGCGCTGGCTCGGAGCAGGTGCCTGGCTGCGCCAGGGCGGGGACTCGGCAGGGCGGCGTAGGGAGCACTACGGGCGAGGGGCTTAGTGGTGCCCCCGGGGCCCAGCCCCGGCGGAGGGAATCCTGGTTCTCCCTTGGGAGTCGGTTCGCGCAACCTCCCCACCCACTGCGGTGCACAGCGCCTGCTGCGCGGAGCCTGCCTGGGCCAGCTCGTCTGCACAGAACCAGGCTGCCCTGGGAGCGGGGCTGCCAGAGCGCTCACGGGACACTCCGAGCATCTCCTGTCCTGCTCCCCGGGAAGCGGTACGGCCTGATCGCTTGTGGGGGGGCCATGCTGTTGGCATTCCTAGAGCGCCCCACTACCTGCCAGGCGTTGTATTAACTACTCGCTGATTAAACCCCGCGGCACAGTCAGCATCGCAGATAAAGCGGGCCTTTAACGCTAAACTCAAACATAAGGCTCAATGAATTAGACTTTTCACTGTAATTTCCCTTTGTTGGCGTGCTTTGTCCAATAGGCATCTTCCCGCAAAGGGTGTGTCCCACCTCTTTTTCACCATAGCTGCTTACTGCCATAAAACAGGTAGGTGGTGGTGTGCACAGCAGTAATTAGCACCACTTACATCGTATATAGGTGTATACTGCTGGCTCAAGAAAGCCTGCTTATGGCTTTCAGAAAGCTAGATTCTTAAATATTAAGATTCTAAGAAGATGCTATTTATAGGTCTCCTTTTATTATTTTTTGCACTATCCACAGATATTTGGCACAATTGTCAATTGAATACAATTGCTAGCGTTTTTCCGCAAGGCCAGACAGTTGTAGTTTCTAATCCCCTCTAAAGTCTTGTTATATTTAGAAGCTACTGTTAAATATAGTATCTGCTGGAGGCTCCCAGGCCTAGACTTTTGCCTGCTCTGTTGTGACCTAGACAGACTGTGACTTTTATCTACTGCTGTAAATTGGCTTTGAGCACAGCTTTTCTTTTTGAATATCTGCTTTCCAGAATTGTCATCCTCTGCTGATCATTGCTACAGAGCACTCTGGAGCAGTTGGTAAAATGAGTGAAAGCAAACAATTTTTCAGTTCAGCCACATGTAGAGTCATCCATCTAGGAACAAAGAATGGAGACTAAGTTTAGAGCATGAAAGAATCTGTCATGGGAAATAACTCTGAAAAAGATTTAGGACTGAGGAGTCAAGTCACATGAACCCCCAGCAAGTACACTGTGGTCATAATGTGATTGTCATAAATTGGATGGCCCTTTAAGAGTAGCTGAGCTCAGCCACACCTGTCCAGATTAGCTACCTGATCAGCAGCAGCTAGTCCTGATCAGCTGGGTGATGTTTTTAACAGGTCTGAGAGAACTCAGTTTGAGAGAAATAATAAGGAGCAAATTGGGCTCTTGTGGAAGGACTCCAAGAAAATAGCCTGAGAGTCAGTGCTCTATGCCAGAGTCAGAGGGTATGTCTGCACTGCAATTAAATACCCACAGCTGGTCCATGTCATCTGATTTAGATTCAGAAGCCTCAGGCTATGGGGATTTTTAACCACAATGTAGATCTTCAGACTCAAGCTAGAGGCCAGGGTCTGGAACCCTCCTCCTTTAACGTACGTTAAATTTTTGGCAATTTTTAAATCAGGATTGAATTTTAGCATTTCTTTTAGAAACATCCAAAACAGGAAGGAATTCAAGGAAGTCCTGTGGTCTGTGTTATACAGAAGGTCAGTCTAGATGATTACTGTGGTCCCTTCTGGCCTTAAATCTATGAAAATAAAGGGCTTGATTAGCATAACTCGTCTTATATACTTCCCATTGTTTCAAGATGTTACATAAATGCCAGATATTAGTTTTATAGGAAATGTAAATAAATGTGAAGTATACAGAGGATTCAACGTGAGCTAGTTCCAATGTCCTTTATGAGAATTTTTGTACCAGGTGTTGGCTCATGTCATCAAAGAGAGAGGGTGCTGCTGTGATCCAGGGGGAAGAACCTATAGGGTAATAATCATGTTCTGTATCAGAACTTGGGCTCATAACTAGTACTTCCATTGCAGCACTTGCATTATAGTGCAATACAGCTATTGTTCTGACTCAAATAAGATGTCGAGTTTCAATGCTGCACATGGCTACCATATTAAAATCAGGTCCTTTTTGCTCCTCTTTGATATTTGTCTTAGTAAAGGTTACACATCTCATGCTGCTTCATATAAAACTAGTAGCCTGGCCAGCAGTCTGTTGCTCAGTAAAATAAAGTAAAACAGACTTAGGTGTTCACTTCCTGCACTCAGTCACAAAAATGCATAGGACTAATACTGCTTTGTCAAGATCAGTGGTTGATATATTGTTGCTGCCTCCACAGGCACTGTGCTACCAGATTTTAACTAATTTTTCAATACTTAGTGAAGCATATGACAGAGAACACCTTGTATATGAAGGGTGCTATATAACAGGGGTTCTCAACCTTTCGAGACTACTAACACCTCACTTAAAAACTACTTGCTTACAAGATCAGACCTAAAAATTCAGAAGTGTCTCAGCACACTATTACTGAAAAATTGCTTCCTTTCTCATTTTTACCATATAATTATAAAATAAATCAATTGGAATATAAATATTGTACTTACATTTCAGTGTATAGTATATAGAGCAGTATAAACAAGTCATTTTACAAAATTTTAGTTTGTACTGACTTGAGTAATGCTTTTTATGTAGCCTGTTGTAAAACTAGGCAAATATCTAAATGAGTTGATGTACCCTGCTTGAGAACCACTGCTATATAAGACCTATACAAGAAAATGTTAGGCCCTGCCTTGCTTCCATTGAAGCCAATGGGAATTTTGCCATTTAGTTCAATGGCAGCAGGGCTGGGGGGACTATAAAGAGCAACTTTTGAAATAAAATAATTAAAAAGTCTTTTACTATCTTCAGAACTAAATGGTTTGGAATTACAAAGGCACTTTGATTTCCTTATATCCATATTCCTAAAGAAAAGGTATTGCAGTAGTAAGGAAATAAACTCTTTAATTCTTCTCTTGTGATTTTTTTAAAAATACTGATGCTCTGATCTTAAAGAACCTGCACTTAAGTCTGGAGCTCACTCGCAGCATAGCAATGTCTTCATTATGAGTTGTCCTGACTCTAAATGAACTGCTACAATTGAAAACTGATCTATCACGAAAACATTTTTTAAAATCTACCATCCCTCACTCTCTAGTGAAAGTCAAGTTGTAAGAAGTTCTTAAAAGTTCAGCTCTGAAAAATTACAACTTAAACTTACATACTGTCCTTCATGAAGAAGGATCCCAAAGATGTTTCCAAACTGATTTATAAAAAATGGACCAAATCCTCAACGTGTGAATTTAGAAGGCGCTCACTGATTTTTTTGTTGTTGTTAATTGTAAGTCAGATGCACAGGTTCAAAAACAGACTTTAGTTTTATACTGTATAGTTTTCAGCCACCACTGAAATTCAGCCACCTGTTTAATAGTGCACAGCAACACTGCAACAATTATGTATATAATATATTGCCATATTTAAAACTTCTCACAGCTTGACAATGAATATCATAACTTCAGGACAGGAAATGAAGAACAAGCTATTCCGAGGGGAAACTTAAGGGAGGCAGAATATAATTATCCACTTTAAGAGTTGGTCATTTGAGTAATTCACATATGTGAATGACTTTTTTTTTATTTATTTTTTTTTTTTTTTTTTGGTGAAGGCTGATTGCAAGACCTTTATTTCAGCCTGGGAGGTTCACAGTAGCTCAACTAGTAGTTGCTAGAGGGTCCTGAAACCTGCAGTATATTTTTATGTATTCACTTTTTTAAAATATAGTCAGAGAATTATTAATTACAAAGTAATAACACAGAGTGACAGCCCCGCTGGGGCTGGCTGACCCAGGGATAGAATAGGGATTGCCCAGGCAAATGACCAGCTGCATATTTGCACATGGGGTGCAAATATGGGCTGCAAGAGAAGATTCTCTGTACCAATTCTGCCTAGGCAGGTGTGGGAGGTCACCTTAGGGCACAGCTGCACCAAGCACCCCATGCAACTGGTGCAGAGGGGCAGCAGCTCGTAGAATGGAGTAGTAACTGTGAGAGCTCTGCACTCTTGCGTTGGAGGCTGTGTTTCTACCTCACATTTCACTTGGAACCTAAATGCTTGTGCTTTGTGTGGGTGGAGTGAATGCATAATTTGTTGGAACCAAATCTTTGTTTTAATAGTAAAAATACTATTTTATGGGTGAAATTATACTCTCTATCTAGGATGTACAGCTATAAATATGCACTTCCTTTTCACTCAGTCCACTGACTTAATGTGCCATAGGTCAGTATATGTGTGCTGTATTAAAAATAGCATGTTACTGAGTATTCATTTCAAATAAAGAACATTTACAAAGTACTAAATGATCAAAGCAATCTAAATACAGTTAAGAACTAAAATGTTTCCCAAATGTAGCTTTAATCATTGTAGGTTGAAGTCAATATTAACAAAGCTATACAATTCTACCTTCCCTGTGTTTATAAATATATATGTATATAATTTCCCATCATCATTACACCTTGTTGCTCCAAAAACATGGCCACGACTTGGTGTTATCACTGAGCTCGTATAGTTCTTCAGGAGTACAGGATGTTGACAGGGGGCACTGCATCAGGCACCGTTCAAAGATTTGGCTAGGCTTTCCACATTCACATTTGGGTCCTTCCTCAGGTCCTGCTTAGTTGTGTTGTCACCAGCCTTTTCTACCCTGACTTTTGCTCAATTTAGAGTACACATTGTTTTTGTTTGAGGTCAGTGCCTGGAGGGAGTTGTTCTGAAGCAACCTGGTTATCCGTGATATGTGAACTTCTGATAGCAATATCTGGGGAATCACATTTTTTAATTGAAGAAGAGTGCTTTGCAAATACAGTGCCTAAAAATTCTCATGTGCTATATACATAGAACAGCTGAGTTAAGCAAAGTCTGACAAACCACGTCTTCGTACATTGTTGAATCACATAAAGTTGATAGTGATGTTAACCTATATAAAAAATTAGTGGCCAGGCTGCCCAGTAGTGGAATAAAGCATTTGGAAATGATACACGGTAAACTGAAGGGGAAACCAGTGAAGAGTTATATTAATCCACTGCTTAGGCGGAGCAATATCTGCGTCAAAGATACAGCTTTTAAGCATTCTATGACGATTGATTTCTAATGCCACATACATGGCTGTCTTGAACATAGATCTGTATGTTTAGATGATTAGCTGTAATAAAAAGAGATCAAGGATTACAGAGGTAAAAATAGAGACTACTATGCTGCTTAAGAAGAAAATCCCCAAGGACTTGTATCTGTGGCTCACTCGAGCTTGTTTTAATACATAATGCACCACTCAGCTGTTTAGAGTTCTGCTAGAGAAAGGCTGCTGAACTGGGTCTCAAAAACAGGAGAAAGTAAACACCAGTTTTTCCCCCATTCCCTCTTTTTAGGGACTGTTATGTTGGCTGGACCTCTACCTTTGTCCTAAGACGGGGGTATTTCAGGCATAGAGCTCTTCTTTATATGGGCAATTTGAAAAATCACCCTCCTTTTAAAAATAAAATAAAAATTCTGGATGCCAAGAAAGAAAGAGACAAAATTAATGTCCTGAAAAAAATCTAACTAATCCCAATGTTTAATGACCGTCTTAGGTACTGCTGCTGAAGATGTTTAAACAGTCAGATGTGCTTGTTCTGATGGCTGAAATCAACATTTTTACCATCAGGTCTTCTTTCTTGTCACATCAAGCACTCTTTTTATTTTTTGCTACTAGCATTCAGTAGCTGCTAAAGATTGCAGTTCAAAAAACATCACTGAGGTCTTGATCTAGGAAGTACTGACATCAGTGGGAGATGTGCATGTTTAACACGTGGCAAGATCAGGCTTGGAATGAAGGGTTTGGGGTCAAATTCTCTTCTGTTGCACCCATAAAAACTCTGTTGAAGCCAGTGGGAGTTGCACGGGATTAAATGAGAGGAGAATTTGGCTTGTGCCCCTTGTCTTCTGTATCTATCTCTGAATATATGCTGTATTGATATATATTTCTGTGGTCAGAGCTTGTCTACACTAATAATAAAAATAATATATGGAGATATACCTATCTCATAGAGCTGGAAGGTACCTCAAAAGGTCATCAAGTCCAGCCCCCTGCCTTCACTAGCAGGACCAAGTACTGATTTTGCCCCAGATCCCTAAGTGGCCCCCTCAAGGATTGAACTCACAACCCTGGGTTTAGCAGGCCAATGCTCAAACCACTGAACAGCTACATCCAAATACACCAGTACAAAAAAGATTTATAATGTAGGTGAGTTCTTAGTGTCCAAGCAGGCTAATAATTGATGTGTGGGATTTTTAAAAGCACTCTGCTTTGTCTTCGTTTTGTTTCTGCTGACTTCAAGGGGAGTGCGAGCATTTTTATAAAATTCAACACTAACAGGCAGCTTTTGTACAGTAACAGTAATTGTGTATTAAAGCTATAATGCATAAGAAATATCTTTTCCCCCACAGAATTCTGTGTATTGCTGCAAATGCCAATAGAGATGCATTGTCATATATAGGATAGATAAAACTAGCTATGGAGTTGGAACAACAAACAGAAGGTACTGTGTGATTTTTGATACATTGTTTACACTACTTGTCTGTCTTAAATGCTTGTGATACAATTGACAATAAAAGTACAATTTAGTTTATCTTTGTCTATTGCTTCTGACTTTGTATAAGGCAACTCACTTTCACGATTACAATATTTTATCTGCAGTACTAACACTGCAGTGTGGTTTAGGTTTACTGTTGATGAACAGCCTTTCAGTGATGCATTTTATAAACTTTATGGCTTTTGAAACTGCATCTGATGCCCAGAGGAGACTGAAAAGAGACCTTGTCTGCATCAATAAATTGAATAGCTGAGCTTCTTAGAGTCATTGTCTAAAATAAGATGTTTTGGAGTCTTGATTATGTGCTGTAATGCCCATGTTGCATAGATCATAGTAAAAATGAAGGGAATGCATATTTTGAAAGTATGTGATAAACACAGGATTTTTAGTTAGTTACATCTAACATGGAGATGTTCTAGAAATACAGTATAACATTGCTAGATAGTTGAGTTTACTTACAATCAGTGTATAATACAAATATGGATCATCTCCAAAGGCCATAGCAGTAAAATAGTGCCCAAGAATAGAAATAGTTCAGTTTTGTGGTGTATTGACTGAAGATTTAAGCCAATTTGCACAATGAAAGGAGCTATTTTATTAAAAGGATTTTTTTTAAAACTTGCTGTTGCCCTGACAGTCAATCAAGGTGTGTGTCATTTTGGGGAAGTTTGGGGAGTTGCCTCCTGTAGGACTCACCTTGTCTTACGAGTAGTGGGGGGAGTCTGGTAGAATCAGTCTTATTTAAAGCTGCAGGGGGTGGAGGGAAGAATCAAGCTGCCCATAAAAATAGGAGAGGAGAGAGCACCCCCCAAAAAAAGTTGCCCTTCCCTATTCCCTACTGGATCTACCACTGGAAACTTAGTCCACGTTGAAATGAGGGAGGGAAGGCTTCAGGCCCACTGTCCCTCACCAGGAGCAGTTCTTTTGGGGGATTAAGGGGAGCTGGGAGGTGAATAATAGACTACTGTGGTCTCCTCTCCAACATTCAACCCACTTGCTATTTTGGCTTCCACTCTTCAGCAAGAGAACTTCTCTTTCCCCAGAAGGAGCCCTTGGGTTGGGTCACCTCCACTCCAGGTGGCGAGGAGAGTGATGGAATTGGTCAGAGGTCAGACAAGTATCCTATTAGTACCCTTGGTCAGTGATAGTGGATTTGTACATAATTCTACATTTGTAAGTTCAACTTTCGTGATAAAGAGATTGCACGACAGTACTTGTGTTAGGTGAATTGAAAAATACTGTTTCTTTTGTTTTTTTCAGTGCAGATATTTGTAATCAAAAATAAATATAAAGTGAGCACTGTACACTTTGTATTCTGTGTTGTAATTGAAATCAATATATTTGAAAATGTAGAAAACATCCAAAATATTTAAATAGATGGTATTTTATTGTTTAACAATGCAATTAATTGCGATTAATTTTTTTAATCGTGCAATTAATTGCGATTAATTTTTTTTATCGCTTGACAGCCCTAATATTTGGAAAAAGCATCATATTAAGCACTGTTCAGTGTCATGTTCATGTTTTTTATTTCCATTTATAGTGCAAACATTTAAGAATAGATTATAACAGCATAGAACATGATTAACAGTGAAATTCATCTTACATAAAAGGTTATATCTTGGTGAAATACCATGTGACTGCCAGCATTGTTCTACCCTCTTTACAGTGATTGCAGCATTGCACCTACATCCTATGGGAACAGGATTTAATAGACCATTATAGAAGATCAGTCAGAAAGTTAGGGCATTTTTAGTCCATGCTTGCCAGAGGCACCCTTAAAAATAAAAACAACCCACACATTTCTCAAACCCATGATTGAGCTGTGGATAGCCTAATTAAAGTACAGGAGTCAGTAGAATGTTTTTCCAAATATCAATATCTGAAGGCTGTTATTTTTGGTTTTTTTTTTACTTTAATGACACCACAGCCCTTTTTTCCTCCAGGTGGAGTCAGAGGAATACCTTCAGGAAGTCAGATACTTCATGTGTATCCTCGTAATCTCCCATCTCACGCATTGCAACACATTGTATTAACAGGACATCTGGACATAAAGAAACAAGCTTCCAGTGAGCCAAAGGTACATGTTCAGAGTAACAATACAGGACTGGACAAACTTCATATAATTTAGTAACAGCCACTAGTATATGTTCTTAAGTGACTACTAATGGAAGGGAATCAAGCTGTACTTTAAGCATAAGAGACCTCATATGGGGGCATATGTAGCATTCTAATTAACCATAATTGTACTTCATACAATTTTAAATAGTAGTAATGTGAAGACGGTATAGTGAAGGTTCCCATGTAACTGCTCTGCATATATAATAGTTCACTAAATGGGAGTCCTATCTGTTCACGTAGTGAGACTTTGCTTTGAGACTTGCAAATGAAAGGCAGTGTAGACCCAAGTATTTTACCTCCCCTCCCTCCCCAGAAAAGAAAAGGTGGCTGGCCTAAAGGGAAGAAAAGGAAACCTCCAAAGGAATTTTCAGCTCCTCGTGCCCCTACAACAGGGTAAGTGTGTTATAGTAGCATTATGTTATTCAGATAATTTACTGTTCTCTTAATATGCTCTCTTGTATGCAGTATATTAAAGCAACTTGGGGCTCTGAATTGTAGAGATTTAAAGAATGCTAAAGGCTTTGGGAATGGCCTCTGAAGTCAATTAAATATTTATAGCTTGGAAATGTTAGAAATCCTCAAACTGCGTTTTGATGGACACCTTTTATTAATCCCACCAATAAAAAAGTGCAGGGATACAGTGAAATGGTAAAGGGAATGTATTGTAGGTTGAGCAGTCACGTGTCCTTGCAATCTATAGGTTAATGCAGATTTGTGTACCCACATGGGGATTTTTCTTTAAAATGATTTGAGGGAAGGTTCACTTAGCCATGTGGGAGATGTATAACTAGCAGTTCCCTAACTTTATAAAGGATTAACTACCAGGCAATATTTCACATATATATTTCAATATATATGTAAGCACAAATGAATCTTACTAGTTTATGTATTGTTAATTGCTGATATTTTGCCCACTGTTGGTATTAGGTATGTAATATTCTTGAATGAGCGGAGAATTAAAACGAAGGCCAGACATCCAGATTTGCCTTTTACTGAAATAACCAAGATGCTGGCTGCTCAATGGTCTCAACTTTCTCAAGCAGGAAAGCAAGTAAGCCTTTTCATTATCATCTTATAGCATTAAAAGAGGCAGCGAACTAGAAAAGGTATATTATAGCAAGTATTGTATCTCTTGCAGAAATATATTAAAGAAGCAGAAAAGGATAAGCAAAGATATATGAAAGAATTGAAAGCCTATCAAGACTCTGAAGCCTATCAAGCTTTCTTAGAGAGAAGAGCAGTTCACAAAGTGAAGACCCTGTGTGGTAAGTTAGAGAACAACCATGTCAGTTATTTTAAAGAAATGAAGGAATATCCCATTCATACCCTAACTAAAATTGCTAGGAAAAGAATTCTGGGAGACCCCGGTTTTGAAAACATCTCACTGTTACTAGAGTTTAATTTTGTCAAACTATTAATTATAGTATCATAATTAAGCCTTAAAATTGAAGAAAAGCAGAGCTATATTGTGGATGTGTTGAAGGTCTCAGTTGAAGAAATATTTGGCAGTGATGGTTCACGCAAGTATGTGTGATATTGTAGATTAATAAAAAGGTGCTTTAGTGTCTACATTTTATCTGATTTGCCTTTCAATTATTATTATTTGTCATCATCTTTAGGCTTACTGTCTGCCTCCTTGCTTGCCCTTTAAGGCTGAATGTACTTTTAGAAACTGACACTCCATGGAATAAAGTGAAGAAAGGAAATAAATATTGGATTGCTAAAACAGTGCGCCTCTTCTTACAAGAGAGGGGAAAGAGGCTGAATTGTCAGCGATGGTCTTTTTTTACACCCTAAATTGCCCAGCTTGTGCCTATTCTTTTTCAATTATGCATTGCAGTGCTTACAGCAGATCCTGTAATTCAAGTTTACAACTCCTTGACACTGTATTCTGTCATTCAGATTAGAATTGTGGGTATTATAGCAGTAAATACCCATTGCTAAATAGAATTACCGTACTTTAAGTTTCTATTGCCCGTGCAAAGAGCTCTTGAAAGAGACTGGCACTTTATTTTCATTATTGCTTGTATTGCATTGTACAGTAATTTTGGTAGCTATCTTTGCAGTTAACACAGCACGCTTCTTTCTGCTGGGAGCGGTTCAGTACACTATTTTGGCAGTGATGTGACCTGAGCAATTAAAAAAAAAAAAAAAAAAAACTTTGTTAAAGGAATGTCATGCTATGTTTAAGATTTTGCTAGGGAGTTGAGAGAGAATCTTGGACACTTCCTTTCAAAGCCTCTGGAGGAAGAAAATGATAGAGAGGGCAAGTAGCTATTTATGAAGATTCAGAGAAGTGTCTTTTAAAAAAAACACTTTTGTGTAGATCTTATGCTAGTTTGGTGTGCTTTTTCATTTTAATGTGCTTAAAAATCTAACCCCATTGAAGGAAACAAGTATTTTTCCTTTGGAAAAAAAATTCAGAATTTTTTATCACATTATAAAATATAACGGATGGTCCCCTTAAGATTCCCACTAATATATTGTGGCAAAACCTGGGGACCACTAGACCAGTTATTAGTTGAAAGTTTTTTGTGTTTTTTTTCCCCAAAGTTGCTTAACTTGTTCTCTGTATTACAGTTAAAATAACAGAACTTGGTTTTTCCTTCAGGAACAATATCTATAGGAAGTAGATCTGAGAATGAAGCTCTTGCTTTGTCAACAATAGATGTAAGTACATTGAAACTGTATTTGAGGTGAGGGTGGGAGGGAGGAAGTTGATAGGTTTTAACTAGTTAATGTCAGCTAGCTTATTTTAATAATGACATACAGTGTTGTACTCACACAAAAACTATTCTAAAAGAATGTTAACGTCACAAAGTCAAGTACTCAAAATTTAGGAAAGGCCAGAATTAAGATTGTCTTTGCAACCCTATTTTTACCTCCTTGTGTGCATGCCTTATGATTAGGACTTCTGAATTTTGATTTTAACACTTCCAATATAAAAAAATAAAATTAAATTGGTGTTTATCCAATGAACAGCAGAAATGGCTATTTTTGTCTACAGTAGAACCTCAGAGTTATGAACACAAGAGTTGCAAACTGACTAGTCAACCAGACACCTCATTGGGAACCAGAAGTACACAGTCAGGCAGCAGAGACCAAAAAAAAAAAAGCAAATACAATACTGTGTTAAACATAAACTACTAAAAAAATAAAGGGAAAGCAGCATTTTTCTTATGCATAGTAAAGTTTCAAAGCTGTATTAAGTCAATGTTCAGTTGTAAATTTTTGAAAGAACGACCATAATGTTTTGTTCAGAGTTATGAACAACCTCCATTCCCAAGGTGTTCATAACTCTGAGGTTTTACTGTAATGACTTGTCTATGTGGACCAGTAATTGTTTATTACATGGATGCAATTTCTAAAGTGCACTAATGTGTTGTGCATTAATTGTCCTGTGTAGACCCTGTTGGTGCACACTGAAGGTACATCTACACTGCACACTTCTTTTGGCAGTGTGTGGAGTACATCCACTACATGCTCCCCTGGCACAGGTATAAATAGCTGTATAGATGGTGAGGCACTACATAAGCAAGGGAAGGCATGCCTGAACCCTGTGGCTATGTTCCCTACACGGCACTCTCTTACCCAAGCATTGCCTCCGTCGTCATCACTGCTATTTTAGCAGTGTGTCCCCCACTGCTGGAGCCTTTCCCCCACCAGAGCCTTTCACTGATCTGTAGCTACATGCCACAGTGTGGATGCAGCCTGCGTTTCAGTACAGCAGGTAGCAACACATTCACAACATGCTGCCGCAAGTGATGTGCAGTCTAGACATAGCCTAAATGTTCCTTAGTGCACTTTAATGTAGTGCTGTTTGAAATAGTGCTACATTAAAGGGCGTTATGGAACGTTTACAAAGGGATTACTCATACTAGTATATTCTAGTGTAGTATGTAACGTATATAATTTACATTATTCAATACAGTATAAACAAAGAGAGAGCCCCAAAAAAACGCAGTTTTTGGACATCTTCATAAAACTCAAAAATTGCTAAAAATAAACTCCCCAAAATAAAATTATTAAACCCTGAAAAACAGAAGCCCTATGATAAATCTTTAACTAAATGATCACATATTACTTTTCCCATTAGGAGTCTTCCTCATTCAGTGCACAGGATGGACGATGCTCAGTGCATGAATCAGTGTAGCATGTAATCCCTTGTCTGATTTTAAAAAAAGCAAATTCTTTTACTTGGAATTGTGGCAACTTGAAATCTGCATTCACTTGAACATAAAGCTGTGACAAAAATTTATGGAAAGTAATTGCTCTATTGAATATACTCAATTATTTTTCAAATGTACTGCTAATAATGGCTTATAAGTCACTTTACAGAGGTGGGTAAGTTGTTTTACTCTACATATTTGCCAATAAAGAAACAGGGCCGGAGGATGTTTAAGTGTGTGACCTGAGGCAGGCTACCAAGCTAGCTGAAGAGCTGGGAGTAGAAACCATTTCTCCATACTCATAGTGCCAATCTCTCTCCACAGGATCAAAGTGACTCTTTACATGGACTATCTTATTCAGTTGTTTTACTGTGCATGTTATTCTGTCACACTTAAAGCAAGCTCTCTTGGCTGCATTTCTCTATTGTGGCAGCCTAATTTTTCTTATTTCATTCACTGTACATGCCTCAGCACTAATACTGCACCATATATCTGGATAACTGTAAGCATCTTTTTCCCATGGTGGCACTTTACACCTGGTTTATGTGTTTTATAGTGACCCACCTTCTGTTTTAGTGACTTCTAACCCTCATTACAGCACATTTATTTGTTATCAGCTTAGGGCCTTGACCAGTAAACCAGAAGACAATAATAGTGCTCTCCTTTGACATTATTGCACATTTCAGCACTTCCTTAAAGGAAGAAATAAAACCACTGAAGCCCAAATCCTCTGCACAGCCCAAGTAACTTATCTCAGTACTGATGATCTCCCGTGAGAAAAAGTGGATGGAATCCTGCACCCCAGGCAACAAAGCTGCTTTGGGGGTGGAAGTCCATAGAAGATGGACCAAAAGACTTGAATAGCAGTGGATTCTCCATCCTCCACTTTCACCCACTGCAGCCTCGAATATCCCCAGAGTGACAGGGCAAAGGAGCTCCCATGGTGAAGTCCAGTTAAACCAGTATCACTGTCCCCATGGAGAGTTTTGCCTGTGTCCATGGAGTCAGGATTTGCCCCCAAAACCAAAAAAAAAAACCAACAAAAACCTACATAATTCTCATTGTCTTATGAAATCTCTTTGTGACCCATGCCTTGATGGGATTTGGTTTGTATTAGGAGCAAAGGCAGTTTCGGGGTTTTTTTGTTTTGATTTTTTTGCTTGTAGTAGGTAATGTTTCTTAATTACTCATTATTTAGCAGATATTGACAGATCCTTCTAATTCTCCCTATTCTGCCTCTTTCATCAAAACAGAGAGATGAAAGCAATGACCTGTATTGTCGGACGTGTAACCAGTTTTTCAGTTCTTTTCATAACAAGAAAGAACACCTTATGGGAAAGCAACACTTACAGAATTTAACAGGTAGTGTTAAAATGATTTTCAATTGTATGCTAATCAAGCTAGCTTGCAATTCAAACAGACTATCAACTGGTAATGGTACTAATATAAGATGGTTCACAAATCTAGTGTATTAAATAGCTGGCTCTTAGAGCACATAGCGTTTTCATAGTTAATATAATCGGTGTCCCATTATAAGACTGATTTTTCTCAAATATATACTTTGTAACTGAAAAAGAAAAATCATGCTTTCACATTTTTCATTGACTGTAATTTGTTTTATTTTTTTTAATAATTAAGTGTATTTAGAAATTAAAAACCTAGTGACTCATTTTTCTTAATAATTTTGTGAGTTAATATTTTGTATCATCTGTTTTCCCTCTAGCAGCCCAGTGACATCACAAAATTCTAATTCATAGGAACTTCAGCTTATGCATCAGGCAGCTTTCAAGGAAAGGAATAATAAAATGTTCAAGAAATTGCTATTTCTAAAACTAGGCACAAAATTCCATTCTGTGATGGCCCTTGTCATAGATGAGTTATTTCAGTGGCAGAAGCACGGAGACCCTGATTTTTTGCTTGTGATGGAGCGTGCTTTACTCATCCAGGATTTTCACCACCTTTTCAAACGTACCAAGTGATCTGTTTCATTTTCTCTGACACAATTTTCTTACGATTTCAGTACTAGTCGGAGAACTGGGATTTTGGTTTCCTACCATTGATAGCTTGGCAAGTACTGTCCACTCCTTCTGTTTGATATGACCTAGTCTTTCCACCTTTAAAAAATTGGGAAAATAAAATAAAAGATTAAAAAAAAAAGAGAGTAGGCAGTTCCAAAAAACCAAAACCACTTTGATTTTAAAAGGATAAGGGTGCTAAGTGTGAACAGGACACTTGCCTATCATATCACTTTCAAAA
Source organism: Terrapene triunguis (assembly GCF_002925995.2). Classification (NCBI taxonomy): domain Eukaryota; kingdom Metazoa; phylum Chordata; order Testudines; family Emydidae; genus Terrapene; species Terrapene triunguis. The sequence continues at coordinate 80,117,470 of NW_020664417.1, forward strand.
CCCAGGCATTTCCTTATTAATGTATTTGCTTTTATTTGTTTGTTTGCTTCACATTGTAAATCTTAAGGCGTTATTGATGATGATGATGATGATGCGTTATTCTTATTGAGAAAAGGAAATGCATATGGCATCGCAACAAAACCTTAACTCTGATAATAATGCTATTGGTTCTACAGTAATTAAAAAAAAAAAAAAAAAACAAATCACAAAACCCTCTAAGGAAAAATAAGTAGTGACATATGTACATATTGGTGGTTGGGAGGGATAGCTCAGTGGTTTGAGCATTGGCCTGCTAAACCCAGGGTTGTGAGTTCAATCCTTGAGGGGACCATTTAGGGATCTGGGGCAATAATCTGCCTGGAGATTGGTCCTGCTTTGAGCAGGGGGTTGGACTAGATGACCTCCTGAGGTCCCTTCCAACCCTGATAGTCTGTTCTAAGTCCAGATACGTATATTTGTACAAAATCAACAATATTGTATTCTTTTACTATTAAAATACATGTATAGCAGTATTTCCAAAACAGACCAATTATAATTATTATACAAAAAAATTTCTACTGCCAATTGATAAATATATTTAACTGATACTTGCGAGTTTATACTAGAAGATGACCTCTGAAAGTGTTTTGAACTTCAGTGCCTATAAAGCTCACTGATTTCAGAGGTACCATGGAGAGACCTGACTGCAGCATGTACAGCCATGCTCTTGAGTATGGGGTCTGAAATCCAGTCTATTAGATAGTTTAGGTGGGTTGTCTGATGATAACATGTGCTGAAAAGCCAGCTATTCTGCAGAAGCTTTATGTTGGAATCTTCTCTTTTTTCCATGATTTAACAAAATGTAAATTACTGGCTCAATTTGACTTCATAAGGTCCCTTTTACACATCAAAGTTTTGCTAGTCTAATAAATGTTATATAATATCAGGTTATTTCTGTGTTTAAAAAAAAAAAAAAAAGTATAATCACCAATAAAGGGAGCAAGGGGAATACATCACCAATAGAATATCAACAGCTACCAGAACATTGTATTTAGGATCGTTCACTATTTTTCCCTGTTCTGTGTGTAAGGAAATGTCGAATGCTGTCGCATGGTAACCGTTGGTATGTGGTGACTGTTTAGTGCTCACCACTGTACCATCTAAAAGTTTTACTTCATATAAAAACTTCAACTACAGTCAGGCAAATCTTTGTTATTCCAAAAATGTGGAATGTGTTGCAACATCTTTGATTTAAGAAGAATTAGTTAATTTTTGAAACATGTTTGTTTGTTTTATTTATTTTATTTTTTTGTCCAGGAGAGTTTGAAAAAGAAACTGCTGAGTTCTCTAAACATCAGAAACTGCAAGAAGAAAAGGAGGAAAAAGATGAGTCAGAAGAAGAAATTGACTCTACAGATCTGTTTCAGTTTGGGGACCTGACCTCCCAGAAGAACTTTGCGTCATCAGATTTTTGTTTTTTGCAGGAGTTTATCTTCAGACTTCTGAAATGTAAGTTGTATATTCTGTAAAGTAAGTTGCAGAGAGAGGTCTTTTTTTTATATTAAATGTCATCAAACTGGAGCCAGAGGTGATCCCCATCACTAGGACAATATTATTCAAGGCCCATTACCTCAGAACAGCCTCAGAAGAAATCGGTATCCAGTTCTTCAAAGTCTGGAGTGTGGAACTCCTCTACAGAAGGTCAGTCCTGTACCTTTGCCTCGCTGCTTCCTAGTATTAGCTCTTACAAACAGAGCTGAGCTGTCAATTCAGTCCCCTCCCAGTGACTGTTGAGACTGCTACCTCGTTGGCTGCAACAGAGTGGTTATCCCTGATTCCTGCAGGTCAGCAGCCTACATCTGTTCCAACTATGCCAGAGGCTATGCTGTGGCTGTCAGTACCACCTTCACCTTTGCTTCAGGCTGAGGACCCTCATCTGGGCTAGATGCAGTTCCCCATTGGCACTGGAACACTCTAGTCAGGCTCCATCACCTTTGGGCCTGGTACCAACTCTTTACATCTTCTGGGCTGGTACCAGCTCCTCCATGCCACACTTTACTGGTGGCTAGGAAGCCATCCATTCTTCCTCCAGTATTGCGTCCTTGACATGGATCCAGACCTTGGTCACCATGGACCCCTCCTGGTTCCTGGAATACTCTGATTCCTCATCAGACTCCAAGGTAGACTCTCAGGTATCCTGGTACTGAGAGTCTAGAGCTTCCTCACATTCCCATTCCTGCACTTACTGACAGGGTTCTGAGAGGACCTTAGCCAGGATTGGGATGCTTGGGACAGATGTGCCTAGGGCCCAGTCCTATACAGTGCCCTCAATGCCTCTACTGGATGCCCAGGGGGCTGCCTCCAGGTTCCAGATCTACTTCACCACTTCCCAATACAAGTAGGTCTTCCAGGTGGGGGCCTTCTCCTGCCAGTACTGGGAGACCAGTCACGGTTCATATCAGTGAGCCTTTGGACCTCAAGAAAGAAAGAAAGAAGAAAGAAGCTCAAGACTTCTTTCAGCCCATTCCAGAACAGTATAACCCATTTTGGGCCACAAGAGCAACCTTGGAAGCTTTCACCCTTGCCTGTCATGCAGGCATCCTGCTCATCACCTGATGAGGTCCTGGTACCAGAAAGATCCTCCCAGGTACTGGATGACTTTAAGGTACATCAGGAGCTCCTCAAGAAGATGGCAGCCTCCCTGGGCATTCAGACTGTTTGATATTCTCCATGCCACCGCACCAGGGAGGTTGCACTGCCCATAAGTTAGGCCATTATGCAGCCGTCCAAAACCATCTGGTAAATCCCTGCCTCCATTCCAGTTGTAGTCAAAAGAACAGAACATAAATATCAGGTTCCATTCCAGGGGTTCGAACAGTTCTGTTTACATCCCACACCAGATTCACTTGTTGTGGCTGTGGTGAGTGAGAGGAGCCATCAGGGCAGAGATGAGGCTACCCTCAAGGACAAAGATGCCAAAAAGCTTGGTAGAAAAATGTATTCTACAGCAAGTTTATAATTTCACATTACCAGCCATGACACTGTGTTGTCACAGTGTAATTTTTCAAAATGGGAGGCAATATCTCAGGTTGCTGGCAGACTACCGAAAGACTCCAGTCACTCATTGCAGAGGGACGCCTCATTTCTCGATCAGTTCTACGGCTTCTTTAAATGCATCAGATTTTACAGCTAGGGCCATGGCAACAGTGGTGACTGTGCACAGATCCTCCTGGCTGCAGTCCTCCAGGATTCCTGGGGAGATGCAACAAACAATTGATGACTTTCCTTTCAAGGGATGTGCTCTGTTCTCATCTAAAACAGATAAGGCTTTGCATACACTAGTGGACTCAAATAGTGTTGAAATCCTTGGGCCTCTATATGGTGATGACAGAGGAGACAAGATATCGTCTTCAATACCAACCCAAACAGTAATACTGTCCTTTATTGTTAGGCTGACCAAGATCACAGAGAAGATAAATGATGCCTTCTACTTCCTTGCACTCTTCAGCTTGGCAGCCGCAGGCCCCAAATTAGTCATTTTTACTCTTATGTCTCAGACGGCATGCTATTTGACCTGGATCTCATTGGTCTGTCCCCATCTTTCTGGGGCAGGTTGTCCTTTTTCCTACATGCCTGGCAGGCCATCACCTCAGACAAGAGGCTGCTAAGCATGGTGGAATTGAGATATACCCTCCAGTTCCTTTCTATCACCACCCATAATCCTCTGCATAAGGACAAGTAGAGTTTCCACAGAGCATTGGCTGTTTTCCTGGATAGGACAAAACCCTTTTGGGCGTCTGCCCTGCTCCGCATTTCTTATGCAGAACGTCTGAGAGGTCATCTGGTTACAACTGAGAGTCTCTCATAATGGATCACCAACTGCATTACAAAGTGTTATGCTGTCAAAGGAGTAATGCCTCCTGACAAACTTACGATGCATTCGACCGAGCATGTTTGACCTCAGCAGCATTTGTGGCTAACATCCCAATTATGGATCACTGTAGAGCAGTGATACAGTGTTACACTCAGACATTCACCAGGCATTATGCAATGTCTGCTGTATCCCAGGAGGATGCAGATATAGGGAGGGCAGTCCTACAGTCCCTGTTACGCTGAGACTCCGAGCCCCACCCCCTAGGGTAACAGCTTGGCAGTGACCTACAGTGTGGATACATGCAGGCACTCAAAGAAGAACAAACAGTTGCCTCCTTGTAACTGTTCTTTGAGATGTGTTGCATACGTCAATTACACAACTCACCCTCCTTCCCTGATGCATCAGAGTCTACCATTGGTTCTGGTGCAAAGGAACTGAAGTAGGGGAGGAGCAACTTTGCCCCTTTATACCCTCACTTTGTGCACAAGGAACAGAGTGGGTGGGGCCGCCCCTATGCATACAGCTAGGTAAAACTCTCATGCACCGGTGCATGCAACGCACACACACTACAGCGTAATGGAACACATCTCGAAGAACAAAAGTTACAAAAAGATGAGTAACCATATTTTATCTTTATTTCAATACCTTGATAGTCATCTGGCATGCTGTGACTGTATAGTAGTTCGCCTTTGCTGTCATATATCTTTGCTATATAGCGACCTCTAACTTGGAAATTTACCCTTAGTGGGCAACTTTGCTGTAGGTAGGGTTAGCTGTAATTTCAGTTCTGTTTCTTTTCCAAGGTATGTAGAAAATATTACAAACTGAATTGAAAATTATTTTTTAACAGTTAAAGAGTTTGAACTTTGTGAACTAAAAAGAAGTTTGACAAAGGCATATGAAGAACAGGAAAGTTTAAAAAAGCAGTTGGAGGATCTAAAGGTAAATAATCCGATGTCTGAACACCAAGCGTGCACACAGACATTAAGGTTTCTGTTCCTTTTGTAATCCTACTCTACTTATATGAATTTTCTGGTGAGTTTTTCTGTACTCTAAAAACATTTGAGATCTGGTGTAAATTGGCACAGTTCCATTCAATTCAGTGAAGCGACAGCAGTTTAAACTAGCTGAGGCTCTGTCCCCTTGTTATTTTGTATCACTCTTGTTATTCATCTCTGAATTCTTTGAGGTATGTAATGTCCAGAACTGAACTGGTGAGGCCCAAGTACAGCAGAATAACCACTCTATTTGTCTTGCAGGTAATACTCCTGTTAATGCATTCCAAGGGCCTGATCCTGCAGACAGGCATATGGACTTTTACCCCTACATGGAGTCCTGTTTATTTCAGTGGGACACTTGAGAATAAGGCTTTGTGTATCCATGTCAATTTGAGTGTTGAGGCCCAATATGGCATTTGATTGTTTGTGACCAGCATTAAATTTAGCCAGATTCAGACCTGTTGTCAGCAGGTCAACTCCACTGAAGCAAGGAGTTCCTCATTTACACCAGGTCTCTTTTTGGCCTTTCCTTTCACTTTAATTCTCAGGTCTTTCTTTGCTGCTCTTTTTCTATCGCTTCTTACCCAGTTATCTCTCATTTTTACCACTATGTTCATTACTACTCAACTTCTTGAATTTCGAATAATTTGTACTTCAGTTTTAATCAACTGGCTCAGTGTGATGTCTGGTTTTTCTCATTCATATGCATGTTCTTGCATTTGCAAATCTCAACCCCTTTGTAGTGAAAAAATAATTTGTCCTCCCCCTATCAGATTCCACTTTTGTACAAATGAGAAATGATGAAATTACCAGAATAACACTTGTGAATAGAACCCAAAGTCAAATAACTTTTTCATTACCATGCTGAATTTATCTGATTAGTTCCATTTGGCAAATAGGTTCTGTGGGCCAAATGCTCAAATCTGGGAATAAAAATGAAATTATTTTGTCATTTTTTTTCATGTACTGCGAGGTGACTGTGTTGTGTTCTTAAGCTAAAACACCTTTTGTGCAATTTTAGAATCAGCAGTTGAAGTTGGAAATGGATTTTGCATCCATAAAGGCATATAGCGGTACTTTAGAAAAAGAGTTTGAAAATTTAAATATGGTTCCAATGCTGTTCCAGTTTCATCTGCAAATAGTGGACACTAGTAAGTCAATTTTTTTTCTGTATTTGATCTTTTCTTTTACTATTGTTCAACAGATACCATTAAAATCTTCTTCTGAGATAGTTTCTGTGAATATGATCATGGGACTTCTGGGTCATCGACAGTATGTCAACACTACAGTATAACACCCGCAGCTGGCCCACATCAGCTGACTTAGGCTACAGGGCTGTTTAATTGTGGTGTAAATATTTGGGCTTGGGCTCTAGGACCCCATGAGGGGGAAGGTTTTTTAATTGCAGTATAGACATACCCTGACTCCAGTCCCTTGCTGTCACAGGCAACCACATTCCATTCGTAAGCTTGTCAGGTTTTATCTTATATTTAGTTAGGTTGTTTTCCCCCATTACTTCTGTTGAAAGTCTGTACCTGAACTTCACTGCTCTGATGGTTAGAAAACTTCTAATTTCCAGCCTACATGTACTACTCAAGTACTATTTGTTCTTGTGCCAACATTGTTCTTGAGATTAAATACCCTCCCTGGTGTTTACGCCCCTGATTTATTTATAGAGAGCAATCATATTCCCTCTCAGCCTTCATCTTGCTAGACTGAACAAGCCAAGCGCTTTTAGTCTCCTCTCGTAAGATGGGCTTTCATTCACCTGATCATCCTAGTAGCCCTTCTCTGCACCTGTTCCAGTTTGAATTCACTTTCTTGAACATGGTTGACCAAAATTATACATAGTGTTCCAAATGAGATCTTACGAGTGCCTTTCTCAATAACATTAATACTTTCCTATCTCTACTGGAAATATCTCGCCTGATATATCCTAGGATCACATTTGCCTCTTTCATGCTGGCATCATATTGCTGGCTCATAGTCATCCTGTGGTCAACTAATATACCCAGGACTTTCTCCTCCTCTATTTCCAACTGATGAGTCCCCAGCACATAGCTGAAATTCTTATTCGTTCCTAAGTGCATGACCTTGCACTTTGTACTATAAAATTTCATCTTACTTCTATAACTCCAGTCCTCCAGGTCATTCAGTTCCTCCTGTATAATATTCCAGCTTTTATACATTTAATGTGTGCCATGTTAATTTTATATTATTCTTGTATTTTAATCAAAATGTTATGCAATGCCAAGTCAAACGTGTTATAGAAGTCTAAGTATATTACGTTAACACTTACCTTTATCAACCAATTGTGTAATCTCGTCAAAAAGATTATCAAGCTAGTTTGACAAGATCTGTTTTCCATAAACCCAGGTTGATTTGCATTAATTACCATTTTTTATTAACTGAGTCCTGCATCAACTGCTCCTTTATCTTACCCAGGATCAATATCAGGCTGACAGGCCTATATTTACCCAGATCATCCCATTTACCTGGGAAGTTAGTCTCCTGTAATGACACAGTTTCCAGTAATATTTATAGCTCTAATAATAATAAAGAGATCTCTATCCATATGCAAATCAAGCCCTAAGAATCTGGTATAGAACTACTACAATCCTTCACCAAAGTTATTTTGATCCAAAACAATTCTGTTTTACCCATGCAATCACTTCTTATTTCTTTACAGTCTACCATGTTATTGATACACAATGCAACTCCACCACCCTCACTTTTACTTCTTTCTCTCCTGAACAGCACATACCCTTCAATACCTGAATAACAGTCACGATTGCTATTCCATCATGTTTCTATTCTTTCAATATCTGGTGTCACGTCCTGTACTGGGTGTTCTAATTCCTCCATTTTGTTGTCCAGGTTCCTTACATTATTGGACAAGCATCATTCTCTCTGACTTCACCCTGTTGCTAGCCAGATTAGTTATACTCCTTTTGCTTCCCATGCTCCTATGCTCAAGTGTTCTGAATTAAAGCTGGAATAGTTACCACAAGGAAACGAAAATGTAAAGCCCTTCTGGACTGGATTCCACCATATCTTACTGAGCTTTTGACTGTCACAGTTACCTGGCAACTGCATCTCTGACCCCTCCTGATTTCTTCTTGCATACCCCCTCCCTAAGTCCCAGGCCTCGAGCCATCACCTCTCTCTTGGGGTGGGATCATGTGATGGTTGCACAACCATGGTTTCCCTCCACATGTCTGACTTATGTCAACACCCTGCAATTCTGTTCCCTCTGAGACAATGACAGTGGTAAGCAGTGACCCAAAAGCCACCTTAAAGCAAAGCATCATTTATTTAGAACAAAAGTAGTGAAGAGAAGACCATCTTAAAAACAATAGGACACACTACACACATGTAGCTTACCAGGTGTTTAACCATATTCTAACTGGGGACTCTTCCGCAGAGCCTCTCTCTGTCAATTTGTCTCCCTGTAGAATTCACTGACACTCTCTTGAGAGCCTTGGCAACTCAACGGCCCCTTCACAGGAATCAAATAACTTTTTAACTGTTTGTAGCCCATTTGATTCCTAGCCTGGCAAAACAGCTGTGTCATTTCAACCTAGAGACTTGAAGTATGCCCTTGTCTCATAATTGCCCCTGATGTTTGCTGCAAGATTGCTTATCTGGGACCATTGTGTACTGCCTTCTTGCTTGTTCTTCCCACAGCCCCCTATTAAGCTAAATCAGTGCATTCATATAGGAAAGTTTTATAACCTCAGTGTACAGTAACTTCCCCTCACTGACCAGTGTTCATAACATTTTTGCATATCCACATCTATCACACTGACGTTCTGTGTACCAGCTCACATTAGTAGGTGCACATCTTTAAGATATGTTGGCATATAAAGTTTCTGCCTTTATTTTTGCCTCTGTTGCTCTGAGGCTCTTGATATCCTGCACAAATATCACAATATTAGTCTTTTCCTCCTTTCAAGAACAAGGGTCTTGATTTTTTTCCTTTCCAAAGGCTTTTGTGCACATTTTAATATTTTGGTGTTTATTTCTGAGTGTTATGAAACACCTAGAAAACTGCTAGATAGACACCATATAGACGCAAAATTATATAAATGTATTCATGTAATAATGAGGTCCACAGCTGTACATTAACTATTTCAGTGATAGAGCGCAATATCCTTTAAATCTGGCATTCTAGAATTTGAGATGTCTTCGTTGAGGACAAATAAAGAATGCAGATTGACCTAGAGAGAACAGAAGTGCCCAAAACTGAGTAGCATAGAAGTATGGATAGAAAGTTAGGAAACAAGGTTCATCTTGGAAAAATTAATCCTCCTGGAAAAAAATTATCCAACCATTGTATGCTTAATGGGGGACAGATCCTTGAAAAGCAGTAATGCTAGAAAAAGATCTAAAGGTGATAATGCACAGCAATGCAATATAACAGCAAAACAGCCAGTCTGTGTATTGGGTTGCATATACGCAGTGGTATCCTGTATCAAGGAGATGATAGTCCCTCTCTCTGCACCAATGGTGAGACCACTCCTGTTATATGGAGGTAGGTCAAGATGCTGGTAAACTAGAAGGAAGTCCAGAGAAGATTAACAAAAATTCTTGAGACTGTAATGATTGTTGTATGAAGAAAGAATGAAACAGCTAAACAGGAATAGCATGACTCTAAGACAATAGAGGTATATGATAACTATGTACAAGTGTTTGTAGAGTATAAAAAGCAAGTAAGGAAAGAATTGTTTTAGGGTAGTCTCAATGGTTATAACTAGAGCTGATCGGATAAGACTGAGGAAAGGAAAAATTAGGGTGAATATCAACTAACAGCTTTTGGTAATGAGATCTGTTAGACTTTGAAATGGACTTTTAAGGAAAGACAAATTGATAGAACCCCTGTTGCTTGTCACCTGACACTAGACCAGGGGTCGGCAACCTTTCAGAAGTGGTGTGCCGAATCTTCATTTATTCACTCTAATTTAAGGTTTGGTGTGCCAGTAATACATTTTAACATTTTTAGAAAGTCTCTCTCTATAAGTCTATATTATATAACTAAATTATTGTATGTAAAGTAAACAAGGTTTTTAAAATGTTTAAGAAGCTTCATTTAAAATTAAATTAAAATGCAGATCTTATCAGTTTAGTGCAGTGGTTCTTAACCTGGGGTGCATGCACCCCCAGGGGGTGCGAGACATGTGAGATTTTTTTAGAAGGTAAATCATCGAAAACACAAATTAAGCACAGGCACATAAGTACAACTACTTTGTTTAATCAAACCTATGTATTTATTAGCATTATACATGTTTTAACGATTACTGTAATATACAAAGTTTTCAAGTTTTTAAGCTAATTGTAGTGTAATTTTTGATAAGGGCTGCAGAGCGCTGGGACCAGGCCAGGAGCAGAGCCCTGGGCTGGCTGCCGGTACCCCAGGCTGGCAGGAGGGCTGAGCAGGGCTGGAGGCCCGGACCCTAACTGGCAAGGGGCCGGGTGGCTGGAACCCCAGACCAGCAGCGAGGTGAGCGGGGCCGGCAGCTGGTATCCCAGGCTGGCAGCAGGCTGAGCTGGGCCGATGGCCGGGACCCTGGCGGCAAGGGGCCGGCGACCGGAACCCCAGACCAGCAGCGGGCTGAGCGGCTCAGGTTGTCGACCTCGCACTAGACTGAACAAAATACTTAGGGTGAGATCCAGGCCCCATTGAAATCAATGGCAAAACTCTCATTGACTTCAGCAGGACAAGATCTGCCCCTTAATGTTCTTTATGCAACAATCCTGTTTTGCCTTCCATGGCTTAGATAAGATAACCTAATAGATCTCCTCCTCCATTTCTAAATTCTGTGGGTTAAATACTGAAATCCTTAACTCAGGCAAAATGACCCTTGACTCCAAAAAAGAGCCCTACCTTCAGGATTTAGCCTTATGGACACGTTCTGATAGAAACTACAATATGCTAAAAGCCAAGGCCTGCGAGCTATTTTGATGTATGGTTCCCTTTGCTCACAACTGAACTTGATGTCTGAATCTTCTCACCTTTCTTTTTTTTAATAAATACTTATAATAAGGGTTTTGCATAAAGTGAGACTATGCAGCCCTGTACTATGTTAAGTGGCTATATGAAGTCATTGACACTTCAGAAAGAGTCAAACAATACAGTTGCTTTATTACAAATGAAAATTTCAAAGACAAAAAAATTGAGGCAGTGAGATGATCAGTAATATATAACAGACTATTATTTTTGTTACAGTACATTCAAATAGAGCCTTGAATGGAAATATCTGTAGTTATTAAATCTTTTACACTTTTTTATATTTGCAAAGAACAGCTCAATTTTTCACCCTTTTTGTCAGTTGGGAGCATTATTTCCATATGAAAATAATTTTTCTCCAGTACTTATTCAAATTACTTTGCTTACCAGTACTATAATTCCAAATTTTCATTACCTTTCATTATCCAGCAGTAGCTCCTCACTTTAAACTGGCACCATATTAATACTCTGCAGTTGCATAGAAGTGAACATCTAAAATGTACCAGTTGTCAGGTTGTTAATAACAAAAAGTAGCTGCTTTTTAAACATGCTTGTTTAGCATAAAACTAAATTACAATCGTTTGTTTTGCAAATAGTATTGTACTTGTCACTGGCATAAATAAAACGTGTGATTGTACTTTAAAATGTAGCTGGAATTGTGGTTATTTGATTTAACTATTCCATCTGCATCACTTGCCTATCTGGGATGAAAGTCTAGCATTTTTTCTTCCTTCAGAATACTTAGCACCAACATGCGTAAGGTGTTTGTTGTATCAGATATGAAAATGTGAAAAGTTCCTTTGCACTAGTCCTGTCTCCGATGACCAGAAATGATACAAATATCAGATGGCAGATCCTCAGCTGGTGTAAATGGAGATAAGATAATTTATACTAGTTGCAGATCTTCCCCCAGGATGTGTGAGAGAGGAGGGAATGCAGCTGGGAGGCAACTAGAGAGGGAGCTTAAGAGATTTTGTGGGAGGGAATCTACAACTGGGATAAGGATGGAGTGAGGAACCTGAATTTCAGAGGCAGCTGGGGAGGAATTTGAGGCAATCTTGTGATGAAAGTAGATGTGAGAGAAACTGGGAGACTTTTCAAAAGACAGGAGGGAGTCTGCATCTGCGGGAAGAGGTTTGGGGACCTCTGCATAGTCCGGAATCAGGATCATTGGAGAGGTAGGTGAGAAGGATGACCCAGGACACTTGTATGTGGGAGGGCAGAGAGGCAGTGCAGTGAAAGAGCCATAAGAGCATGTGGATGGAGTCAGGAGACAGTTGGAAGTGGAAATAGATAATAGAGGCAGGAAGCAATTTCTCAGTCCTTGCTTCACGATCAGCAGAACACATTTTTGGAAATGTGTATTGAAGGGAGACAACACTGTCACAGGGAAGTGCTGGAAAATAAAAAACAGTTTTAAAGAAACCGTTCTGGCTACAGTTTCAGGCAGTGGGAGAAAGGTAGTAAGTGTCTGTAATCTCCACAGCAACTAGACTCAGCTAAGAGAGCACAATAAAAAAAAACCTCATATCTAGATGGACAGAAGGAAAAACAAGATATTTTAAAAGGTATCGGAAATTCAAATTACTATGAGAATTACGGGTCATCTCCTGCAAGTGCTGATTTAGTACCGCCTCCTCAGCAGCTTTGGCTAGTGGTGCTCCAGCTATTAGCTAAAGCTGCCTCGCACTTTAGGCAAAATTTCCGAGGGAATGCGGTGGCAAGAACTCCTTCTGCACTCATTCAGGTGTGTGTAGCTGAATGATATGAAAGAATAATTTGTAATTGGTTAAATTCTACATCTTGAAGGCTTACAGAATGTTGAAAGTATCAATTTGTATGCTTGGGTATTGCATATTAAGTGCATAGGGTACAAGATATGATGGGTCTAGAGTACGTTAATCTTCAATTTCTGTTGCTTTCTCTGCAATGAGACAAGTAGTCATCCAGTTTTTCATCAGCTCTTTTCTCTCTCACCATAGCAACACATGCATAAAACAATCTGACCTTGTTGTAGAAGAGTGGTTTTGTCATTGAAGAACATTGTATCCTTTCAAACAAACAGCAGCTGGCATTTACACCGTCTTGTTTAATGGCTCTGATGTCTTAAGGGCTGAAGGAACCTTGGTCCAGAAACTAACATTCTCCCCTTCGCCCCCAACCTCCTGTCATCAGTTGTTTTGCCTTTGCAATCCAAATGTGAGCTTCAGAAAAATGAAGGAGAATGTCCCATATATTAAATTCCAAAAACAAAGTTAATTCAGCATTGTAGTTTGGATATTCTTTCTTCAGTATATTTAAAATATCAAGTTATGTTTCCCACAGCAACTGTAATTTGTATGGGTCCCATTGAGAACATGCAGTTAGCTACACAAGATATTATATATGGTGGTAAAGTTTTCTGCATTCATATTCACACACCCCAATTCAGTGAATTACTGTACTTAAGCATATGCCAAACTACACATGTGAGTATTCCCATTAAGATCAATGGGACTCATCATGCGTGGAGCTAGGCATGTGCTTTAAATACCTTGCTGAATTGGAACTATGCAGTATGACATATGGATGTATGCAGTATGTAACAGGATCCTTAGATTGGAATTTCCCTACTTTTGAGCAATTCAGATCTTAACTACAATGTTTTATTAGAATTGTTTTGATTAAATTTAATGTATTGGTTGTTTTTAAAGAAAAGCACAATGGGAGAACTATGAGTGCATGTTCAGAACATTTGTGTAGTGTTCTAAAGAATACACTGAACATTTGCTTTGATAACTGCTCAAATTCATATAAATGCACTATGTACATGAGATTCAAATAAAAGTACTGAGTACATTTATCTGTATGTCTACAGGTATGTATGTGTACACACAGAAAAAAATACAGCTTTTACTGCAATGTGCAGTTCTCCAAATCTAAGCTTGTTTTGGATTTTTTTTTTTTTTTACAAAGAAATTTAAGATTTGAAAAGATGGGAAAATTCTAACAAACATCATCCCTCTTCCATGAATATCTTCCCAAGTCTTTATTATTTTTAGGTAGCCTTCTGTGTTCAAAGGGTTTTCTTCAGAAACACACAAAATATGACTGGTATTAAATGATTTACTGAATATCATTATTTTTGTTTATGGCTGTTTTATGGTAAACTCAGTCATCTAAAACTAGTGGTTGTGTTTCATAAGCTGTTGTATTAAAGTCATAAATTGCAGTCACTTTACATTCTCCTTAACCCTGAAGCATAAACCAATATGCCCTTTCAGCTAGTGCTGTAAATTACACTCCTCTGCTCTGAAGTTTGAAAATAAAAATAGCTAGGATGGAAAAGATGAGTGTGATGACATGGTCTTCTAGGTTCTTGCAAAAGTCTTTACCAGGATGGCGAATATAGGCATTTGAGGGAAGAATAAATCAGGAAGCTTGTTTGGTCACAGTCACAGAGTTCCTGATGGATGGAAGGCTCAGAATGTACAGTGTACATCTTCTGGGCCCTTTTTTCATGTTATATTCAGCAGAAATTATTTGTGAAGCTTTGCTCCTCTCTACCCTTTTGGGGGAAGCATGAGTTGAAGGAGAGTGCACTGTCAGGTTCTACTTTCATAGGACTTGTAGAAATTACTACATGATGGAAAACTGAAGGTACAACTTCTGGGATGGATTCTGCTCATTGAAAACCCACAAGAACATTTGATATGACATGTAAATATGAAGCATAAAATTGTGATTTGCTTTCAGCCCAGCTGTAAAGATGAAGGATGTTCTTTAAAATCTACATTAGATGACATTTTACTGGCAGAACTTTGCAATTGCACCTTATTGTAGAAATGACTTCTAGCCATAGATATCTGTATTATGGGTTTTAATGAATCAAGTCATCTGTCAGATTTTTTTTTCTTAACTGTAAAATGAATATACTTAACCTGTTTCAAGGATGTCCAAGATTAATTAATGAACCCAATGCTGCAAAATTCCTGCTCATGTGAGTAATACCATTGATGTCAAAGTGATTACTCACAAGAGTAATGGCTAATCATACAAGGAAGGGGTTTTCAGGATAAACACTGAGTAGAAGTACTTTTATTAATTTTATAATGTAATAATACTCTTTCCCTTTATTAAAATCGTTTTTATAGATCTGGTCTGCAGCACTGAGGATGTACTATGGGACTGATATTTCAGCCCTTACTCACATGAGTATTCCCGCTTAGTAAGGGCTACTGTATTGGCCCTGTGTATGAGAGCAAACTGTTAAATTATACCAAAAAAATGATATTGTGTTAGCAGTAACATTATAGACTAGGGGGAAATCTAGTATACTGCATATTAAAATGTTTCTGTAATAAAAGGTCTATTTTTCTGATAGACCTGGTCAAAAAGTGAGATGTAATTTTTATAACATTGACAAAAAATTCATCCTGCAGCTTTTCATTGGAATTTCTTTGAAAAAATTCATCGAAATGGTGAATTTTGAAAAAGTTTGACCATTTCTACGTATGATGGGTGAGACACATAATATTGGAGGCTGATACTATCTCCTTATTTAATTGCAATGGGGGGGTGTAGAGTCTTCCAGCATAGCTCTGGGCATTCAATTCTAATTCTGTGCCATATACTTTAATTGAATTTAAAAAGTAGCATGATACTCAACCAATAAAAAAGGGTTAATGTGTAAGATTACTACTGCAAGGTGCTGAGCTGTCTAAAACCCCATTGACTTCTGTGCAAGCTGGAGGTGGTCAATACCTATTGGGAGATAGTCAGCACCTTGCAGGATTGGGGACTGAGATCTCAAATTGACATCAGGGATTGTTTCCTATTAAAATATTGTTTTAGAAACAAAGCACCTTTAATATCACATACTTAGACAACATTATTTGCCTTGAGTTCAAAATACAATACTTCCTCTGATACAAAAGCAGAAGATTAAGATGAGAAAGGACAAGTCCTCATCTTAGTTTTGCCCCCCTGCCCTTTGGACAGGAAACCTGCCCAATAACTCCATCCTGTGGAGTTATACCAGTAGGTATAACATAGTCTTTGACAGAAAAGCAAAAGGACCTTTTCCCTGCCCAAGGTGTCTACAATATAATTATCCATTCAAATGTAATTACAGAATGGCTAAATTATTCTTAAACAATCCCACTGTGTTTTCTGGTAGACTCTTCCACATGCAAATAACCATAGATTAAAGTGGGTTCATGGGGTGGGAATGATGGTATGGGCGACAGAGCAGCTGCCTAGGACCTAAAAGAAGAGAGCAGCTACCTTCACTCATACATAAGGGATTTTATTTGGCCTAATTGAGGTGGTGTACTAGTAGGAGTTAGTCCATGTGTGAATTGTTTGTACTTTGCTTTCATTGTTTAGACAGTTCAGTGTAATGAACTGTCAGTCTTTCCTCTATTATGGGTTTTACTTCCCAGTAGAGGCTTTCTCAAGCAAAGTTTTGTCTCCAAGGTTAATGCTGGAGGAGGTTTTCCCTTGGGACAGGCCAAAAAGGTTGGGGTTTTGGAGCAGGGAATGAAGAAGTTGAGTTAACCCAGTTAAATCTTCCAGGAGGGGGTTCCTGTGTGTCTGGAAAACCCTCTTTTATTGAGAATCTGAACTAAATATGCTGGAAGTAGAGGGATTTAGGATGCAATATTTTGTGAGTTTGTATCTCTCTCTCATTCTCTCTCTCTCTCTGCATAATAAACACTTGTGCACTGATTGGTCGTTTTTTCTTTGGGGACTATTTAATTTTCCTCCATAACAGAATACCCTACACTCAAACCTCCACATCTCACCTGTCTTCTGAAGCCGTCCCCTCATTTCTTAAATAAAAAAAGATGTAAAAGTTCAGTGCATCGCACAAATTTGTTGCTCATGTTTTTGATTGTTCAGATGATGTATTCCATATGTTTTGCAGATATTTAGATTGTTCTTCTTTGATCAAGGACCATGTCTTTCTGTTTGTTCTGTAAGATACCCCACTCCAAAACAATAATCCATTCAAATGGCATGGTGGCATCATCAGATAAAGTTTCTGATGTAAGTATTGCCTCTATTCTAGAATAAAGGAGTCTGCTGTTTTAATTTGATAACTTTAAAGAGAGCGATTTATATATTTAATGGAGGAAAAGTCCCCTCTATTGTAAACATTAACTCATAGTATGTGTGTAAATATTAAACAGCTTTATTATACAGGTGAAAAAGGGATGTGAATTATCCATACTTTATATAAATAAGATACTGTAGGTATTTATTCTGTCAGGGTCAGATTACTTGTAAATATGCAATAAAAAATTGATTGATTTTTTTTTTTTTGGTCCTGTTACTTATTTGGGAAGGGTTCAATTTGTGCCGCTCCTCTTAGTGAGTTATGCTCTCCCAGACACTTCAGTGACAGATCTGCCCCAGTTTCCCATTCTGTAGAACCAGATAATTCAGGGGCACATGAGGCATTTTGCGGGGTTCTTTTGAAGATGTGTGCCTGTGCAGCAAGGCACCCTATTGGCTCACAGTTAAGGCTAAGATTTAGTTATTGATATTTTTAGTAAAAGTCACGGACAGGTCACAGGCAATAAAGAAAAATTCATGGAAGCCTGTGACCTGTCCATGATTTTTACTAAAAATATCCTTGACAAAATGGAGAGCCACTGGGCAGCTGCTGGGAGCCCGGCTGGGAGTTTTGGGGCTCCCCACCACCCATGGGGGCTCAGAGCTCCAGGGTCCCCCTTCACCTGTGGTGCCGAGCTGCGGAGTCCCCCCAGCCACCTGTGGTGGCCGGGAGCTCTGAGGGCAGCGGGGGTCCCCTGCTGCCTGCAGCGGCTTGGAGTTCAGGGGGCACCAGTACCCCGCAGCTCTCAGCCACCGCTGGCTGAAGTCATGGACTCCGTGACTTCCATGACAAAATCGTAGCCTTACTCACAGCACATAACAGTCCTCTGATGCTCAGCAAGATACTGAGTGATGCGGTTCCAGGATAAGAGCTTCAATCTGGGCTCCCTGCACTCTCCCAGTTGCAGTTTTAGAGCATGGAGAGTGGGGGGAGCCACAGATCAGTGCTGTAACTCCCTGCTCTGCTTCCTGAAAGCTGAGGGGGGAGTGAAGATTCATTTAGCTACCCAGATGTGAGGAAAATGAGGTTAAAGGACTAGCCCAAGTCACACAATGAGTCAAAGGGAGATAAAGCCTGGAGCAGAACAATTCCTCTGATACAATTTGGAAATCATCCCAGCAAATAAAAATACCTACTATGAGATAAAGGGGAGAATGTAGAAGATACTTCAGCTAGTGAGAATAGCAATTCCTCGCTTTTTGTGTGCACCTCTATGCTTAGTAAAAGTATTAATGAAAAACAACCTCTGCCAGCACTTGTAATCTATCTGTGGATACAGTGGCCAGTCTTTTCATCTGTTGATCTGTGCTGCATTAGTGTAATTTTCTTATAGGGTCCCAATGAGGTCTGCTGGCAACATCTACTCCGTGGCAGTTAAGAAGAGACAGAAAGAAGATGACCCAGAGCTGCCAGCTGGAATATGCACTGCTGCTATCATTTGAATAACCCACAGAACTTTCTGTTTCTTTCTTTTCAGCCTTTGTTTCAAGTGACCACTATACTTCATTGTAATAGATGCTTCCTGAATAAGCTGGGGGTGGTGTTTAAAATGGGAGCTGTCTTTGGGGTTTATGGAAGAGAGAGAAACTGAAAAAAACTCAGTCAAATAACTTTCTATTCTGGCAATAAAGAGATTTGAAGGTTAATTGAAACAACACCACATCCCTAGCCTTATTTTTCTATGTTGTCTTTAATCTGTATAAGCAACTGTATAAATAATCTGTATACATAACTCTCTTTACTATGCATTTCTGGTAACAAGCTAGATTGTTGTAAGATATACCTAGCTCAGTTCGGGATCTGAAACTTTCTGTTGGAATCTAGGAAAACACTCTGATACACCTGGTGCAGATCAATGGAATTGTAGCTACTTAGACCACAATTTGAGTTTGACTTCTTAAGCCCATGTTAATATTTAGGTGCATCTTTTACTGTGGCTATATAAAATATCCTTTTTCCTAATCTTTGGGCTATCTGAGCATATTGACTTTTTTATTATTTTTTAGCTAAATGGCTAGCAAAATGAAAAATGTACATTTGTTTTTTTGTGAGCACTACCCAATGTGGTTAGGGATCTAACCAGCAGCACCTGTCTCTACTGGATGGGGATGAAAGTAGCTCTTGCACCCCACCCACTCTTCTGAATGGCATTTTAGCAAGGGAAAAGCACAAAGATTTTTAAATGTGTGCAAGGCTGAACCTCAGCCGAGGAAGATTGTGCTCCCACTTTAGGACATTGGAGGACTTCGTGAAAGCACTGTGAAGTCCCCTACCATCAGTTACAAGAGCTTGACTGTCATGTGTGGCAATGGGTCTGTCCTGAGTCAGACTGTTCCCATGAGAAAGGGTAGGTGTGAAATGTCTAATGTCTGATTCTGTTACCACAGTAAAGGATTCCATCATGAGCACTTTGATGCCCACGGAGCCCACAGGACTTCAAGAGTTATGTTTACATTAGAAAATTAAAAAGAACTATCAGTTTCATTAGTTCTAACCTTTGGTATGAAATAAATGAACAATCACATTGCCAAGTGCCCTGTCCTACTGCTAGTGACTGCAGTTTTGCTTTAGATTTGCTTGTTTGTGAGATAAGATTTTAAACTTAGTATGACATAGTTATGGAATGCAAGTGCATGAATAGGTGTCTCTGTGCCACAGTTCCCCACCTGTAAAATGGAGATAATAAGCTCTTCCCTACCTCACAGGAGTTCTAGGAGGACAAATACACTAAAGAGCATGAGGTGTTCAGATACTATAGTATTAGGAGCCAGATAAGTATCCAAGAAAGAATATTTTAGTAATATTTATCAAATCACTCAGTAGTAAATCTCTTGATAACTATTTATATTCTTCTTACAGTTATCTTCACTTTAGCCTAGCAATTGTAATTCATTTCACATCTTTCATTGTGCAAACGGATTGATTTTCAATACTTGTTGGCTTGACCAAATAGCCATTTTTCTTCTTCAAGTAATATTCCCCTCTCCTCCTCATACTAGGCTTTGGACTTCAAAGCTTACATTAAGTCCTGAACAAGCCAAGGTGTTGAATGGAGCAGACATTCTTTGGGGAAAGCCCACTCCTCCCCTGGGACAGCCAGTGCCCATCTTTTAACATGATCCCCCTTTAGTCAATTATGGTCTCCAAATGGAGTTTCATCTAAGTCCTCATCCTAAAAGATGATTGTTTTGCTGCAATGACGTGAGGGCAAGTTGGTTCAAGTGAGGGGGAAATATAAGAATTTGCATCTCTCCATCTATGATACAGACAGCACTCCCTCTACAAGCAAACAATTATTCATTCTAATTAAACAGTTATTAATTCTAATTAAAAAGAAACCTAAATTGTGGATCTCAGTTACTCAAGTTTTGTTTTAAAACAAATGTTTTAAAGGACAAATTTTATAGAAGTGTACTCCTGATGTTTTTTTTAATACAGCTGAAACAGATTTGCCTTCAAACATTCACCTTCATTGTTGCAACATTGTACTAATGGATGAGACAGCCAGACTGTGAAACTGCAGTATGATGGCTTAGTTCTGTTTCTGTGTAAGCTAAGGCTTCTTCTGATCAGTGGGAGCTGGATCAGACCTCAAGTCTATTTCCACTGTGAAAACTGTGTGAAGAGCAAAAAAGTAAACAAAGGGCATAAATGGTGTATCTATATAAAGTTAGATTTTTAAATCTAATCTTAGGGCTAGTCTACACTGGCAACACTAAATCGCTGCCGTGGCACCGCTTTAACAGGGCTTGTGTAGTCGCGGCGGAGTGCTGGGATAGAGCTCTTCCAGCACTCTACAAAAACCACCTCCACAAGGGGCGTAGCTAACAGCGCTGGGAGCACGGCTCCCAGCACTGGTGCACTGTCTACACTGGCGCTTTAGAGCGCTGTAACTTGCTGCGCTCAGGGAGGTGTTTTTTCACATCCCTGAGTGAGAAAGTTGCAGCACTGTAAATTGCCAGTGTAGACAAGCCCTAATATACAATTAGTACCACAGAAAGGGGTTAGGTTGGAGGGGAGTGCAAAATGTGATTCTTCTTTGAGTCTTTGTATGTGGCCCATTCTAGATACATATGTTCCTCATGTGCATAAGCACTGAATCTTTGAGCGGCAGTGTCCATTGGGGCCATGCTTGTGCTCTGCGTGTCCTCGTGCCCTGCTCACCTGTAGGTCTATAGAACAGAGCATCCCCAACCACCATTCCTCTAGCCATCTGGGGCAGTGAGACAGAACTCTGCCGAGTCTGCCCACTGCTTCATAGCAACCTCTCTTTGTAGCATTCTCCTGGACTTTGGCAGATCCTTGTTTTTATTTCAATCAGTTTAATTTTAATAATGTGGTTCATTCTAGTGCTTCAGTGCCTTCCTGCCAAATGACTGAGCCCAAACCAGGTTTCAAGCCCTCCCCATCATGCAGTGGTCTTAGCCCCTTAACCTTTGGACATACCCATTTCTGTTGTTCGAGTGAGGGCCCCCTTCCAGGCCTTTGCTCAGCATATCAGTCCTCCTCCAAGAGAACCCACCTTTCCAGAGACACTCTGCTAGCACTTTTTTCTGTTGGAACAATCAATGAGGGAGCATTAGCTTTAGAAACATGTACCTCGCAGAGGTGCCATGTTCCCGGGGGATGCCTGACCCCCACTCTGCCCCAGTCCCTGCCCCCACTCCACCCCTTCCCACAAACCCCCTTCTCTTCCTGCCCCTGCACTGCCCCATTCTGCCCTTTCCCCCACCTCTTCCTGCCTGCACTCCTCCCATCCCGAGCCTCCTGCACGCCACTGAACAGCTGATCACAGCGGGCGGGAAGTGCTGGGAGGGAGGAGAAGGAGCTGATCAGCGGGACCCACTGGCGGGCAGAAGGGCTTGGGGGGGAGCGGGAGGAGCTGATCTGTGGGGCTGCCAGTGGGT
This sequence comes from Terrapene triunguis, assembly GCF_002925995.2. Taxonomy (NCBI): domain Eukaryota; kingdom Metazoa; phylum Chordata; order Testudines; family Emydidae; genus Terrapene; species Terrapene triunguis. The sequence goes on from NW_020664417.1 coordinate 80,139,335, forward strand.
GCTAAGCACCCACTGTTTTTTTTCCATGGGTGCTCCAGCCCTGGAGCACCGACGGAGTTGGCGCCTATGGTGCCGTGGACTCCAAAAAGGGATTAACCCACAAAAACTCCCATTCCTTCAGTGCCCCAGTAAGTACAGACTCTCCCCCAAAAGCTCCCTTGGCCAGTATTGAGAAGGGAACCTCTGTTCCTTTGACAAGCCATCAGTCCCACAAACTGAAGTCTGTACTAACTGGGGCTTTGGCATTGAAGCTTGGTACCACCTCTACCTTCTTAAGGCAGGGCACAAGTGAGCACTGTAGCAAGGGTGATTCACAGCACCCATCCTCTTCCCCAGATCAGGAGAAACCTAAGGAGGAAAAAAGATTAATGGGCCATTTGACTCTTCTAAATCTCATGGAAAGACCTGATCAGGCTAGTCTGACAGGCTCTTTGACTCCTCCAGCGCATCTGAAGCCAAGTCAACCCCAGTACCAAAGACCAGCACTAGTAAGGGCTCCCTCTCAGCTCTGGTACTGATATCAAGAGACACACACACACCCAAGTACAGGACTGAGTATTGATATCCAGGTCTTAGCTGTGCCTGTGGGATCTATTATTAACTACAGATCTATAGTCCTGACCCCAATCACAGTGTGGATGTTACCAGTGCTGGCTTCTCTGCTGCTGAGAAAATATAAGAAGACCCCAGCAACAGTACTCTCCCTTCTACTCTTCAGAGATTGTTTCTTTAAATATAAACAAGCATAAACCACTCTGAGCTGACAGACAGCAGGAGTATTTCATTTGAAAAGTAACATCAACTTGCCCAAGATCACACAGGGAATTTGTTGCAGAGAAGGAAACTGAGCCAAGGTTTCCCAAATCCCAGGCAAATACCCAGATCCAGATCCAGACTTCATCCAAAGTGTGGGTGTGTTTGGAGCCAGAGGTTGGGCTAGGGCTATTTCTATATCTATATCAAATTTATTTTGCACTGAACAGTGAGCCTAACTCCCGTTAAAATCAATGGGAGCTAGGTGCCTCAGTACTTTTAAAAATCTGGGCCTCTGTGCCTTACTTCCTTCAACTGTATAATGGGTGTAATACCACCTTTCTACTTCAATAGGGTAGTGTGAGGATAAATACATTTAAGACTGGGAGGGGCTCAGATACTAGGCAGTGGAGGCATATAAGTACCTTTGACAGATGAACCAAGATGAACCAATGCAAACTCTGCCTTGAGAATGTATTGTTAGTCTTTATATTGTGTTAGTATCTAGGAGCACTAGTCAGACACCAGGACCCCATTGTGCTAGCATTGTACAAACAGAACAAAAAGTTAGTACCTGCCCCCCAAAGAGCTTACAAATCCCTCTTTGTAATATAGCTGAATTGATGTTTGTAATATGAGGGTTTGGGGAAGCTGCTTTTTCTAATTACTTTAACTTTTCTATAAAGACTCAAATTTTCCCATGAGTATCACTTGGCAAATAATATGCATTTTTACCCTCTCCCTCTAACTGTAGTGAATGTTTTAGCAGAGAAGAATGAGGTTTTCGGGCGCCATCTGGTGGGAGCTTTATAAATGTCAGTCAAATAATCAGGATCATGATTGTAAATAAAGATGATAGTAATCCGGGGTGGGGGGAGGAACGAATCCATTCCCTTGTTCATGCATAATATAGTTTTGTCCCATACAAGTTTTTCAGATGACAGTGAGAATACATTTGATCCAATAAAATGGTGTTAGTGGAGATCTAATCTCCATGGAGTCCCACTAATTTTGTAGCCAGTTGCAGGAGTGGAACTCTAACTCCTGAAATGTATAATCAAAATCTGCATGGGAACAGGTGTTACATACAGCAGCTAAATTATAAACTCTTTCTCTGGGAGGTAAGGGATTGAATGGGCAGAGAGGCCATTTCAATTTACCTGATCCCTATTGCAATATGATTTTGTGTAACTACAATGGAAAAATGTAGGGAACTTTTATGATTGTTACAAATCATGAACTTCTTGGTGATATAACTATATTCTAATTATTTACCACTCTCCCTTTCCTTCCACATCTCTGTCTATACATTTGTATTCAAAGATCATTTAGAAATAAGAGTGGTCAGCTCTCCGGGCAGGAAACAGTAAAGGTTTGAAGGTAGCCAACTCAGTTTCAGTTTGAATGTTTCATTGCTAATGTAATGCTTTTAAGGTTTTAAATAATGGGCCAAATTCTGCTCTCCTCTATACTAGCAAAACCCCAGTCAAGTTACAGGAATTGCCCTGTGATAAAATAAGTGAGAGCAGACTGTCACCTAATATATTTTTTGTCTTGTTTTATAGTCAGGTCAGAAGCTTATTTTATAATATGGCAATTTCACATTGTAAAAAATCTTAATTGTACCCTAAAAATATCTTACAACATCCTTTATGGTAAAGGTATTCAAAATTAAGACATGCTGATTAAGCTTCCTATGCAGGGATCATATCTGACCTTACAGAGAGAGAGAGAAATATGGGGATAAGTTTGCTGGCGTGTACCAAGTGAGGGTTTGGAGCCAAGCAAAACAGTTTGTGTTCTTGGAGGAGGAGAGTAGTTAGCTTGTGCCTGTGTCGTGCAGTTTAGAAGAGCACAGATGGGAGCCTCAGCAGAAAAGTTTTTCACTCTGCAGCTAGACAGAAATGCTTAAGTCAGACCAGTGTGGGCTAAAACTGAGCAACTAGACAAGAGGTTGTGCTTAGCTAAAGTTTTATTCTGTTGGGGTTAATCATTTTAAAATGTATTTGGTGAGTCTGTGCATTTTAGAGCACTCTTGTGTGAGTGTCACAACAGTAGCTCAGAAGCCAATAAGTCTGATGCAGAGCTACACCAGTTCACAAGGCAAAATAAACATTTTACATTCTGGGGTTCTTGGAGGGTGTTGGAAATTCCCATAGTTACCAAAATATCTCATGGGCACATGAAGGGAAAGCTAAACCAAATTCTTTAGAAATCCTGCCAGATATGTAAGTTCTATTTTCCTCTTACTGGTTTGGGGTTTTTCCCTTTTTTTAAGGAGAGGTAGGAGTTAGTAATTCATAAAAGACAGTTAGGCATATATTGTGTAAAACATGTGGCATATATGTCTTTTTAAGCTGGCAGCCATCTCCATGGATAGAACACTCTAGGCTTTGATGAATCATTTGTTGATGGATATAGCATTCATTTCCACTAGAGGTCACTACGTGCAAATGATTACATCTTCATTTTAATATTGGTTTACATGAGAAAATTTGTAGCACACTTTGCAATTCAAGAGGTTAATGGGGCCCAGCTGCATGAAATGTACCAATTGACTGAAGACATGACATTTTTTATGGGCCCCAATTAAGCCATAGATTATTTCATTCTAAAATAAGGGAAGTTGGCTCAGCCATGTACATTTTATATTGAAGAGTGTCAAATTAGTTTCAGCCAGAACCAAATCCCTACTAACATTACCTAACTTTAGGAAATTTCAAATCCAAATCCAAACGTCACTGGTGGCCTCTTTTTTTATAATGATCTGAGCCATCGTTTCTGATCCAAGTATCCAGATACGCTGGGAAAGATTGGATTTTAGACAGTAGCATGTGGAGTGAAAGCTATTTTGATGCAGAGGCCACTGCAGTTCTCATAGGACCAAATGCTGATGCCACTGAAGTTAACAATATCAGTAGAAGCAGTGTTTGGCTCTTAGTGAAGTTGTTATGTGGGGGGGGGGGGAACTCTTTCACCCTTATAAAATTCCAGTATGCTCCTAGTTAGACAGAACCAAATTCTGGCTAGAGCAGTAGATGCAGCATTTCTCCATCTTATTAATCAAAACAAAAACAGTTCAAATATAACATCATTACTTAATGATGCCACAGAGGCAATATACTTATCTAAATTAAATGAGACATACTGTATATTGAGTGTAGAAGCTTATACTTGGTTCATCATCATTGTATCTGACTGAGTTCCTCCCAGTGATGAAATAAATAGGCAATTAACATGATCTAGGATACATAAAAGCCCGTTGGGCAGGGCAAAATAGAAAGATATTTTAAGGGATTTGACACATCCATTTTTTTAGTATTTATTGGATATAAAATATGTTTCTTCACTGGTGAGGAGTGGGATGAAAGGGAGTTGCACCTCTGGGGAGAACTTGGTTGGGAGGGAAAAAATAGACAGAAAAATGTGAATGAAAATTGGGAGTTCATTAAGGAGAGTTTATTGGATGGCCATGATTCCACAATCAAGAAAGAGGATAACTTTGGCTAAAAGCCCATCTTGGTTCAGTGCAAAGTGAAAGCAGCAATTAGAAATAAAAAAGCGATATATAACGAATGGGGGGAAGGGAAATAGATAGCAATCAATATAAAGTAGATGGTCTGAAGTGTAGAAAATTGGTAAGGGAAGCTAAAGATATCAGGGCAAAATCTATGGCTGGCAGAACTAAGGACAATAAGGACTTATTTAAGCATATTAGGAACAAAAGAAAGCCTAACAGTAATATAGACCAATTGGTAGGTGGAGATGATAAAATTGTTAATAATGATGCAGAAAAGGCATAAAGGTTCAATAAATATTTCTGTTCTGTATTTGGAAAGAAGGAAAATGTAATCCTCTCAAATGAAGTACTTCACAGTCCATTAGTAGTGGTGAGAAGCCCTCACCACTCCTGAAGCTGCATGGACTAGTTGCAAAGCAGTATACCTCAGGAAAAGAAGCCAGAGGTAGACCCCACTAAAGGACAATAGACCCTGATAGACCAAGCTCAAAGAGCTGGATCCTGAAAGACTGCTTGAGAGACAGGCTACCTTTATTTTTCTTTATTTTCACTTAGATTCCCCTCTCTCATAAGAGAAAGAGAGGACCTTTCTTTTGTCTGTTTGTTTTACTCCAAGAACTCCTCATGTGCTACAAGGTGGGGAGAAGGACAGTATAAATGACTGGCAGCAGTGTCTGGAGAGGGCTTGACTATGGAGCCCCTGCCTCCCATACTTGAAATACCAGGAAAATTTCAGAAGACTAGGAGAGTGCCTCCATATTTAAAAATGGCAGCAGGCTTACCCAGAAACTATAGGCCAGTTATCCTGTCATCAACCCTGGGCAAAATTATGGAAAGGCTTAATCAGGTTTCAGCTGATAAAGAATTAAAGGATTGGAATATAAGTAATGTCAGTCAACAGGGCTTTATTAAAAATAGGTCTTGTCAAACAAACCTGATTTCATTCTTTGATGAGATTACAAGTTTGACCAGACCACATGATGCTGAACTCTATTTTGGTACCTATATTTTTCCACAAACTGGACTAGGAACTGAGTTTGGAACAGAGGGTTCCCACCATATGGAAAAGCTATATAAGGTGGGGAGTGACATAATTTCTGGGCCTCACTCCCCACACAAGAGAACTCCTGGAAAAACCTGAGGAGCAAAGACTGAACTGGGGGAAGTGCTAGTCCCAGGCTAAAGGAATTTCTAGCCTATGTATGGAAATTTAGGATTTGAATTACACCTCTACCCCGATATAACACGGTCGTCAGGAGCCAAAAAAATCTCACCGTGTTATAGGTGAGACTGTGTTATATTGGGGTAGGGAGAGGAACAGCTCCCCACCCCAGCTCACCTCCGTTCTGCCTCCGCATCCTCCCTGAGCACGCTACTGCCGCTCCACTTCTCTCTCCCTCCCTTCCAGTCAGCTGTTTGGCCCGGCAAGCCTGGAAGGGAGGGGGGAGAAGTGGAGCGGCGGCGGCGCGCTCAGGGAAGGAGGCGGAGATGAGCTGGAGCGGGGAGTGGTTCCTCTGCACCCCCGTTACTTGCTGTGGCCCTCCCCAGGAACCCCCCGCCCCAGCTCACCTCCATTCTGCCTCCTCCCACAAGCGCGCCGCAGCTCCGCTTCTCCCCCCTTCCTCCCAGGCTTGCCACGCCAATCAGCTGTTTGGCACGGCAAGCCTGGGAGGGAGAAGCGGAGCTGAGCGGCGTGCTCATGGGAGGAGGCGGAGGTGAGCTGCGGCGGGGGGAGGTTCCTCTGCACCCCCCCCTTATTTGCTGGGGCCCCCCCCCCACCCCAGCTCACCTCTGCTCCGCCTCCGCCTCCTCCCACAAGCACGCTGCAGCTCCGCTTCTCCTCCCTCCCAGGCTTGCCGTGCCGAACAGCTGACTGGCGCAGCAAGCCTGGGAGGGAGGAGAAGTGGAGCTGCAGCGTGCTCATGGGAGGAGGCGGAGCGGAGGTGAGCTGGGGCGGGGGGGCCCCAGGGAGGGCCGCAGCAAGTAACGGGTGGGCGCAGAGGAACCGCTTGCAGTAACACAAATTCAGATATAACGAGGTAAGGCAGCTCCATCCTCTGAATTCGTGTTATATCGGACCACATTATATCGGGGTAAAAAAAAAATGGAGATATCCTATCTCCTACAACTGGAAGGGACCTTGAAAGGTCATCAAGTCCAGCCCGCTGCCTTCACTAGCAGGACCAAGTACTGATTTTGCCTCAGATCCCTAAGTGGCCCCCTTAAGGATTGAACTCACAAGCCTGGGTTTAGCAGGCCAATGCTCAAACCACTGAGCTAACCCTCCCCAGGGTAAAGATGTAGTAATTTCTCACCCTGACTGATGATACAAGCAGACCCTAATATACTAGATAGTGGAATCTTGCAGTTTTTTGTCTTTTTTTGTTTGTTTGTTTGTTTGTTTTTGGCTAGGTAATCTACTTTGATCTGTTTGCTATCACTTATCACTTAAAATGTATCTTTCTGTAGTTGTTTTGAGTGAAGTGTCTGGAAAAATCTCAGCTCAGTTAACAAGGGCTGGTGTGCATATTCTTCTGCACGTCGTGGGAGATGCGAACTGGGTAATAAATTCATACTGGTTGGGTTTTTGACCAGGGCAGGACAGTACAGCTCTAGGGTCCTAGGCTGCAGAGTTGGGGGTATTTTGTCTGTGGCCTCTCTATTGTTGGTTCATGCAGTGGCTGGCTAGAGCCTGAATGTAACTGCAGTTGGGTATGTCCCTGCACGTGTGAATGCTGGTTTGAGTGTAGGACCAGGAGCAGTCTGCAGTTTGTCACAGCAGCACAGTGTGAGCGGGAACCCAGACTGGTGAGTTAGAGGGCTCAGTGGTACCCCAGTTCCAGGTTGCACCGGGGAGGGGATACATCACACCCTCCAATCCCTAAGAGCCAATGGGGGAAGTGGCCTAGACTTTGATGCACCCTAGAAGGGAAACTGAACTCTTTAATGGCCCAGCAGGAGAGTTAGGGCCTGAAAGGCCCAGAGAGGGCAAGGACATTTCCTCTAGAGGAAGCCTTGGAATATGGTCTCAGCCCTGGTATTGAGCCATTTATAGGCTGCGGGATTAATTAAGGACCTAAGACCAAGGAGGGCTACAGGGAAAGAAAGTGCAGGCACACACATATTTGACCGGCAGCGCTCGTGAGAGGTGAGTGCACCGCATTTTGGTCCCATTCTTGGTTGGCCCCTAGGTACTACCATAATATAGAACCTCAGTTGTTCAGGTTATGTGCTAGAGCCTACACTCTAGATCCTCTTCCCACTACACCAGTTTTATGCTGGTGTAATGCCAATGAAATCAATAGAATTTTACTGGTGTAAACTGGTCTAATGGAGTAGACAGTCAGGCCCAGGTCTGGATTGAATGGGAGACAAAATATAAAATCTCTATTATAATCTTTGAGACAACTTTGAGAACAGATCATTTGAGATCATTCAGATATTACAAGATTTACTTCTTACAGTGCATCGCCTCTCGTAATATATCTGACTGTGTACACTGAATGTGCAGATGCCACATTGCCATGTATTTCTGAATCCTTACCAATTTCACAGCAACAGACCTCTAACTAATGCTGCCTGAAAATGTTTAATTGCTTATCAGCTTCTAGAAACAGTACCAGTCAAGTACACAAGGCTTGTATATATCCAGATGAATAAAATCTAATCAATTTCTGATTGTAACATGGGATGATAGAAGAGATCTTTGTTTAAATGTATGGTGTATTTGCATAGAGTAGAAGGGGAATAGACCAGAGTAAATACTGTTTTCTTGACTAATCTGTTGAAATTATCACTAAGAATTTCTTTCTCATAGGAATTGTGGGTTGTTACTTTCTCCACTGTACTGGTATGATGTGACCCAGAGGTGGCTGCATTTCAACAGCGGTGGAGGTAGATAATAGTGAAGTGGGGTTTTTTATTATTATTTTAATCATTAAATGTCTTTATAAATCTGAAGTATTATAGTTCACTGTGATCCCTTCTCATGCCAAATTATCTTTGTGATGGTATGCAAAACATACCTCTAATGTTACTTGATGTCCCCTTTGGGGTATAGATAATCCAGTAGAAAATCAGAACTTCAAAGACTGCACCACATTTTACATCCAAAGTGAGGTTGAGCAGAGGCCCCCAATGTAAGGGGCTAACAGATTCACCTAATAACTTCTCTTCTCTGTTCCTAGAGTTCACTGATATATTGAATGTATACTAAGAAAGTAATTTATTTCTGCCTGTATGCCAAGTACATGGTATATATGGTCAAGCAATTACTTGTATTACTGTCTATCATATATTGAGTAAAGTATTTAAAAGAATTGGCCAGAGGCAACTAGTACTGACTCTGTAACTTTATACAGTATTTGTGAAAGTGATTATTTTGTTCCTGCACAAAACGACATGGAGGGCTCAATTATGGGATCCTTTGTTCTTGTTGCCATGGCATTTTGTATAAGCACAGTAAATGTCTAAAATGGGCTTGTAATCAAAATTCTTACAATATTCTGACTTTTGTCTTCTCTTCAGATGCGGTGACTGGCAGCTAAGCTACTGCAAAATCTGACAATGGCAACTGCAAACCAATCATGCGTGATGAAACTCATTGGGCCAAAATGAAGCCACTGGAGTTGACAATGGAAGTTTACACCATGGGTGAATTTGATTAATTTTCAAAGTATATTTTCAGCATGTTATATTGTATTTTAGCTGGTTATTTCTGTAGAAGTTAGTGAGCCAAATTCAGCAGTGATGTAAACTACATCTAAATTTACATATTAGATGTAAGCTTGTCATAAGTGGCAATGGAGTGTACTTTGCACCAACTTTTGCACTGAATAGTTTAGTGCAATGAGTGGGAGTTACTGCATGCTGCCGAGACCATATTCAGCCTTGAAGTCAGTGGGAGTGACTTATACCATGGGTGAATAAAACTTTCGGAATAGTATGGGCATAAGAAGCAGAGGAAGGCTTCATTTTCATTTTACACCTTGGTGCTAGTTGTTTTTCCTGCTACCACCCTCACTTCAGCATGTAGGTTACACTTGTTATGCATACCCACTGAATGCCAAATCAGTTGTATAGAATTATATCTTAAAGCAAGTGTAAATTGGTGGGTGGAGGAAGCAAACTGCAGTAGCAGGAGTCCTATCTAAGGCTAGGTCTACACTACAGCGGGGTTCCGACCTAAGATACGCAACTTCAGCTACGTGAATACCGTAGCTGAAGTTGCGTATTTTAGGTCGGCTTACCTGGTGGTGAGGACGGGGGAAAGCCGACCGCTGCCGCGCTGCCGCCGACTCCGCTGCCGCCTCTTGTCGAGGTGGATTTCCGGAGTCGACGGCAGAGCGATCAGGGATTGATTTTACCGCGTCCTCACGAGACGCGGTAAGTCGATCCCCGATAAACCGATTGCTACCCGCCGGATCGGCGGGTAGTGAAGACGTAGCCTATAAAACCAGACATCCAGCTTAAGGAAGCAACTGAACAAATAACACAATACATATATTTAAGTCCCTGATAAAAGCCATATTAGGTTCAGACTACAAAAAACTCACTTTCTTAAAAACAACCTTGTTTTACTAAAATGTCATTCACTCAAAGCAATTAGAATTTTAACTGCATGGCTGCTACAGCCAGTATACTTTTCAATTTGCCTCTGAGGTAAGGAAAGAATTAATACTGACAAGACTTCCAAGTGGTCAGGAAAAATTGGAATACAGGGACCATACCTTTATCTCTGGGCAAAACACCGAGGGATATGTATAAAATGGAGATAAATGACAAGATTTTCAAAAATTGGAGCCAAAAATTAGCCTCCCAAATTCAAGGCATAATTATTATAGCTCTGATTGACCTGTTGCGTGCACAGAAGTTTTGAAAATCAGGCGGCTACTTTAGCTGTGTAAATATGGATTTAGGAGCTTACATTTAAGCTCCTATTTCTGAAAATCTTGGCAAATAGTCACATGGCTGTGTAAATATTTATTTTTAAAGCACTTCGAAGATAAAAAGTGATTGTATAAATGCTAAATATTATTCCAATAAAACTTAATTTAGTACCAACATAGCAGTAACACTACGGCACAACTATAAAGATACCCCTTTCAATACACTCTGAACCCTATAGTCTTCTGTTTCCATGAAGTTTTATATCATAGTGTGACACCATGTTATTAACCATAAATCCTATGCACAGCTAGGAGATATTTTTCCCCTATTCCCACAGGAGCTCTTCAAACATGCTGTTAATCTTACCCAAGAGACCTTCAGTAGAGTATGCCCAGAGGGCAAGAGATTAAAACACATAAAATGTCTCAAATTGTTTAGTTTCCTCTGAAGAGGAGGAAAAAACTGAAATGGGTTAATCTGTTTATCTGGATTCAATTGCTTTCAATAAAAAGTTCAGATTTGTTCAGACTGTATTGCCAGTTGCTCCTGAAATGAACTCTAATTTATATCAAATTTCAAACCCATCTAAAAGTCCCAATGATGTGGAAATAACTGACCTTTTTTGTGATTCACCACTGACTAAATATTACTATACAAGTGCAAAGTAGTGGTATTAGTCTGTAATGCAGACTTCACAAGATTCCCCTTGGAATCTGATAGATGCTGTAGGGGAATCATTGTAATATATACTTTTTCAGATCCTCCACTATACATAGAATAAAATCACAGGTACAGTGGATTGAGTTTGTGATCTTCATAAAAGTGCTTTAGTTTCTAGAGATAACTTCTCTATGCTCTGTCTGCCCGTCTTATCCCATCTATTATCAAGTTCTGACTAATGGCTGCTGTCAGGAGTGAGTAACAGTGCAAAAAAACAAGGATTAAATCCTCCTACTGCACTAAAAAAAAAAAATCTAAGGACCCAAGATAGGCTGAATGTCAGAAATATTTGGTTAGGAGCAATTCAAGCAGAATCATTCCCATAGACCGACAGAAATTAAGTGTTTAAAATATCACAAATGTAACCAAGCAAAGAGATAAATTACAAAGAAATGTAGGGATCTGAAGCACAGTCCAGAAAAAATATAGAGAGCAGGGATATATACTCAGAGAGGACAAATATATTGTAAAAATATATTGTTTATGTATGTTCATTACATTAAGAGTTAAAATTATTTAATCAAATTAAATCATGGAAAATATGATTTACATAGAGATAGGAACAGTTTCATTTCTGTGAATTGTTTTATTTCTGAAAATGACATTCATAACCATACATTTGGAAATATACAAATGTTAATATTTCAAAATGTGTAACTATGAATGTCATTTTTAGTATATATCACATTTTCTTCTCACTAGATGACATTTATTTAACACTTATTGCATCTGTTCATGTTGTAAAATAACAATTCATATAAGAACATAGGAATGGACATACTGGGTCAGACCAATGGTCCATCTACCCCAATAGCCTGTCTAGTTACAGTAGCCAGTGAAAACTGCTACAGAAGAAATGAACATAACAGGGCAATTACTGAGTAATCCATCTACTGTGTTCCAGTCCCAGCTTCTGGCAGTCAGAGGTTTAGGGAGACCCAGAGCACGGGGCTGTATCCCTGGCCATCTTGGCTAATAGCCATTGATGGACCTATCCTCCATAAACTTATGTACTTCTTTTTAACCCCAGTTATACTTTTGGCCTTCACAACATCCCATGGCAATGAGTTCCACAAGTTGACAGGAATTGTGTGAATGTCTTATGTTTGTGTTTAAACCTGCTACCTATTAATTTCATTGGGTGACCCCTGGTTCTTGTGGTATGTGAAGGGATATATAACAATTCCCTATTCATTCTCTCCACATCATTCCTGATTTTATAGCCCTCCTATATCGCCCCTTAATCATCCCTTTTCTAAACTGAAGAGACCATGTTGTCTTAATCTCTCTCCTCATTTGGAAGCTGTTCCATATCTCTAATGATTTTCATTGCCTTCTCTGTACCTTTTCCAATTCTACTATATCTTTTCTGAGATGGGGTGACCAAAACTACATGCAGTACTCAAGGTATGGGTATACTATGGATTTATATAGTGGCATAAGGGTATTATCTGTCTTATTATCTAACCCTTTCCTAATGGTTCCTAACATTGTTAGCTTTTTTGACTGCCATTGCACACTGAGCAGATGTTTTCAGAGAACTATCCACAATGACTCCAAGATCTTTTTCTTGAGTGGTAACAGCTAATTTAGACACCTCAGACTGTATGTATAGTTGGGATTATTTTTTTGCAATCTTCATTACTTTCCATTTATCAATACTGAATTTCATCTGCCATTTTGTTACCAAGTCTAGTGAGATCCCTTTGCAACTTTACTATCCTGAGTAATTTAAGTATTTGCTAATTTTGTCACCTCACTGTTCTCCCATTTATCCAGATCATTTATGTTGACCAGTACAGATCCTTGAGGAACCCTGCAGTTTACCTTTCTCCATAGTGGAAAACTGACCATTTATTCCTGCCCTATTCCTATCTTTTAACAAGGTAATAATCCATGAAAAGACATTCCCTCATATCCCATGACTGCTTACTTTGCTTAAGAGCCTTTGGTACAGGGCCGTGTCAAAGGCTTCCTGAAAGTCCAAGTAGACTGTATCAGCTGGATCACCCTTGTGTACCAGCTTGTTGACCCCCTCAAAGAATTCTAATAGATTGGTAAGGCATGATTGCCATTTACAAAAACTGTGTTAACTCTTCCCAACATATCCTGTTCATCTATGTCTAATAGTTCTGTTCTTTACTGTAGCTTTCAACCAATATGTTTCCACTGTGCATGTATAATATTTCCACTGTGTATGTTACTGTGCTTGTTTAACTAATCTAGGGCTTTTTTCCCCTTCTTGAGTCTTGCACAAAAGGGTGTTTTGGCCTAAATCAACAATGAAATGTTCTGCACTAGCTTAGATTCTATGATTGATTTTTGGCCACTTAGTGAGACAACTTCACCAGTTTGCTCTGGATTGCATCCACTTGCTGCATGGCCATGTCTCAAAGTTTTAAGTTAGGCTAAAAAAACCTTCTGCTCTGTGCAGATTGAGTACTTTGCAATCCCATCGTATGAGCCTTATTTCTATACATACGTGGAATTTGACTCACTTTCTAACTTTGTACACTTTCTCCCACTCAATGATTTTTTCAGCTTAGAAGTGCCAGCATAGAACATTAGCACTTCATAGAATGCTGCCTTCTTCAACCAGAGAAGAAAAAATACACTAAAGACTTAGCGAAGGGAGTAAGAGATGACACCCTTCCTTGGTTTCCAGCACTATGCAGATGCAGACACCTTTCTTTAATGCTGAACAGAAGGTACAGAGGTATCACCTTGATGGAGCATACTGTGGCACATATACGCCGACTTCCCCTCTTTCCGTGGCTGCTCGACCCCCACTCCACCCCTTCCATGAGGCCCCACCCCTGCTTCGCCCCCATTCCAACCCCTTCTCCAAAGTCCCTGCCCCAACTCCGCCCCCTCCCTGCCCCTATTCCAACTCCTTCCCCAAATCCCCGCCCCAGCCCCGCCTCCTCCCCCCCTCCCAAAGCATACTAATGCTGCCAAACAGCTGTTTGGTGGCGGCCGGGCGGGAAGCGCTGGGAGGTAGGCGGAGGAGCGGGTATGCAGCACGCTCAGGGGAGGAGGAGGAGGAGGAGGAGGTGGGGGCGGAGGGTGAAGGGAGCTTGGCAGCCAGTGGGTGCAGAGCATCCACTAATTTTTCCCCGTGAGCCAGCACCTATGCTGGGGCAGGCTCTCAGCAAGCAAGAAACCCGGACAGGGGAAGGCAGTAAATTAACTGTATTTAACCGACATAGGAAAGAAAAAAGCAATTAAAAAAACTTGTATGATCTTTGATATTCAAGACCAGCTCCTACTATGGTCTTTATTTAAAAAAAAAACCCCACATTTAGGGTGAAATCTTGACTCCCACTGCAGCCAATGGGAGTTTTGCTATTAATTGAATGGGGCTAGGATTTCACCTTTTTGAGTATGTGTGCGCATCTATTTGGAGAAAACATTTCAGGGAGAATAACACACATGCTGACCCCAGTGAAATATCCATCTGTATATCAGAAGGCACAATTTAGCTCATAAAACAGGAGATGGGGATTAGAAAACAAAAGTATGATGGAGACCTCATTTTTTAAGGAAAGCAACACAGATCTCAGGGTATGTGTACACTATAAGCTCTATAGTTGCAGCAAGTTCTGCAGTGCTGTATTATAAACACAAACGGTAGAGGTACTTTTGTTGCTGTAGTAAATCCTCCCCCACAAGAAGCGGAAGCCAGGTTGACAGAAGAATTCTTCCTGATACCTAACAGTGCCTATACTGGGCTTAGGGTGGCTTAACTACATCTCTGAGGTCCCGGTGCGCCAGTTAGGTCAATCTAAGTTTTAGGTGCAGACCAGGCCTCTCACACAAAACGTAAACAACTCTGCCTCCTAAACTAGTCAAGATATTTCTCCTCCCCAGCAGGAAGAAGGAGATTAGAATCTGTAAACATGTGGGTAGCACTCAGATATACAGTAGAACCTTAGAGTTGCGAACACCAGAGTTATGAACTGACCAGTCAACCACACACCTCATTTGGAAATATGCAATCAGGCAGCAGCAGAGACGAAAAAATAAAAGAAAGCAAATACAGTATAATACTGTCTTAAATGTAAACTACTAAAAAATAAAGGGAAAGTTTAAAAAAAGATTTGACAAGGTAACAAAATTGTTTCTGTGCGTGTTTCATTTAAATTAAGAGGATTAAAAGTAGCACTTTTCTTCTGTGTATTAAAGTTTCAAAGATGTATTAAGTCAGCATTCGGTTGTAAACTTTTGAAAGAACAACCATAACATTTCATGCAAAGTTACAAATATTTCAGAAGTATGAACAACCTCCATTCCTGAGGTGTTCATAAGGGTGAGGTCTTCCTGAGTATGTGCAACATGCCTCGGGTGGCACCTGACCAGGATTTATCACCAACTTTGGTTCGCTGGTTGGATCATTAGCTTCCCCGGCCTGGGTCAGGCACTAACCAGGAGTGTGACATGAACACTGATTCCTTCCCCGCACTCTGAGGTTCTACTGTATACTGATGGGGACCATGTTTGTACCTAGATAATGCTATTATAGGGGAAGTTATGAACTACTCCCTTGCACCAGTCATGTACCTGCCCCCTTATGTTTATGAACAGACAAGTCTGGGCAAAACATGTTACAGTTTGTTATATTTATTGTCTGTCCCACCAAGCCCTATGGCTCAGGCACTGCTCTGGGACATTGGAGAGCTGGCTTCAGTTCCCATACCACAAGCCTTCCTGTGTGACTTCGGTTCCCCCCCAGGAAGGTGATGCTAGGATGCGCTGATTAATATTTGGGCAGGCACTAGGATCCCCAGTTGATGGGAGTTATTAAGTACTTGAGATCTGTGAAAGCTGGGCTCCGGGCTTTCTTGGGAGATGTTCAGCCCTCTCTCGGGGAGGCACTTCAGCGCCACACGGAATCTCTGCAGGCTCAACTCCGGGCGCATGGAAACTCCACCGTCTCCCTTTGCAACCAGGGGCCGGACTTCGCTCCCGTAGTGTTGCAGCGCGGTAACGCCTCTGATTCCAGCGTGTGGGCGCGGAGGGGGAGGCCCGGGGTGAGTGAGGACCTGTTGTGCCTAGGGCTGCCCTTGGCAGGTCACGTTGCACAGCCCCATCTGTCCCGCCCCCGGCCCTTGCCCTGCCCCCAGCGGTTCCCAGGCCCGCTCTCAAGGCCCAGCAAGTGCAGTAACCTCCAGCCGCCTCCCTCTCTCGCTGCAGGAAAACACGCAGCGCAACTCTGCCCGCCCCGCCCCAAGCCCGGGCCCCGCCGCACCGGCTCTGCAAGGTCCCACCCACCCTGCTGCTCCCAGCCAGCGCCGGGACAAAGCAGCTCCCCGGGCGGCTTCCCTGGGCAGCGGGGGCGCGAGCGCGGTGAGTGGCAGGCGGGCTACCCCGGCGCGAGGCGCCGGCTGGCTGCAGCCGCGGCGGGGGCCGGGCAGGGAGCGGGGGGCGGGGTCGGCAGCTTCCCAGGCTAGGGCTGCGGGCTGCCGGCGCCGCGCTGAGTCTGCGCGCAGCCGCGGGAGGAGCTGGAGACCAACTTTGCTGGGGACTCTGCCCTGCCGGGCTCAGGTGAGTTCTTGGCGCGGCAGCCGGGGCTCTGAGCCTCCGGCAAACAGGGAACCCCCCCTCGTTCCGCTGGACACCGTTCCCGCAGCTCTTGGGGGGGCTGCCTGCACCCCACCGCGGGACCGGGACCCACCGCCTGCGCCCACCCCCTTTCCCCAGCTGTGCACCCCCCTCGGGAGCAGGGACCCCAGTCCCCGAG
>NW_020664417.1:80155966-80314787 GCF_002925995.2 Terrapene triunguis
CCCCGAGCCCTCCCCAGCTGTGCACCCCCCTCGGGAGCAGGGACCCCTCCCACGAGACCTCCCCAGCTGTGCACCCCCCTCGGGTGCAGGGACGCCCTTTCCCCAGCTATGCACCCCCTTCGAGAGCAGGACCTATTGCCTGCGTCCCCCTAGCTGCGCATCCCCCTTGGAAGCGGGACCCACTGCCTGTCTCCCCCTCGCCTTTCTGTGCCCGTTGGAAGCAGGACCCGGCACTGGGACCCTGGACCCGGCCCCGGACAGTGCAGTAAGTTGCATTGTCATGTCTAGCTTCTTTTCTATGAGCAGAGATCCAGGATCTCCCCAGCTTCATCCATTCCCGGGGCTGCTGCTCACTGTGGAAACCTGCCTCCTATCTCTCCAGCCTACCCCACCAGGAGGAGGCTGTGGGGGCCAGATGGTGGCAGCCCCTAAGATGCTCTCAGTTTAGTCTCGGGTTGTCCTTGCCTCCAACCTGCTAGCCTCGAGCAGCCATCAAAGTACGTGCTGTTCCAGAAGGAAACAGCTTCCCTCCCTCTCCTGTGCTGCCACTTTGATGGATGCCCCAGGGCTGCCAGGTTGTAAGGGGTTGGCTACATCAGGAAGGACTGAAACTTTGGGCCCCACACTGCTGAGTTTCAGTGGGGTGCCCCCAAGAAACTGTTCTGACTGGGGCAAGCAAAGCATCTGCTCTTCCTCGCCCTTTTGAGATAGCTGCGCTGGCTCATCGGAGTGTGTGCCAAACACCCTTTTTTGGTAGGGAGTCCCAAACAATCCAGCCTCAAACTCTGTTCCTTGCATTTGTGTTCAGTATTTTACACTCCTTCCTGTCCTTTGCAGGATCACTTTAACTGTATCAATGCTTATTCAGAAAGTATTCTGAGCATATACAAGGCTTTATACATGCTGGCTTAGGACCTTTTTTAAAACTCGACCCTCACCACCCATCCCCTTTTCAGGATTTCACAAGCAAATCACGGGATGGGTATTGTCACTGGAGTTGTCTGTTGCCGAGGGCTTTTAACATGAAAAGATAGTGAGAGCACATGAGATTAGGTCACTGAATACATACTTGTAATGTTTTGCATTTTTAAAAGGCTGGTCATGTTATAAATCACATGTTGTAAACAAATTTGCCTATTCTACTTGTAACCCTTTAGGTCATAAAGGTAAGATTTGTTTTAAAAATCCAGTTCACTTTTGTCTAAGCTCTTTGTTTACTTTCTGTATTTCTTTCAGCTTGGACAATGAAGTCAGTTAAACTTTTGTTTATGCCCAGTTTCACATTCAGACTCTTGGTGCTACAATGGCTGGGTTTTAAACACTTCAGATGAAAGTTTACTTGTTTAAAAACTGTCTTCATTAATACTTTTTAATTTAAAAACACTTCTAAAGGGCTTGTATTTTATAAAAACTTTTTTTTACAAAGTTATAATTTTTGGCCTAATTGAAGGTGGCAATGTCTCTTTATTTTTTATAGTAAATTACATTTTCATCCTCCCTTGGAAATGCTGGGGAGATGCTTTCCTTGCCTGTTGAAGTAAAGAACTGAGAGGAAGCCCCCAATCAGTTATGGAGAATTCAGTTATCTGTGGCCAGGGAAGAGGATTCTTTCTTACTCTTTACTGTCAGGGATCCTATCTTCTGCCTTATTTTCCCCACCCGTGTTCCCCTTTAAAGTAGCAGGGTTAAGTATGAATCCAACTGAGAGAGAACTTTTGTATCATAATGATTAAAAATAATTCTGCAGCTTTATTGGGAAAGGACATTTTAATCTCTGCATTTTCGTGCATCTGTTAAGGCAGAACTGTTTTAGTTATTCGTGCTATGAAATAGAAGTTATAATATAATACAGAAAGCGAGTAGTCACCATTACTGTAATCTTTTTTCTTGATAAAAAGAACACAGCAAGTGAGTTGTCTAAATTACTTAGTACCTTACAAGGTAAATATTTATCATAGACATGTTTATTCCTTTATGAGTTAGGATTTTTAGTGATCACTATACAAGCAGAATTCAAGTTGTCAGCCCAAATCATTGAAGTTAGTATTGATCTTTGAGACTATAATTACAGTTAATATTTTTGGGCTGTGTGTTCATAGCTCATTTTTATTACACAGGGGTATGCATGTTTTTGGAAAATCAAGGATTAGAAGAGAGAGTTTAATAGGCTGACTATGTTAAAGTAGCTTCTGCAAAGTTTGTTCTGCTCAGGCTTCAAATTCAGTTAAGTCAGTTTCAGACATGATATGACTTATCACACTTCTTGCTGTGGTGACACGCATCCTTCTGCTTCCAGTCCTATAAAAGAAAAAGTTCAGCTAACTTTTTTCTGTAAAGGTTACATATTTAAGGAACCTTTTACAAAATAGCAGTGACCTTTTGATCTTCATGGGGGAGATTTTCAATGGGAATTTTGTTCCTAACTGCCCTTTATGCCTTTCAAAATCCACCCCCTTAAAGATTTTGTCAAATGTTTTTCTATGAAACAGTGTTTACTTTGGGGGTGGGCAGGAAGGCAAAAGGAGTTTGCTCATTTTGGATGAAATTCACCCCTATGTGCGTAAATCTGAGTCCTTCTGTTAAAGGATTGGGGTGGGGGAGTTGGAATTTTTCTTCCCAGCCATCTCATGGGCATGTCTCAGGGTCTGCAGCACATCCCTTTCATGATTTGAATACAGAGTGCAGATGGGCAGCCACTGTTTTTTGTATAGATATTTGTACACTGACACAGGTATGAGAGTGGATTTGGTAGTCTGTCCTCTGATCTGCATTTCAACCAACTGTCCCATCTGCATTAAACTATTTAGGGGCAGCAGAGAAGCACTAGCTATTCTTGAATAATTCCATGTGTAAAAGATGTCTTAGCAAGCTTGCCAACGCTTTTTATGTTGATTCTGACTTTTTGTACATTTTGTCAGAACAAGAATCATAACATGTATTTGGGCTTCAAGAGATTTGCACTTTGGTTTTACATAAGATGCATGCCATCTAATTATTAGTGTGTGTTTTTTTTCTTAATTATAAATTTAACTCTTTGCTTGCAGCTGAAATGGATTCAGATCCTGATCCTTCTTCAAGTCCTTCTCACCCACAGCCACAGCAAGGAAGGTCTCAGCTAAATGCAGCTGCTACTGTGGGCCATAGTGAGAGTAATCAGAAACCTGGTTCACCTTCAGGAGATTCATTGTCCTCTGCAACTTTTCCCTCGTCAGCTACCGGCCATTCTAACAGCAGGGACAGAGCTGAAAGAAGCGGTGAGTCTGAAATACTAATTATGCAAGATTTGCATATTCTAAAATCAAGACAGCAGCGGTATTGTCCCTTCAAGTATAGGAGTTTATCGCAACATCTTCAATTTGAAAAATACATTACTGTGTGAATTTTTTTACGTACTGTAAGATGGAAGATGAGAGAGATTTTTTTCTTGTTTGTTTTGTGTATAATTGTCTCTATTTCCCCTGTGTAGTTTATCTATTTCTCTGTTTGTGTTCACACAGCAACAAGAAAGAGAGAGGGGTTTTTAACCACAAAAAATAAGGGGATTCAAGCACAAAGGCAATACAATACCAGAAACTGCTTTTAACTAACTTCTTAAAACTGTCTCTCTAATGTGTAATCTAGTTAATGAGGGTGAGATAATATTTTGTATTGGGTCAATTTCTGTTGATGAAAGAGACAAGATTTCGCACTTACACAGAGCTCTTTTTCAGGTCTAGGAAGGGTACTCCAATGTCACAGCTATATACAAGACTGTTAAGCATAAGGGGTTAACACATGTTGCAAGAGACCATTCAAGGTGAGGTAGGCAGTTAACAACTTTGCCTTTGTAGGACAAAGGAGAGTTAGTGGGTTACAGATTGTTGTAATAAGCCATAAATCCAATGTCTTTGAGTCCACGATTTTTAATGTCTAGCAAAGTTATGAACTTAAGCTCTCAGGCTTATCTTTTGAAGGTGTTGTGCAGGTTTCTGTTGAGGACAAGATCTGAGAGGTCCGATATGCAGTGATTGCTTTGTGAAAAGTGTCCACCCATGGGTGATATGGTGTTTTTTGTCTTTTATTTTTCTGTATGAGTTCATCTGAGAGGATAGTGATTGTCTCGCTTCACCCACTTAGTTGTTGTTGGGGAATTAAGTGCACTAGATGAGGTACACCACATGTTGTGATAGGCATGTGTGAGTGCACCTATGCTCTTGAATGAATTCACGTGGAAAAATGTGGATGGGTTAGTACAGGGGTGGGCAAACTTTTTGGCCCTAGGGCCACATCGGGAACAGAAATTGTATGGAAGGCTGGGGGAGGCTATGCCTCCCCAAACAGCGAGGCATGGCCTGGCCCCTTCCACCTATCCAGCCTCCCAGAACCCCTACCCCCATCCAACACCCCTCCCCCCCGATCCCCACCCCCAACTACCCCCTGGGATTCCCGCATCCTATCCAAACACCCCTGCTTTCTGCCCCCTGACCATTCCCCTGGGACTCCCGCCCCCTATCCAACCCTCCCTGCTCCCCACTCCTGACCGCCCCCCTGGAGGCCCCTTGCCCCCTATCCAGGCGTGAAAGTAACATGAAGGATTTACTGGTACGCCGGAGTCCTGAGCAGGGGCGTGGCCTCAACCGGAAGAGGCGGGGCCTTTCAATATTTAAAGGCCCTGTGGCTGTGGCTGGGAGCCTCAGGACCTTTAAATCACCCCGGAGCTACCAGCTGCAGAGGCGGCTGGGAGCCCTGGGGCTCGGGCTGGGATTTAAAGGGCCTGGGGCTCCAGCCGCCGTGGAGCTCTGGACCCTTTAAATCACCACAGGAGCCCGACTGCCGGAGCTCCGGCTGCGCTTTAAAGGGCCCTGGGATCCCCGCGGCGGCCGGAGCTCCGGGCCCTTTAAATTCCCGCCCAAGCCTGGCTGCCAGAGCTCCGGTGGGGATTTAAAGGGCCCGGGGCTCCCCACAGTGGCTGGAGCACTGGACCCTTTAAATCACCGCCGCAGAAGCGGTCCTGTCCGGCACGGCGTACTGGCTCTTACCGGTACGCCGGACCGGACCGGCTTACTTTCACCTCTGCCCCATCCAACCCTTCCTACTCTTCCCGCCCCATGTTACCTGTGGGGTGGGGAAAAGCGGGGCTCAGTCCTTTCCCTGTGCGTTTCCCCTGCTCATTTGGTTGCTCTCCCTGGCAGTCGGGCAGGGCTCGCTCCCTGTCTGGGCTTGGCTGCTGGGGACAGGGGCCAAGCATGCTGGGGGTGGCGAGGGGCCCTGGCTTGCTCTACCCCTGTCCCCGGCAGCAGGGCCCAAGCCCCTTGATCACCCCTCTACAGCCCCCCCCCCTAAACACCCCCTGTTCCCTGCCTCTGACTGCGCCGCCCTGGAACACCAGGTCACTATAGCTGTGCCGCCTGGCCGGAGCTGCAGCTATGCTGCCCAGGCACTGGGGGAACTGTGACTGCGAGGGAGGAGAGGGGCCAGGGACTAACCTCCACCCCGCTCACCGCGCTGCTGGGGAGTTGGGCTGGCTCCTCCGCAAGCCTGTCCTGACCCCGCTCCCTGGCAGAAGCTCGGGGGTCAGAGGGAAGGGTCCTGCGGGCTGGATATGGCCCATGGGTTAGTAGGTATGTAGGAGTTCTGATCAGAATTCATGATACATTTTGAAAATCAAGATGGTGCTTTCAAGTTGCATCTAGAGAGACTTAATAAATTATTTAAAATAATGAAAAGTGAAGGTGCTCTCTCCATAGTTCCTGGAATGAGACACGTGTCCACTTGCAGTATTCTGGACCCCTGAAGTCAGGTTTTAAACTTAGTCTGAAATCTCACACCTACGTGCCACACCTCTGTGTTCCAGGCTTAACCAGACCACTGGGGTTTTTTTTAAGCTCTTTTAAGTATTTGCAGGATTTGGGCCCAGATTTAAATTTTTTATTAAAGCTAATGTTAAAAATAAATTATGTAATACATAGGTTGAGAAAGGAGTGACTATACCCAGATGTACAGACACTCCTTTCTCAACCTATGTATTACATAATTTATTTTTAACATTAGCTTTAATAACAATTCTAAATCTGGCCCAAGTCCTGCAAATACTTACATGCTTGCTTAACTTTAAACGTGAGTAGTTCTATTGAAGTCCCTGAGATTATTCATAAGCATAAAACTAAGCACCTATATATGTGTTTGGTTGGGTTTACTGGTAGGGCCTCAGTCCTACAAACTGCTGCTCTTTCTTATTCTGGGTTTAGGATGGAATTCCATATGTAATTGGAGTGATTTAAGTGTATTAGTAATCCCGTCTCTAAAATAGTCTTGTATTTCTCATTTAGAAGTTCCTAGAGGCCTTAATCAGAAAACAGGAACCCATCATGCTAGGTACACATAATAACAAAAAAGACAATCTCTGACCAAAGAATCTGTGATCCAAGTAAGAGTTTACAATCTAAGTAACTAACCTTTTGCTTCCCTAACTTCTAACAGTTTAAATTATTGCTTCCCCAAAGTGCCACAAAACATAATTTTAAACAAACATATTGTTGGTTTTATGCCCATAGTTTTCAGATTTACAATTTTCACGTAATTAGGGAAGGGTAACTCTGGAATTAAAGCAGTTCCCTTGGGCCAATGAGCAAATTTTTGGAGGGGAAAATGATTTGTTGAATTCCTGACTTTCTAATTTGCATCCTTAATATATCATTATCAGTTTTCTAATCTCGCCCACTAATTAAGTAGTACAGAGCTGTTGAAGAATTGACACTTTTGACGTTAATTACATGATGATTAAATTAGGATTAGAGTTAGCAGATACTTGTTTCCCCTCTCCCTCATCCCCCAGTTTTTTAGTACTCTTCAACATGAAGAAGAGAATAGCAACAATAGGAGAAATGGGGCATTGAAATGTATCAGGTTTTGCTATAGCATCATTTTAAAACAGAAAGGCATGGCTTCTATTCATGAATTATGCAAAATTATGAAAATATATACCTACTATCAATCTACTGGTATTCTGTATAAAGGATGCTGGCAGGTATGATATTCTCCCTTTCCAGTCAATCTGGGTAATTTCTGATTCTGTATAAATGTCAATTTTTTTAAAAATCCTACTAAACTCTTTGTCTCAATTACATCTCTTTGCAGGCCCTCAGTATGTTGACAATGCATTCTGTTAATTTAAAAAAAAGCATTTACTTTTATTTTAAATATGTTGCTTCTCCATTTTATTGAATATGCTCTTGTTCTTCTATTATGAGGATAAACAGGAGCATTTGAATAACCTGTATAATAATCATTTTGTATACTTCTATCATGTTTCTTCTCTAAATTATGTATGTTAATCCTTTTAATTCTCCTTATTTTGGAAGTCTTTTTTGATACTTCTAATCACTTTAGTCACCCTTTTTTTTTCTGGAACCTTTCTCTTTCTTTTACAATTCTTAAGATATGAGCAAAACTGAATACAGTATTGAGTGTGCAGACATACCATCAATTTATACGGTAGTAGTATGTTTTCGGTATGATTCTCTATCCCTTTCATAACTTACCCCAACATTTTAAACATTGCTGAAGATTAAGCATCTATTTCCATTGAACTGTCTACCAGGATGCCTGGGTCTTTTTCCTGCATCACTGATTACATTTAATTTAGGCAATGTGGCTGTCTAGGTCAAATTATTTCATGCACTATGCATGACTTTGCATTTTTCTACAACAAATACTACCTACCATAATACTGGTTCCTTGGATTTTGGGGAAGGAAAGTCCCCTCTGCCCCCTCCAAAAGTACCACCAAACATGCAACAAAACCCAACCTAGAGCCTTATTTGAAACAGGGAATAAAGTAGTAGCACTGAAAGAGAAGGTATTCCCAGTAGAGAATGATGGAAATCAGAATATCTTAAAGTTGTTTTTAAGTGGAGAGATGCTTTGTTGCTGATGGGCCAAGGAAGAATGAGAATCCAGGCTGTAAGTAACAATGTTTAATTATATAGCCTTTCTGTTTTTGAAAGGAAAAACATAGGATAGCAGGCTCCTCATGAGGGGGCAAGGCTTGACTTTTTACTTGGGTGGATTAAGGAGTCATTTACTTGGAGCAGCTCTTAAGTGTCATTAATACCTTTTTTGGTGGTGACTGAAACTGTGAACAGGTAAAAGAGAATGGAAAAGTCCACCAAAGTGTCATTCAGAAATATATGTGGAGCTGATTATTGTAGATAACTTTTAATAATTTCAGTGGATTGTCACTGTAACTCCAAATGAAATAGTTAGAATTTGCAAAATATTAAAGGTATTGACCACTTTCAGCTGACTCATTACATATATTTTACCTATTTCTGTCAACTCTAAAGACTTAAATTTGTAGTTGAAGTGATTTAGAAGCAGTAATTTCTGAGTAGTAATGACGTAGACTTATTGTGAGGAGGGAAAATTTATACATACTGTGTTTCTTTTAAGAATGTTACCTTAAAACATGCTTACAGTATCTCAAGCTCTGTATACCTTGATAGTATG
The DNA here is from genome assembly GCF_002925995.2 of Terrapene triunguis. NCBI lineage: Eukaryota > Metazoa > Chordata > Testudines > Emydidae > Terrapene > Terrapene triunguis. Next base: position 80,164,454 of record NW_020664417.1, read on the forward strand.
GTATAAACATATTAGCACTTGTCCGGGATGGCCTACATAACTCCCTTGTGACCCTAGCACTTCCATACGCCTGCCAATAAAATTTCAGAGCACATGTCTATTTAGCTTAACAAAGAGAAGATTGAGATGACTTGATTAGTCTATAAGTGTCTGCATGGGGAACAAATATTTGATAATGGACTCTTCAGTCTAGCAGAGAAAGGTAGAACATTATCCGATGGCTGGAAGTTGAAGCTAGACAATTTGAGACTGGAAATAAGTCATACATTTTTAACAGTGAGAGTAATTAACTGTGGAACAATTTACCAAGGTAATGATGGATTCTCCATCACTGACCATTTTAAAATCAGGATTGGATGTTTTTCTAAAAGATAATCTCTTGGAATTATTTTGGGGAGATTCTGCAGCTTGTATTATATAGGTGGTCAGATTAGATGATCACAATGGCCTTGGAATCTATGTATCTGTGTAGTATATTTTCCATAACTTCATCTGAATATGCTGTGTTTAAAGATACAGTATAATAACCTTATGGAGATGTCAAAACAATTTGTGTGTTCCGGGTAACCTCTTTCTCTTGATCTAGGGGACAGTCCTGCAAGATGCTGAGCACTCTGCCCCGATTCAACAAATACTTATGCACATGCTTAACTTTGAAACTACAAATAGTCCCATTGGATCAAGCTCCTGTGTTGAGGGATTTTGCATCAACCAGTCATGCAATTTCTCAGTACCTCTGTTAATTTGCTGTTAGGGAATCTGTTTGCTTTTCAAAGGTTTTTCAAATAGTTGATTTTCACAGTGGGTGGTAACAATAACATGAGGTTTCTTTATATAAATCAGTACTGATTTGAATGTAAACCGCAACATGCAACTGGCAGAGACTCAGCAAACCTAAAGCATAGAGTCTGTTTTCAATAGAACAAACGTTCTCTCCCAACTCCCCCTGTCAGGAATGGTTAAAGTCTTTCTGGAGAGCACCTGCAGAAATAAGTTTGTATATAAATTAGGAATGGGAAAAATGGTACTGGCTGAATACTAAATAAAAATCAGACTAGTTAACTTTCTATTGATTTAGCAAAAAATGTGCCTTGACAGGGAATTTGTCAGTGAATGATGTGCATACATGATTAATTAAGGCTTCTGGAGCTTGGAATCAATGAGTCATCTGTATACATGTCTGCAATATACAGGAAAGCTAGTATCTGCTTAAAACAAAAACAATCCTGGCATTCCTCAGAATTGCAAGAGGCGGTGAAAATACACAATACCTTGGAGAACATGGGAATTGGCTATGAAGACCAGTCTGGACCCTTCCGTCCCACTTTTATGTGGTAGCTTGCAAATAGCTTTTGACCAGTTAATGCAACAGTCTCTCCTAAAGGATGTTGACTGATAAGTTCCCTCCCCATTAATGATAGGGACATCCTGGGGCCTGGAGAAAGCCAGAGAATGGAGTGAAGGAGATTGTCTTTGTCCATATTCCCTTGCACACAGCAAAAATACTTACCGGCCATTGTGTTCCACCACTCAGCAGGGTTTGAGGGGACTAGTAGGCAAAGGGGGGATCAGAAAGTGTAACAGTTTGTCTGGGGAGTTTGAAAAGATTTTGAGGATGTTACGGCTTTAGGGTTTAAGAATTAGGTGATGCTTCGTCTGTGTATTTGCTCTTACAGGCATTTTGTTTATTACAAGTCTATTAGAGAAGAGAAATAGGGTTCTGGAATCCTGAGCAGTCAGATGAAGTCAAGACTATAACAGGGTTCAAAAAAGAACTAGATAAGTTCACAGAGGATAGGTACATCAATGGTGGTTAGCCAGGATGGGCAGGGATGGTGTCCCTAGCCTCTCTTTGCCAGAAGCTGGGAATAGGCAGCAGGGGATGGATCACTGGATGATTATCTGTTCTGTTCCTTCCCTCTGGGGCACCTGGCATTGGCCACTGTTGGAAGACAGGATACTGGGCTAGATGGGCCTTTGGTCTCACCCAGTACGGCCGTTCTTATGTAGTATTTGTACAAATTGAGAACCCTATGAATGGGGGTTATCTTTTACACAATGTTTGTACGTATATTTGGGGTTCTACACATCCTTGGAGGAGTCTAGTTATTGTGTATATTTTACAGAAGAGTTAACTTTATAAATTGTTGTGATGGAGGCGTGGACTACACTTAAAACTTAGGACAACATAACTACAGTACTCACCCCAGAATGCTGTAGCTATGGCCGACCTAACCCCTGGTTAGATGCAGCTATGGCAATCTAGCTGTGGTCACTTGGGAAGCTGGAGCCCCAGGCCCTTTAAATCACTGCCGGAGCCCCAGGGCTCCAGGCTACCACTACCCCAGGACTCCGACGGTGATTTAAAGGGCCAGGGGCTCCGGCTACAGTGAAATCACCGCTGGAGCCCCATGGTAGCGGTAGCACAGCGGCGGCCGGGAGCCCCGGTGGCGATTTAAAGGGCCACGGGCTCCGGCCACTGCCGGAAGCCCCAGGCCCTTTTAAATTGCCAGGCCCCGGGGAAGCTGCCCCTTTTGGTCCCCCTCATCAGTGGCCCTGCTGGTACGGTCGGCTGTGTACCAGTTCTTACCGGTATGCCATCCTGGACCGTACCAGCTTACTTTCACCTCTGGGACCAGGATTTTAGACCTGAGTGTAGATGTGAGTGGCTTAATATATATGGAGGATAGCTTCTCCAAAGTTAGTTGCAGCCGTTTTCCAATTATAAAATGTCTATTAATTCCTCTGGTAACTCCCGTCCCAAAAGATACTTATGCTTTTCATTTGTGGAGTTAAGTATCTTTGACAACTATAGCATCTGGAGGTAATTTTATAGAGTAAAACTTCAAAATGGCTTTTTTTGCCAGGGGCAGGAGGGCGGATAAGTTTCTAATGTTTCTTTGTGTCCCTCTGTCTGCCCTACAAAATTCTCATTACACCACAAAAATTAAAACATGGGGAAGTTTTGATATTGGCTGATGCAAGGAGCGGCCTTCAAGACAGGGATAGTACAAATGTTTTAAGAAACTGTCCATTATTTGAAAACTGGATACAAATATTTGCCAGTGAAGCTTACTGAGAATACTTTCATTCATTACTGCCAAAACAGCATCGGCTACTCCTCAAAAATGAAATGAAATTCCAAGGTCTTGTTTTTTGTGGTGTGTTTATTCTGAGATTTCTGGTAACTGACCCAAATCAGTACTATACTTTTAAGGTTGTAATCTAATAATTAATCATTTGACCATTAATGTAATGTTCCAGTGGCTTGAAGTTGGAAAAATCAAATTGGATATGACACAGCTTTTATCTATGAGGGTAATTAAGTGGTGGAACTTACCACATTGATCATCACTTGGAATCTTTAAACTGAGTTTGTGTGTCTTTCTTAGAAAGATGCTCTATTTCAACTGTAATTCAGTACTATTCACTTATGTAATAAGGAAGAATAATTCCCTCCATTTCAGGAATTATTGAAATTGTGTGTTGTGCAGGAAGTCAAACTGGATCATAGTTGTCTCTTCTAGCCTTAAAATCTATGAATGTCTGAGGGGAATGCCAGATTTATGATCGTAACTATTCAAGCGCTTCGATTTCTTAAATTCTGTAATAAATTGCTAAGTAAAAATTATCCCTTGTTTTAAATAAAGATTTTGTTTTATGGGCTATATTAATGACTTATCCTGATCCTAGAATATAGAGATCAAGAGTTTAGTGAGGGATATTTCTGCAAAAAGAATCTTGTGCAGGAAAAAAAAGGCATAACTGTTTTTATAATTATAGTTGTGTGTGTGAATTATTTTAAATGTCTTAAATGTTCATTGTACAATAATAGCTACACTGGAAAGAAATGCAAATTTTTCTTGTAATGCCTTTAGAATCTTGCTTTTTTTTGATAACTTTTAAAATATGTAGCCTATATGATATCACCGCTTTCATTTTTCCACCCACACACTTTTTTTATTGCTCTCTTCATGATTTATCCTCATCTTGTGGGGATGCAGAAGTTGCTCCCTTTGGAGCTTAATGTGATTTGATGATTTGCAGTTGTGGTGTGACTAAGACTATTAACAACTACAGAGACACTACTGCTCCTGGAGAAAGTGGGACTGAGTTTCTAGACTCTTAACAGCCCTATCAGTGTGCCCCTACTTGATACTGAAAATGGAATGTCTGACAACATTCATCATGAAAATACTTTATTCACAGTATTAAAAAAATATATATATTCCAGGCTTCATTTGCTCAACAAGTTGAAAAGCTTCTTGAAAGGTTACACTAGCAGTGCCTTTTATGGTTTTAAAAGGCTTTATATTAAATTTTATTTACCAGTATGGTTAGTATTGTCTGTTAAGCTGCTTTCCTTATGCTTTGACCTGGGTTCTGAGACTCAGTACCATGGGTTTGGGTAAACTGTAGCCCATAGAACTAGATTTCGCATTTTATTTTACTTAGCAGTAATGCAAGAAACCAACAGGCCTGTTTCCTGTAAGACATTGGCTTAAGTAAGTTAGCATAAGGCTTGAGACCTATGAACTTCAGCATAGATAGATGGCCCAACGGTTGCCCCAAGGTTTTGGGGAACTGGGAATAGAGTGTTTAAGGGGGAGGTTTGTATATAAAGATACCAGGCAACAGCAGGAATGTTAAACTGATACCAGATTTGGTTATTTTAGGATAAAATTGTTGGCAGATGCCTAACCACAAATTTGCTTTAGCGATTAATTGACATCTGTGGTCATAAGGTAAAGCCATTAATATGCTAACCTATAAGATAAAGGCACCCCAATATTATTAGAGTGAGGAACTTAGATGTGGAGATGGGAGGCTGGGCGTCTGCATGAATATGCATGACAATCATCCTTAGGCCCTACAATAGACCAGGCCACCATGTAGAGGGAGTTGATCTTCGGTCATCAGGTAGGTCGATCTGGACCATTGGACGAGATTGGCACGTCAGGGACAGAGCGGGTCTTTTCTCTCTCACTATCATATCAAAGGAAGCATGTGAGTGTATAGGTATATGAGCATATGCCAAGAATATCAAAGATATCACTAATTCTGTATTACTGCTATTTGTTTATTTGGTTTGGCGCTTTCTTGTCTTTTCTAATTGTGCTGATTGGGCTTGGCTTTGCCCTCAGTGTGAGTGGTGTTGCTTCACACGATGGGGTTCCCCACCAAATATTGAACTTGTTAATTTTAATTCCGTTTTGTCTGATTCTGGGACTAAAACCCTACTCCCCCAGCTCTTTAAATCAGTATTAATCAGCAATCAGGAATAATTATTAACCACTAAAGAATCAGGCTACAAAATGTATCCTACACATGCTGCAGTTACACCCTCCAGCTGCAGTGTGGACATACCCTACCCTCCAGTTGCAGTGTAGACATACCCTAAGATCATGTAACATGGAAGCTGAATTTGTGGAATTAAAATATGATATTGCACCTATATATATGGCCTTGATATTGCAATGAGATCTGCATTGGCAGACCTCTGTGCCTGCACAGAGCTCAGTTGAAACCAATAAGTCTTGAACCCACCCATGCAAAATAAGTCTACCCTCATGAATGAGCAGCTAGTGAGTTCAAGGCTAGAGCTAGATGAAGAACAGCAGTAATGTTTTGCAAAAATACATTGTGACCATCTCCAGTCAGGGCCTATGTCTATGTGCATGCTTTCTGTATTCTATAAAGCGTGTGTGTGAACATAATGCTTAAGATCTGCTTTTAAATACTTCATTCCTATATAGGCACAATGCAGAACAGTAGAGAACTTTTTGGAACCTGTGGAATGTGAGTAGGAGTATTTCTCAAGGGAGGCTGAAACTGGCTCTTCTGAATGCTTAATAGTACAATCTGATGACACTTAAAAGCTATTAGAACACTAATTTTTGTTACAGAATGTACAGATCACTCTTCAAAAAGTGCATTGGTAATAGTCTAAATCTGCACCAGAGAGAACCATTTTAAATCATACTTCTAGCAATCTCGCCTTCCCAAGGGAATATATGCCAAACTCCTTACTTTTACATATATTTTGTAGCTACGTTTTCCGCAGCACCTGTTTGTAAAGTAAATCTTTTATTTTGTCATATGTTTTTATCTGCATCTAGAATCCGGATGGGAGTTTAAAAGTAGCTTATTTCATTGCTCAAACCATCCCGATTAAAGAACCACAGACTGTTACTGGATAGAGTGAGATGCAGCATCACTTTGTAATTCTCTCTTTTTTTTTTTTTCCCCTCCTGAGTGCTGCTACTTCTATCCCAAACACACTATTTTTGTTTTTGAATTCTCAACATGCGGGATGAGAGAGGTTGCCATCTCGGCTCAATAGGGGTAGCTAATAGTGACCCTATAGTTAAGGCTACGATTTTGGCATGGGTATTTTTGTAAAGTCACGGGTAGGACATGGGTAATAAACAATAAATTGCGGATTTACTGAAGCCAGAGTCCCTCTGCCGCAGGGCTGAATTATTGGAATTTTCAGGAAGTCATGGAGGTCTTGTAAAATCACAGAATCTGTGACTGACTCATAGTCTTACCCATAGTCTGCCTAGCTCTTGTGACCTTTTCTTTGAGAAGCTCTCAGCCCTCCATTGTTTGCAGCAGGTCTTTGATGTTTGGCAAAGGGAACTCCCTCAGGAAACAAAAGTTCCTTTTCATGTCCCATTAACTTCCATTCAGCTTTTGCTGACTGAGAAAGTGTTTAAATAAAATTCCCATTTCCTTCTCTTGCTTACATTCTTCAGGAAAATTCTGTCTATCTGCCATAATAACTGAACATATAAACATTCTAAGCTGTACTGATGCTGTCCTTAAAGCAACAGCAGCAGACGGTGTACTAGTAACAGTTGGAAGCTGTCACAGCCGCTGGTAGTGGTGGAGGAGGAAGAACATAAGAACAGCCATACTGGGTCTGATCAGTGGTCTGTCTAGTCCAGCATCCTCTCTCCAGCAGTGGCCAAAACCAGAGATTCAGAGGGAACAAACAGAACAGGGCAATTTATCGAGTGATCCATCCCTGTCTTTCCCTCCTGTCTTCTGGCAGGCAGAGGTTTAGGTTGCCCCGAGCATGGGGTTGCATCCCTGATGCTTGTGACTAATAGCCATTGGTGGATCTATCCTACATGAACATCTTTTTTGGACTCAGTTATATTTTTGGCCATCACAACATCTCAAGGTAATGTGTTCCACAGGTTAATTGTGCATTGTGTGAGAAAGTACTTGGTCTTATTTGTATTTTCATCGAGTGACTGCTGGTTTTTGTATTGAGTCAAAGGGCAAAAAACACTTTTCTATTCACTTTTTCCACACCATTCATGACTTTACAGACCTCTATCATATCCACCTTAGTCATCTATTTTCTAAGCTGACCAGCTCTAATCCTTTTAGTCTCTCCTTGTTTGGAGCCATTCCATACCTTTGATAATCTTGATTGCCCTTCTCTGAACCTTTTCCAGTTCCACTATATCCTTTTTGACAAGGGTTGACCAGAACTGGACACAGTATTCCAGGTGTGGGCACACCATGGATTTATATAGTGACATGCTATTTTTTTCTTATTTTCTTTCCCTTTCCTAATAGCTCTTAACATCCTGTTAGCCTTTTTTGATCACTGCTGCACAGTGAGCTGAAATTTTCAGAGAACTAGCCATGGTGACTCCAAGATTTCTTTCTGATGTGAGTTAGCAGGAACACATTATGACTTAATGCTTCCTGTACAACTCTTATTTGACCCCCTTGCTTATGAGTTTTATCAGGGCAAGTGCCAGATTTGTGGCAAGCATCTGTGATGTTAAAATGTGACTCTAGTACAGAAATTTTCATATTTTGCCATCTAAAATTTTTCCAAACGCTGATTTCTTCCTTCTTCTTCTACAAGTCCTTGTCACTTTCTCCCCTGAGCCCACATACGATGCTTGTAGTCGTGATCATGAAAAATGGGTATGCCAAACAGGTTTCCCTCATACACTTAGTGTGGGTGTCACCTAATGCATTAAGATCTTTTGTTCAATAGTATTTTCCATGTAATTTTAACTTTCACTTGTAAAACCTATAATTTCTTTCAAAGTTACATATACTACAAATGAATATTTTGCCTCCCTTATTGCTTCCTGTTTGAGAAGCTTCTTTAGTGCACAAGTTGGTGCTCATGTCATCTAATTATTTATTGAAGTTTCCAGTCCAAAAGGACTTCAGGTCCTTGACCTGTGTTTGTGTAATACACTGGCTTAGTATGTGTGGAAAGCATGACTCCCTCTAGCCCCACTGTATATCTGATCACTTTCTCACAGCCAAGCAAGAAGTTCTTTAGCTCAAATGGTAAAGGCTCATGACTTTTGATTTCGAAGGTTGTGGGTTTGACACCCCTCCCACTCCTAGAAACCCCTCCACCCCAAGCTTTTTTCTTGTCCTGGGGAGAAAGGGTTGTCTAGTGGTTAGAACAGGGATAGGAGGCAGTTGTTGGGGTTATTATTTCTGACTGCCACTGATTTATTATTGTGACTTTAGGCACATCACTTAATCTCTACCTGTTTCCTTACCTGTAAAAGATGAATATTAATACCTAACCTTTCCTAAAGCACTTTAAAATTCACAAATGGAAGGGACCCACATGCTACAGTGGAGGGCAACATATAAATACCTGTAATATAAAATGCACCATTCATTAAAGAAAAACAATGGTAATATGTGTTAATATGTCTGTGTAATATATTTTCTGCTGTTCTGCTTAAACTGATGTATGTGACTAGAGTCAACTTAGTTACTATGACTGACTAAGACTTCTATCTTGCCCTACAATGGGAATGGGCGAATCTGGAATTCCGCTGCCATTGACTTGCGCTGTGATATTGGACAGGAGACTGTATAACCTATAATCATAGGTATTTCTGCCCTTTTTAGTTTGGGTGAACCTTGGAAATCTTTTACATCTTAGACTCTTGCATCAGAAAGGCTTGCCCCTTCCAGATGTATATGCGCTTTTTCGAAAATTTATATAGTTTAATCTTCCAAGCGCTGTAATACTTTGGTCTAATTTTGGTTGTTGGGTATAGTGTGAAAGTGTTCAGTGGTCTGTGCTATATAGGAAATCACACTAGATGATCTGGTCGTCCTGTCTGGCCTTAAACTCTGACTCTGTTAATGCTGAAGAGGATTATCTTGCTGTCTCCCGAAAATGGTGTTCATACACAGTGCTTAATCAAATTTTTCTCTCCATATTTTTTACTTCGATGTTATGCAGTAAAAACATCACAAGCTCAATCTGACTAGGAGACACATAGCAGACTTCTGGCTTCTGTAAATTAGCAAATAAATGGACAAATATGGGGGGGAGAGGATGTACTGCATCATAATTAGGCTTGGAAGGATTAGATTTTTATTTGTAAATGTTGGTAAATGTCAGTTTCACCCAACACCCACAAACCCATGAAAAAATATTTCTATTGACCGATGGGCAAAATAATGCTGCTTGAGAATTTATTAGTTTGATTTAAGGTTATTTACTCTGCGTGTTTTGACAAATGATGTTGACAATTTGTGTTTTAATGGCTATAAAGCTTGAACTTTTTGAATCTGTCTCTACTCTCATTAAATAATTATTGTCTTTGCCCCATAATTTCCTGAGATTGTGAAAACTTAAATAAACTTCTGAAAAAAATGCTTAAAAATAAACATAGATAATATCTACCAAAATTATAACATCAGATTCTGCCAAGCCTAATCGAATTCTGCCAAGCCTAATCATAATGTGCTTTTCATTTTTGCAAATGTAGTTTATTTATCCTTAGTATTTACTAGTAAATGCAGTGTAGTATTGTTTTTAATACCTAAGACTTTACTACTGCATTCTCTATTACATTTTGCAGATAAGTGGAATGGGATGGCTGGGGGATAGATGCTGTAAAAATAAGTGCCTGCTTCTACTGAAGTTAAGGATAACTTTCACAGAATTTATTGTAACATATTTGAGTGCCACTCTGCGTTAAAGTCTTATTAAGACAAGTTATAGTTAATGGATACAGTATGTAACAAATCTATTTTTACATAATTATATTGTAAATGTAATTTATGGCTCTGTTTTCACCAAAAGGTCTTGTATTATTTTTTTCAAACAAATACCATATGTGAAGTACCGTATAAAATTCTAAAAACCAAATAAGGATAATGGTCTGGTAGTTTTGCTCTACTTATTCTATTCTATAAAAAACTATATTTACATTTAGCTTGTATTTTGAAAGTCTTTTATGAGAATTTATATAAACATGTTTACCATTTGACAAAAATTGGTCTAATAGCCATATCTCAATAGTAGCTTAAAATCAGATTTCAGTTAGTTTGTTGAAACTTGTAAGAGTTAAAAAAAATTGTACACAATTCCTGATATTGTGAAATATACCACCTCTTACAGGTTTAATTATGGGGGTCTTTCAGTAGCTGTTCACAAGGCATTTCTGATTAAATAACTCTGAATCCTCCTCCTGAAGCATATTTGATGTGACAGCTTTAACCTTTAAATGAAACACTTAAATGCCTACAGTAAATACTTCAGCAGCCATCCAGGGATCAAAATATCTTTTAGTAACATGAGGGCATAAAAGCAGCAGAGTGGAAAATATGCATCTGCTCACTCACAAATGATTTCTGAAGTGCATGGATTTGCCTCAACTTCTACACACTTCTTTAGCGCACAAATGATGTGAATAACTAGTAGCCCGTATTTTGGACCCAGTTCGTTAGACCCTTCAGGGTGTTTGTTTCCTCTTGGTTTGTGCAATTTTTGAAGAGAACACTTTGTTTTCTGAGTAAGTCTTTTGATGTTTGTATTCAGCTTAGGGGAGTTCAAGAAATAAAACTGGCTTCTAAATGGGAGCAAAATATTGTAAGTAAATGTTTACTTAGTATAATGTGGATATACCATATGACAAATTACTGTGACAGATGCTGTCCTTCTATAGACCAAAAGGGTAAAGATGACCTGATAGCTTTCTGTAGCAGCCTGCAGGAAAAAATGGTGATCATTCAGTTTAGTGACTGCCGTTTATTGTGTTCCATTGCAATGGCGAACTAAGAAAAGCAAAAAGGTGCTTCACAAAAAATTTTGTCTGAGATAACTTTATTGCACTTTATAGTTAATTTATTATAGCAACTGTTATGCATCGAAAATCAAGTCTGACAATAACATTAAATTTCAAAAGGAATTCTCTAGCTACAGTATTTATATGGCCCCCATCCCAATAGCATCTGAACACCACATAATCTTTAATATATTTATCTCAGAAGAGAGAAGTGTCTGGGGAGCTGAGGCACAGAGAAATTAAGTGATTTGTTCAAGGTCACGCAGAGGGAGTCCATGGCAGAGCTGGGAATTGCACCTGGAACTCTCAAATCGAACCAGGATCTCTCACTTTCCAGGCTAGTGCCTAACTACTGAAAACTGTCCTTTCTCTCTGCTTTATCTTATAGGCAGGTTACGAGTAACACCTGCCCAGTTGTGTTCTCACTTGCATCCTGTCACATGAATGATCATCACTCAGGCCAATGCTGTTACGTAGAGCAGTAACTGATAGATGTCTCTACTGATATCAAACAGCCAGAAGAATCTGTGTTAATTATCAGAAAAGATGCATGAAATTTTATGCATGGAGCATTCATTTTTTTTGGATAATTTTTATATTCAAGATGGAGTGGAATTTGGCATTTAAAAAAATTCAATGTTTTTAGTGAGGCTGGAAACTAAAAGCTTTTACTGACAGCATTCCCATTGTAACACTTTAGTGTGGGAGTAATACACATCGAGAGGTTTTCTAATGAAATGCGTGTTAAGGAACAAGGATGATAGATTACAAACTGTCACTTAACCTTTTTAAGATCGGCATAGTTGCTCTTGTGTGGTGTTTGTCCTCCCAATGTTTGAAAAGTTGTTGTTTGCATCATCCATCCTAGTTCTCAAATGTGTTTTGGTGCTTTTAACTTCAATGGTTGACCTAAATTGGCAACCACCCAACTTGAATCTTTTACACTTTATCCCTTCATTCAATCTTTTGTGTCAGGCCTGCCAGTAGACAAAGGGAAAATATTGTTTCTGCTTTCAAATCTCAATAAGACTAATGTTCTGCTGGTCTTTCTTGCTAATATTTTAAGCCTTGCTCAGTTAGTCTCTCCAGAACATGCCAGATGTAGGCTTTTCACCTCTGTTCTACCACTACAGAACACAGTCTAAAGATGTAATCTTAATTGTTTATTATGCCCACCATCGTTCCCATCTATTGATGTTTATAGAACATATGTGGAAATGAGATATATTGCGATATTTTTGTATGAAGTGAGGTTGAGAGTGGCCTATTGGGTTAGAACAGGATGCTGAACATCAGATCAGAACTGTAGTCCTGTCTTTGTGTCTGGCCCATTGTATGGCTTTTGGCAAATCGCTTTCTGTGCCTCATTTTGTGTCATGTTTAAAAACAAAAACAAAAAAATCACCTAACTTTGTAAAGTGTGTTGAGATAATCTGAACAGTGTTCAGATTTAGTGCTACCAAACCAGTTAGTGGTTTGCTCTTTAAAAACTTTCCAGTTTTGCTTTTGATAACTAAGTAACACTGCTACAGTATTTTCACTTTATCCAAGAAGTGTAATGAGGGATAGAAAAAAGTTGGGGGTGGGGACCAGGACCAGTATGGCTGCAAATCACGATTATGAAGTGGGCTCGTAGCCCACAAAAGCTTATGCTCAAATAAATTTGTTAGTCTCTAAGGTGCCACAAGTACTTCTGTTCTTTTTGCGAATACAGACTAACACGGCTGCTACTCTGAAACCTGATTAAACTAAAGCTGTCTTTATTTAAAAAATAAAAATCAGAAAAAGAGGCGTAATCTTTACCCACGTTTTATGACTGAGATAGGTAGAGTGAGGTAAATTCCAGTTTCTTTAAACATTATGCGGTTTGTTTTCAGTAATTTCTTTGTTTGTAAGTTGAGCCCATGAGTGAATTGCAGCGGCTGAGCATTGCCGTCTGGAAAGTCATCCACTTCAGAGTTCAGCTCTCTAGGTTATAGCTAAAATAAAGAATACTTAGCAGTTAATTTAAGTGGGATAATATTTACTTGTTTTATACTAATATATGAATCGTGATCTGAAAAGATAAAGAACTGGATGATGATAATGATTGATGATTATGACATACTATAAAATATTAGAATTGTACCAAGTAGAGATTGGTAGACAAAACTGTGACATGGTGGAGGAGAGTACTTATTTCATGGTGTGCTCATGTTAAAATATAGCCAATTAAATTAAACAATTGACTTCCTGCCAGATCTTAATTGGAAAGAGTACCAGTGAGATTTAGAGGTTCTGAAATGCTGTTTGGTGTGATTTTTATTTAGCTAATTTGAAATTTTGTGTGTTGTCCTCATATCTCCCCCTTCTTTGAAAATAATTGACCTGATACAGTGCCTCATTTAGATGGGATGCTTGCTGAACCCCTCCATTTTTGCCACCCATGTTAGAGGCTGAAGTCAGTTTCTTTGAGTAGATACCAGCATGTCTCTCTAAATCACTTCCTATGATTCTGAAACAGTTACTAACCCTATCTTCTCATTCTGCTTATGTCTTAAATATGAAGCTTACCCAGTGTAGTAAAGTGCCTGCTGACCTTGCAAGATTGTGTGGTGCAGGTGAGGTTTTGGAATAAGCTTTGGAACTTGCAGCTCCCATGTGGCTACGGTAGAGCTGGTTGGGAATCTTTTGACAAAACAGTTTTTTGGTAGAAGTGAAACTTTTAGCCGGGAGCATATCATGGAGTATTGGTATCTGCTACAGACCACCAAATCATGCTAAGGAACAGTATGACAGTCTCCTATGTATAACGTGTAGGGGGGAAATGCTGTGCAATCATGGGGGATTTCAATCTGAGTGACATTTGCTGGAGATCTGTTGCTGTCAATACTAAAAAATCCTTGGAATTTCTAAATTCTATAGATGGCAGTTTCCTAACTCAAAAAATGTTGCAGCCAACCCAGGTGACTTCTTTCTGTTAGGACAAGGTCTAATAAAGAGGCATGATCACAGAACTAAAAATTAATGTTGGATTTGGATTCACTTACTCAGTGGACGGGTCTAACAAATTTATTACGGCAAAACACTCAGCAAGTGGACAATGCAATGGACAATACAGCTTCAACCTCTCTTTGTTACACCAACCTCTCTGTTACACAAACTTATAAATAAGTCTTTTGTTATCTTTTCTTATACATATGTATTAGTGTCTCATTTCCATGTTAACTTTCCTCCCCTGTCAGTACTGATTTAATGTTAGTTCAAACTGGTATTACCTAGCTTTTTAGTTTCTTTTCTTTTTCTCACAACTATGATTACTCTACAATTTCTTATATATGCACAGTTGTTCTTATGCGTATGCTCTTTAATGTTATCAAAAGAGACTCTTAAAATTCTCAGCAGACTTCTATCAGGCCTAAATATGCCTTCCCTCCCAACACTTCCCACTATGAAGCCATAGAATCCTTCCTGTTTTCAGCAAAACCTGTATTTCATATACATCTCTTCTTTCCCAACTGCCTAACCAATGCAAATTTAACTTTAAATTCAAATCAATGCATTTAACACTGCTATTAGTATGGCTTGCACAATTACAAAGCCCATTGATATCATTCGTATCCACATATGTTCCCTCAATATTGTGTGCTAACTCCCACTATGGGGCATCTCCCAGTGTATTTATGTCACTTTTTGAATATTTCGACTTTCCTATCTTAAGGTTAATGAATGTTCTGGATGTCTGCTCATTAAGGACTGCACATTTAAATGCAATGGTGGGATGACGCTGCTTAGCTGTACCACAGAGTCCAGGGCAGCACCAGCTTCAGCTGATACATTGTGGATTTAATGCTGGGGAACTGGAAAAATTACCTTATCCACTATTCCGGTAACCTTTCTCGGAACTAAGCGGAACAGTGGCCAGTCATAACATGTTTGTGTCCCATATTAGAAGTATCCGACCCATGAGGTTAACCAATATTTGGCTTCTCCAGCCTTTGCTGGACCTTGTTCCCCGTTGCCTCAGCCATATTATGCAATTTCAAGTTTCTTCATCCTAGTGCTGGAATGCACTCTGCAGTACATCACGACATAACCAGATGTACCACCCCTCTTGGAACAACATGTGGAATCTGGGGCTTTCCCAACACCCCTAGCCCATCCTTAACAGTATCTGAGGATGAGGGACATATTCCTTTAACCATGATGGGTTCCAGTATATCTATGATCTGAACACTATACACTCTTAATACCTCACTTGGTGCTGCTAGTACCACAGGAATCCATGTTTTGTCCAGCTTGCATCTTTTCTCAGCATAATAGACCCTTGAGTGGCGCCTAATCTGGCACCAATCTACTCCTTTTATTTTTGTCCATTATTCCAACATTTTATTTGTTATGAACCCAGGCATTTCCCCACCTTGAATTTCCTTTAGTCCTACCTATAGTTCCTGTATTAAGAAACTGCCATGCCACAAACAGGTCATTGCCTTTGATATATTAGGATGGTTGGTGTTTTTTTTTATTATTTTAGTTTTTCTATTTCATTGCTAGCTGTTTCCACTTTCCTAATCAGATGTCCTGTTATACTAGTTTCCTGAACATCCTTTAAATCCTTCCCTATATACTCATTGTTTTGTTTAACTGTACTGTAACAGGTTTTGTAATTTGAACTTTCATTTTCTGATTTTCTTCCCACAATGCTGTGGTACTCATGTGATTCCCTGCTGACATTCCCAATGCCCCACCTTCTAGTACTGTACCTATATCTCTTCTATCTCTCTTCCCCTGAGTAAGACCGAGCTGCTGTGGTAATGTTAAAATTGGTTAAATTCAATACTACAGGTATCATTTGGTACTGTACATTATTATACATAATCTAATGTTCACGATTTATTACTAGTCCATTGTTAGGTTCTGTTTCTGGCCATGGGTAATCATCTTGCTTCAATTCTGGAGCAGGAGGTATTTTTACTCCAGTATGTTCAGGAGTGGTAGTGGTACTCGGTCAGTCTTTAATCTCATTCAGAGAGGTGGTCAAAGTCTCAGACTACGTTCTGGCATGATAGGGAGGCTCATAGATAGTTCGGTGATCTGGTAAAGTTACTGTAATACTTCCTGTATGTTAACTGCGCTCCATGAATGCTTAGGTTAGCCATTACCATTCCATTTAAAAATTCCATTCCAAGTCCCTGCTCCTGAGAGTTGCTTGTGCTGCAGGATCCTCCACCTACCTTGGCCACAGTCCAGTCTGTACCAGAACACTGTGGATTTTCCTGCATGTTTACCTGGGAACCATAAGGCTAAGGTGGCATTCTCCCCCTCGTGCACTGTCACCACCTTGTTCCTCTGCTGTATCATAAATTTCATGGATCCTGATGTAGTAGGCATTATGCCTCCCACGGTGATCAACACTTCAAAGAGAAAACAAATATTCTCGCTTCCCTCTTTTTAAATTAGTAGATTGACTTCTGTCTTGTATGATTTCATCTGCATAGCATGCAAGCACCCCTTTTTATCCTTTACCTGAACTAGATACACTGATGAACTATCCTTGTCCATTATGTAGCAAGGATCCTTCCAACTGGCTTTTGGAAAGGGTTTTGTATCTGAGACGTACTGCACAAGTACGTGATCTACAACTTCATACTCCTTTCCAGAGATGTGGCCATAAATCTTTTCAGTTTTCACTGGGCTTCCCCTAAATTAAGCAGCTCACATTTTATTTTTATATTTCAGCTTTGAAGACATTTTTCACAGGTGAAAACCTTTTTTTATTTTATTTTGGTTGCCTGGGCTCTATTAACTGCTGTATTCCCTTTTGCTGCTGCTTTGATTTCTTTTCAGAGTCTCTACCAACTTAGATATCAGTAAGTTGTGACACTTAAACTGTTCTTTTTCTAGCCCTGTTTGCTGCTGCTGTTCATTTTTTCTATTGAACTTACCCCTCTTTCCCCCTCCCCTCCCCAGTTCTCAGAGCCAACTCCTTTCTATAAAATTCTCTCCCAGTCTTCTCTAGTCAGATCACAAAATTCAACCTACTCTCTAGTGTTCATAAGCTGCTTTAACAATTCCTCTATGCCCCTGGTTCTGGGACAAGGTCCTATTTCTTTAATTATGTCTATCTCCTCTGATGAAAATTTTTAACCTTCATCTCTGTACATGTACCACCCCAATTGTTTGGACTGTGGATGTGAATTGTAAGTGCCATAGGGACAGCTTTAGAGTCCAGATTACTTAAGGAAGGGAAAAAGTGGAATATAAGGAGGTGGTGGTGCCCTAGACAATACAGCACTGTCCACATTAATGATTTCTCCTTCCAAAAGTCTCACTGATTTAAGAGCGCCTGTCAGTTCTGTATTCTCCAATGGCACTGTTTCCAGCCGTGCTTGCAGAACCCTGTTCTGCTCCTTGAGAGACTCGGGTTCCTGAGCTTTCTCAATCAAAGCCTCAACTTGTACACTGTAGCACCCCATAGCTCAGTGGCCTTGTCTCTCAGTTCTTGTCTCTCACCCTTCTGCATTTCTTTAACTTGCGTTTTATTTTTTTCTGCATTCTAGTGTCAGTGCTTCATTTTGCTTCACAAAAGCTCTGGCTGTCTTTACCCAACCCTGAACAATTGCAGCTTTTATCCTTTTCTTGGCAACCGTTTGGTTGCCAGAAAAGTTACTTTCAAGCATGTCAGCCACCACTTCAAACAGATTCTGGCTTTTGAGAATGTCCACCTCTTTAAGCGGACCCTTACCATGTCTGGCCAGATATTCATTTACATATCTCCCCAGTGATTCCATTGTCACTTAAACCCCATCAATACCTTAGGTCGTGGTCCCTTGGATACTGGCTGTTAGCCCAATTTGCAAACTGCCTGGTTCATTATGATGTTGGATTGAGACTCCCTTACTCAGCAGATGGGTTTAACAAATCTTTATTAAGGCAAATCTTTCAGCAAGTGGTAATCAGTTACTTACAAGTGGAAAGCTCATCAGGACGATCTCCTCAGTCACCTCCAGGACTGTACAATACAGCTTCAACCTCCCTTTGTTACGCAAAATTTATAACTTTTTTTATCTTTTCTTATACATCTGTATTAGTGTCTCATTTCCATGTTAACATTCCTTCCCTGTCAGTACAGGTCTAGCATTATTTCAAACCCATCTTTTCTAGCTTTCTAATGACTTTATCTATTTTTAATTCACAGACGTGATTACTCTGCAATTTCTTACATGTGCAGTTTTACCTATGTTTACTCTGTTAAATGTTATCAGAACAGTTTTAAAATTCACAGCAGGCTTCTATAAGCCACTGTCTTTGCTCTCAACAGTAGTTTAGGTACAAGTGATCATGACTTGATCACATTTATAATAAGCAAGCAGAATAAAGTCCAGAGCAGTAATACATATACTTGGTGCTTGAATAGGGCCAATTGTACAAAGCTAAAAACAATTGAGAGCCAGATCATCTAGGAGGAATAACTTAATCAGAAAAATTTGAATGATAATTGGGAATCATTTAAGAACCTTACTAGATACCCAAAAAGCTACAGTCCCTCAATTGAGGAAGGAGGGCCATGTTGGTTAAAAAATTGGCCTGGTTTAGAGGCAAAGTGAAGGCAGCTATTGAAAAATATATAACAAAGGAGAAGTTAATAGTAATGAGTATATATCAGGAGTTAAGAATTGTAGGAAATTGGTAAGGGAAGCCAAGAGACATTAAGAGAAATCTGTGGCCAGCAGAGTTAAGGACAATAAAGAGGAGTTTTTAAAACATGGTAGGAACAAAAAGAATCCAGCAGTGGTATTGGTCTATTACTAGATGAAAATGGTGGTAGAATTTTTGATGATAATACTGAAAAGACAGAAGTGTTCAATAAACATTTCTGTTCTGTATTTGAGCGGGGGAAAAGATTAGGTAGTCTAATCATATGGTGATAATACTTTCTATTCCACTAGTATCTCTGCAGGATGTTAAACAGCAGCTACTGAAGTTAGACATTTTAAAATCAGCAGGTCCACTGCATCAGGAGTTTTAAAAGTTGGTGGAGGAGCTTGCTCGGCCATTAATGTTGATTTTCAATAAGTTGTGGAGAACTGAGGAATTTCCAGAAGACTGGAAGAAAGCCAATGTTGTACCAATTTTTAAAAAGGGTAAATGGGCTGACCTGGGGAATTATAGGCCTGTCAGTCTAACACTGATCCCTGGCAAGCTAATGGAGCGGCTGATTTTAGGACTTGATTAATAAAGAATTAAAGGAGGGTTTTGTAACTAATGCAAATTATGCAAAATAGATCCTGCCAAACTAACTTGATTTTTTTTTTAAATAAGATTGCGAGTTTGGTTGATATAGCTAATAGTGTTATCATGATATATACTTATCCTTCTCCAAAGATTTGACTTGGTATCACACAACATTTTGCTTAAAAAAACAAGAATAATATAAAAATAATATGGCAAACATTAAATGGATTAAAATTTGGCTAGCAGATCTCAAAATGTAATTGTAAATGGGGACTCGTCATCAAGTGGGTGTATTTCCAGTGAAGTCCTGCTGGAATCAGTTCTTGACCCTACTCTATTTCAGTTTGATCAATGACTTGGAAGAAATTATAAAATAATCACTGATAAAATTTGCAGATGACACAAAAACTGGGAGAGTGGTAAATAATAAAGAGAATAGTTCACTGATTCGAGCGATCTGGATCATTTGGTAAACTGGGCGCAAGTGAACAATATGCGTTTTAATGCCGCTAAATGTAAATGTATCCATCTAGGAACAAAGAATGTAGGTCATATTTATAGGATGGGGGACTCTATCCTGGGAAGCAGTGACTCTGAAAGAGATTTGGAAGTCATGGCGAATAATCAGCTGACCATGAGCTTCCCAGAATGATTCTGGCCAGAAAAGCTAATGCAATCTTGGAATGCATAAATGGGAATCTTGAGTAGAAGTTGAGGTTATTTTGAAACTGGTGCGACTGCTGCTGGAATACTGTGTCCAGTTCTGGTGCACACAATTCAAGAACAATGTTGATAAATTGAAGAGGAGTCAGAGAAGATCCACAAGGACTATTAAAGGATTCGAAAATTTGTCTTAGGCTTGGTCTACACTGCTGCTTAAATCGATGTAAGCTACATCGAAAAAATCACCCGCATAAGCGACCTAGCTTACGTCGACCTAACCCGGTTTCTACACCATGCTATGTTGGTGGGAGACGCTTTCCCGCCAACTTATCTCCCGCCTCTTGGGGAGGTGGACTACTGAAGTCAATGGGAGAGCGCTATCTTCACCAGACCTGCTAAATCAACGCTGCTGCATCGATCGATCAAGAGGTGACTTGATTACAATCTAGAAGTATCTACATGGGGAACAAATATTTGATAATGGGCTCTTCAATCTAGCAAAAAAAGGTATAACACAATCCAACGGTTGCTAGTTGGAGCTAGACAAATTCGGACTGGAAATAAGATGTACATTTTGAACAGTGAGGGTAATTAACCATTGGAACAGTTTATGAAGAGTTTTGGTGGATTCTTCATCACTGACGATTTTAAATTCAAGGTAGAATGTTTTTTCTAAAAGACATGCTCTCGGAATTATTTTGGGGAAGCTCTGTGTCCTGTGAGCACAATGGTCCCTTCTGGCCTTGGAATCTGTGAACGAATTTCTACAAAACTTTCAACGGGAAGGCTGCGTGGGTCAGGTGGAGAGAGAGCCCCCAGAATAGCCAATAGCCTAGTGGTTAGGGCACTCACCTGGATTATGGGAGACAACCCAGGTTCAAATCCCTGATACAAGTTAGGCAAAGCAAGGACTTGAACCTTGATGTCCCACATCCCAGGTGAGTACCCTAACCCCTGGGCTATTGGCTGTTCTGGGGGGGCATGTCTTTCATTTGTCATGACAAATGTTGAAAGGTCTGTTTCATCCCAATGAGTAACTAGAAATTTTTTTGGAAACTCTTCCCACCCAGTTCTAGGCTACAGTTCTGGGCTGGCTAGTAAAGGTGCTTTACTTCCTGAATTAGTGGTAATTTTTCCAATTCTTTTTCCCCTCCCCACCGTAATCTCTCTCACTCGTATGAATATTGAGCATCTAAATTTTGATGCTTGATATTTGAAATCAAATTAGTGAAAATTTTTAAGATGCATCCTCACAGAGCTTTCGCAGTTCTGCCAAGCTTCAACTTTTCCAAGAAAGTAGAAGGCAGTAACTCATCATTCACAAGATAAATCAGGTCATGTGATTCCTAATAAACACAAAATGAGTTACAATCATGCAAAAATCTGATTACCTTGTTTTTGGCGGGGTACGTGGACAGCATTGTTGTTTTTCTTTTTAGGAATGAAAGCTAAAAATCACTTTGATCTGGTAAACGTGGAAAAGAATGGGGAGGCAAACAGAAATGTGGGACAGGATACAAAACAATGAGTTGTTTAAAAAGAAAAAGACATTGATACTGGTGTTTCATTTACTCCAAGGATTAAAAAACTGATCTTTCAAATGCACTGAATGTGTTTTTGAAGAGTAGCTTCTCATGCCTCAGATTCAAAACACTCTGAAAGGCCCTGTCTCTGCCCAAAAAGAACAAATTCCCTAAGGGCTCAGGAACTCTTCTGGATTTTTTTTTGTTCTGTTTTTTTCTTATTGGGTTTGAACAGTGACAGGAAGATTACTAATACAGACAAGCCGTAGTATTGTTAAATACAAATGCAGATACTTACCACATATAATGAAAACTTTTCTAATTGACAATTTTATCCTATATAAGTAGTTGGGATAGTGTTAACAATATGTGTTACTATTTGTAAGGGATGCCAAATAACACTTAAGTTTTCTGAGACACATCTTGGTTAACATAATAATTGAATTTCATATTATCTTAAAGGATTTTTTAAATGGAAATGTTGCATCTTGACTAGCATTCCAGTGAAAATTATTAAGGTTTGAATAATTACAGCTATAAATGTAATAACTTGCTAGAACTGCATTGCTGTTCCTATAAAACATCATGCTCTACATTTAGATGTGCTCCTTGAATTCTCCAGCCAAATGCACTGAGGACTGAAGAAAATCACTGAGTATTGCTAATAAATCAGTTTTGTTCTTGGGTTGCTTTGTAGAAGCCATGAAAGAAGAACCTGAAGTACTCTTTGAGGATCTGTTTGAAAAGGCCAAAGCTGGAGAACCAAAAGCCCAGACGGAGGTAATTTTATACGTTGTGTCATTACTTTTTTTATACTCTTTAGAGGCCATTTATTGACTATAGATAGATAAAATAAAACGTTTGTTAGCTGTATCTGAAATCATATCTGTAGAGCGCACTGCAAACAGCTTTGAACATCTCTGAACACTGGCGAAACTTCATCCAGCATTGTTGTGGTTTAAATTCAGAAAACGTTACTACACACTTCCAACTGTTGTGGAGTTATCTCTTCCAAAAATGGTTCAGTTGAACCACATCCTTTGTTAGAATTTTAAATTGTTCAAAGTGAGACGATGCCAAATAGCTTCTTGTCCTGGAGGAATGATCCTTACTTGTGGATATCAGATTTCCCAGGTTCCAGTCCAGTACCAGCCTTTGGGGTAGATGTGAAAGTTAATTATAGATTGTAAGCATCTTGGGGCAGGGAGTGTCATTTGTTTTTTGTCCAGTGTCTAATACAATGAGATAAGAGGGAAGTGTCCATATAGTGACTATTGGATACTGTTTTGATTTTAATTTACCACCATTGGAACAAAATGCAAACCTCATTCAGCACTAAGGCTCCTAGGCGCTACGACTATATAAATAATGAATAATACTAGAGGAATGCTATAAACACAGTAATTCTGAGTTGTTTCAAGGTTTGCAGATGACTCAACAGCACCAACCTTGAGCCATTTGAAAATGTACAAAGTATGTTTCCTGGTGGATTAGTAAGGGCATTCATATATACAGGGTTGAGCTCTTTCTGTAACTTTCCTCATCTATGCTGAATAAATGCATTTTAAAAAACCCTTTAGGTACTGAAACTAGCTACCATTTGGCTGTTCAATGGCCTATGAGAATTGAGTCAATCTTAGTTCTGTCCCTGAAGATATTTTGTTAGCAGTTTTACAGTTTTTCTATACTAAAAAATTGCATCGGTTTCATTAGATCAGTTTAAAATTCTAAATAAACCGGTACAAACACCTAATGGAGTTGCACTTAAACTAGTTTTAGCTGAAGTGTTTTAAAGTGAGGATTAACTTGTTAAATTACTGACTTAAATTAAATCAGTAGAAACATGTATATGGTCAAACAGATGTGCTAATTTAGTATAGATAAGGCCTGAACGACACTGAGACTGAACTGTCATCTCACCCTCACAAATGGTCCTTCTAAGCTGAGATGCAATGACATTTTAAAAAAAAAATTGGAGGTAGGCGTCAGGAGTGAGAATTGAGTGCTACTGCACTGTGAGAGAGATCCCAACAGAATAGTAAAATAATAATAATTATCTCTAGAACTGGTGCAAACATCCTGCACACTCTCACCCATATACTTCAGACCTCGCATTTGAGGGCAGCCTCAAAAAGGGAGCAGACTGAAGAGTTCTTAGCCTCTGAAACAGCCAACACCTTTGTGGGTAATGGTATTTTGAACTTGGAGGATCCTTGCCACCAGAACCCTCAGTTTGGTTCCAATTCCAGCAAAGAACAAAAACCTGTAATTTCTAGTTGATTAAGAAATATGTAAGCCAAAATAGTCGGCGAGTGAAGCTTGTGGAGACACAGAGAAAACTAACGTGTTGATGAGTTGTCCATTCTGGCTGACAGCAAAGAGGAATTGGTAAATATGGTATCAGAATGGACATCTGTTTGAAGATCATGATTTGAAGGTGAACCCAAAGAAAACTGAAGTTATGCAGGTAGGCAGATGGAAGAAGAGAAGCAGTTGACTGAAGTTTCAGGAGAGAAGCTGAATCAGAAGAATTTGTGTACTTGAGAACTACACAGTGCCATCCCGAAGAGATCTTGAAAACTGAAAAGAACCCACTGTGCCTGGGTGACCGTGAAAAAGGTGGTAGGAGTATTGTAGAACCAGCAATTAAGGAACAAACTGAAGGCAAAATTGTATCTTGTGTGTGTTTATCCCTGCCTGCTGTATCGTTTGGAAACAGTAGGTCTTATGGAGATGCGGGGGGGTGGGAGGGGGAGAAGACACTGGTAGTAGAAAATAATATACTGAGGAGAATGACAGGCAAGCAGAGCGTAAACAGTGTACATGGAAGAAATTAGGGGCAAGATGAACTTGGGACTCCTAGCAGTAGGCTGGACATATGATAAGAATGGGAGAAGAACAACCATTAAAGAAAGCATGGGAGGAAGAGGACAGCAAGAAAGAATATATTAGACTGAGGATACAATAAGAAACTTTAAGGGAAATTTGAAGAGAAAAGACTGGAACTCCAAGACAGAACACACGGGTTTGGAAAGAGTGACACAGAGTCGTGGGCACGGATGACCCTGTGTAAACGGGAACAGGAATCATGAAGTGTAAGAAATATATAAACAGAACCCCTGTGTTACTGCTGGAAAATCCTTCTCTGTTTTCTTCTATAAAATCAAAACTTGTTTAAATAACAGCAAGCCACAGTCCCCGTTAATGAGAGTCTGGACTAATAAACTGGCTATCATCCTAGGAGTTTATTAACATAGAATATGGGCTTTGCATTCTTGTCAGGAAGACGTTACCGTTGCACTGCAGCTTTAAACATTTTTAAATGAAAGTTGAGCAATAACAAGCAAAATGGGCTGTCAAAATACAGAGAAGATAATTGGTTTTAAAAAAACCAAAACCTGAAATCTCTCTACCTTTCCTGGTTCTCTCCACCCTTATTCCCCCTCCTCTGATGCCTACGTGTCAATAAGGCTCTTGTCTTGAAGATAACAGTATGCTTTCAGGTTTAATTGTATTCGTCTCAAAATAAACAAAAAAAATAGTTAGGAAGTTGGAGCTCTATTGTCCACTGGAGAGGGACAAGAGGAAGGAGGAAAACAAGATTAAAAAAAAATCTTGTTTAAAATATTTAAATAGATTCACTCTTGGCAGTTTGATAGCCAAGAGTGTGTCCATTATGTGGGTGGGGCAGGGTGGAGAGTGTGCATCTTCAGCAGAAGTGAGTGAAAAGCTGAGGTGGTGGTATTTGTTTCTTGCTTATGGCCTAAAAAATTGACTAGAAAAATATCACTCAATTCAGGAACTTGGACAAATCACTGTAAGGTTATACTGAAATAACCCTGCACTCTGTGTGTCTCAGACTCTGTTACAGGGATTTGCGTACAGTACTTTTATGGAAAAATAACTGTATAGTAATTATGCAGATGGGACACCCAGAGTCAGAACTGCATAATGGAGAAGAGGCAGTGATGTCTGTTATGTACAGGGTCTCTGCACTCTTGACTGGTTGTGACCACTCTATTTCAGTTAGCAGAGCACAGCGATATGAGGGAGTGAGTGCTCATGTTAGAGGAGTAACCTGAAGATGTACACTGTTAATTTGGTTCTAAGTACTTCTTTCTGCCTCCCAGTTTTAGCTCACGATCTAAACAAAGAGCATCCTCAAGTTAACATTAAAACCACCTGATAAGCTGGAATGAGCAGGAATGGATATTCTATAATCACCTCGAGTCAAAAGGCTTCTAGCCATTTTAAATTTTGGTAACTTTAAAATGAAAATATTTGTGCAAAAGTTTTATCACCAATCT
Organism: Terrapene triunguis; assembly: GCF_002925995.2. Lineage (NCBI taxonomy): Eukaryota > Metazoa > Chordata > Testudines > Emydidae > Terrapene > Terrapene triunguis. The sequence continues at coordinate 80,190,248 of NW_020664417.1, forward strand.
CATTTTAAAGCCACTGTTGCACAATACTCATTCAGAAAGGACAGATCACAGCCTAGCATATAGCATCTTTCAGTGCAGTTTCATGGAAAGACTAAATATAGTTGCTCTGGTTTTTCTGTTAATTAAAAAAAAAAAACATTAATTCCAAGAGCTTATGTATCTTTAGAACCAAAATAAGGGTAAAATGTTCTCTTCAGAAGGTAGCTACTTACAGATGCTGCTACTGTACCTTAAATAGAAAGCTCTATCACAAAACCCAAGTATTGGGCTGTGGTTCCTTGTGAAATAGTCATTCTTATGGCTGATTCCATGATTTGTGTTGGTAGATCTCAGTTTCTGGGACTATGGGATATGTGTAGAGGAGCTGTATTAAGTGCTGCTGTTTTGGGATGGCTATAAATATAAACACACTGTAGGAATAGCTGTTCTTGGGACAGGTTTTATTGACACAATAACTTCCCTATAAATCTTGCTAACACTGTCTACAGTGATGACAAACTGCCAGTATGGTACTTGTACCTAAGCTACATTCTTGACTTTCTGCCATTTACTCTCTTCTCTCATCTGGCACTGCATCAATGTGCTTTTCCACTTCATTGAGTTGAAATATGCCATGGTAGTGATTGTACACTATCAGTTTGGTTTACTTGGTCTGAGTTTCTCTTGCCTATTTGCATCTTTTCTGGTAGCTTCAATTTTATGTAGTGTACATTCAATCACAAAGGTCCTGATCCTGCAACTGGATCTGTGTGGATTGGTACCTGTGTCCATCCAACCTGAGAATTGGGGCCCAAGTCAGACCTGCTAACCTGCCAAGAAAGGTTTAGCACTGCAGAATCATTCAAAAGATTAATTAGCAATTCAGTTCTACAGCATAGATTCAGTATTTTGGGGTTCATAATGGTATACTCTATGGGGTTGCATTTATTTTCCTTTCATGTGTGACCATCACCATGATGATCTCCCCCGCACTCAACCATCATGATGGAGGGTAGGCCAAATTTGAGTGAGTTGCACTGCAACCCCATGAGCCAGGTCACAACTCCGCTCATACAAAGTTGGTCCAGTCAGGGGGGCGGACCTGCGGTGCAACCCTGGAGGTTCCAATGCCCGGACTGGAGAGCCAAGCCCAGCCAGCCCCACAGCACAGGAGCTGCTACTATGAGGTGAGTGCGGGGCAGGACATGGCTGAAACCACCCCAGGGCCTTCACCCCCAAATTATGTACTGGGTCACGACAGGCCGTAAATATTTTCAAATGTGTCCTGACCCCAAAAAGGTTGGGAACAACCATATCAAGGCCCTCTACAGAGATTACTTCTTCTAAATTCCTGTCCATCACTGATACCTTGCTATGGCACTTCATTTTGCATTTTTAAAGTTGATCTAGCAGTATTGTATAAAAATGAATTAGCTTAGCATCTGCTCCGTCTGTCTAGCATTAGTAGCGTTCAATGTTGCATTTAGCCGTATACTACCTAATGCTAACTCATTTGTTGACTTCATCACATGTGCCAGAAATCAATTATTGCTTCTGCTTGCATCTTGTTCTGGAAGTTGATCCCTGATCTCTTGCCAATTTGCTGAGGACAACCTACAACTGTGTGCCTTAATGTTGATTCAGCCTATTTGACCTCCTCCTTCACAGATATAGCCTTCACTAGCTGAGATAAAGAGAACAGAAGATATTTAAATAGCTATTGAACTAACTAAGGAATTCTGTTTGCTTGCCATTCTTTCCAGATGGGAAAACACTACCTGAAATTAGCAGAAGAACAGGATGAAGAACTCAACAACTGTAGTGCTGTTGACTGGTTGATTCTTGCTGCTAAGCAGGGTCGAAGGGAAGCTGTCAAACTGTTGCGGAGATGCTTAGCAGACAGAAGAGGTATGGGTTCTTTAGGAGCTTTAACTCTTATATTTTTAGTCTGTACTTTAGCTACAAATAATCATCCATTAAAATATTGGGGAGACAGGTTAAAATATACTTTAAAATCCGGGTATATTTGGAGCAAAATTATTTGAACAGCTGCTGATAGAATGTTGGAGTAGTTAATTAAAAGAATAACATATGATTTTGCATATAGAAGTATTAGTGTCAATCATGTACTTGAATTCCTTCATTAGATTCTTATTTCTTACCAAATCTCATTGAAACTCTTCATCCTTGCCTTTAAGGTTAATTTCACACCCCGCCTACATATCTGCTGTTGTTCTCTTCTCCTGTCCCTCTCATTCTCCCTTTATTCTTCTCAATCCTCTCGCCTAATTGGTTCCCTCTACCATATTCTCCCATTTCAAGATTCACGCCTTCCTTCATCCCACTTCCTACGCTTGGAATAGTCTTCCTCATGTCTGCCAAGTATCTGATCTCGAAACCCACTTCTTTACATAATACTCTCTACCTTGTTCTCATCACCAGTGCTCTATCAATGTCATCTTTTACCTGAATTGTTGTCCTTGTGTCTTGTCTCCAGGCAAGATTACAGACTCTTTGTGGCAGGGAACATATCTTATGCAATCCATAAAGTGCACGGTACATTTTAAGATGTGTATATTTTTTGCTGGTAAACCCTGGACACAGAACAATGTAGGAAAAGTTTAGTTAACTTGAGAAGATGACGTGTGAATCAGCTTGTCCAAAAACTTAGAACTAAAGTGGAAAAAAAGAACAAATTGTGAGCATGTCTGTCACTTCTTCCCAAGATGTGGGATGATGATATCTAATACACTTTCTTTTCTTGAGGCATCACTTCTGAGAATGAGCAAGAAGTGAAGAAATTATCATCTGAGACTGATCTGGAGAGAGCTGTGAGAAAAGCTGCCTTAGTTATGTATTGGAAATTAAATCCAAAGAAGAAGAAGCAGTTAGCAGTTTCTGAACTGCTGGAGAATGTTGGGCAAGTTGACAATGAAGGTAGGTATCCAGTACCCCAGATAAGAAACTGATCCTATCTAAAACACAAAATTAAAAGCAGAACACAACTTAAAACCTAAATGACCATATAAAAAAATAAATAAGTGTGTAACCCATTCATGGAAAAATAGTTGTGATAATGACCTTTATCAGCTGCTCACTCTAACTCATTAAAGCTGATTCATATGCTGTCAGGAGTTTTGCGTATGCATGGTGGCTCACTTAAGTACCAATGAGAACCACCAAAGATTAGAAATGACTAACCTTTTAATCAAAACTCAGTGTTTTTGAAAAACACTCTTATTTACTTTGATTTTATCAGTAACAAAGCACTCTGAGTATCTTGCCAGATATTTGAAGTTACTAACTTTAAAAATGCATCACAAAGTAAGCATATACCAATGATCTAAACACTATTTCTCTTTCTAATGCTGTAGCTGAAATCAAAATGTACTGTTACAGCCATTTTTTCTCCACTTTCAAAAAAGTACATGATGAAATGAGTTCTGTTTTTAGTCTAAGCTTTATGTTGCCACTTAATCTATGCAGTTCTTTCAAGGAATTCAGCAGATTCTCACTCAGTGTCATGTTGTTGCAAACAGGTGGTGGACCCTAAGGATCACAGCTGCTCTGGAGGCAGCTTTGCTTGTCCCTAAGTAGAGCCTTCTTAGAGGAGTTCCGCCACAGTAGGACCTGGTAGCATATGCCCTTGTGTAAACCTTCATCTCATTGGTTTGAGGTGCTACTGTCCTCTATATTTTTGCTACTTTAGCTAATGACATTTGTTGGAGTTTGTTCACTTAATGACTACTTTGTGAACTTCTGTTATCTAGCAGATGGTGAAAAACAACCTGGCCCAGTTCCAAAGTCTGTACAGAAGCAAAGAAGAATGCTGGAACGATTAGTAAGCAGTGAATGTAAGTGCACACATCCCGTTTGAAATGTAATGACCATGATTTCGTTTTGCTTTGTTTTGCTAAATAATTTTGCACCAGCTGTAAGCTTTTTTTCTCAACTACAGGATGTTAACCTAATACGTTTTTATCTTCTGATTACACTGCATTTAAGCTTAGCATCTACTGTACACAGCTCTTCAGCCTCTGTTACCTTGTTGTAACTGTTAAACCACACCCCCTCACTGAGGCTTTCTCTCTAATATTTGTCTCCTACATAAATACTTGATTTAAACAGACCTTCCAAACCCCACCAGCCCCCAAAAAGCTGTCCTTGTGATTAGCTGTCTTCACCCATCACTCAAGAGACCCAGATTCAATCTGTTGGACTCCAGGCTTAAATTTAAGGAAGAAACGTCTCTTTTTATGACCAAGTAAGATACATTTTTCCTGGCGTCTGAAGGGCACGTCATCCAGCCCTGGCCAGCCGAGAGAGGTCACAGTGCTATTCGGTTCTGAAAAGGGAGGAGCAGCAACTGAAAAGACACATCAAAATTATTACTGTCTTGGCTCTTGCTGAGGAGGGAGAGCTTCGTTCACTTTTTAACTGGTAAAAGTGCTACTGCTAGAAGGAAGCTGTATCTTCTATGGGTTAAAAAGTTCTGACTCGACTCTTATGACACCTGTACAAGAAAACTAACAGATTTTAAAATAAAAATAAGCTTAAGCTTTAAAATTCTGATCTGGGGCATGAAGATTCCAAATTGTTGGGAAGGACGCGACTCCTAACTAGTTCTCAAAATCAGGACTGCTACTTGCTTAGTACATGAGATAGAAAGGTAGATAAAAATGATCGATGTAGAGAGAGGTGCTCTGTTTAGCCTTTCTTGCAGTACAGGAACAAAGAGATACCTGACTCTATGAAAAGGCAGCAAATTTAAAACCGATGAAAGGAAATACCCTCCTCACTCTCATCCATTTATCCCCACAAAGCATTAAGCTGTGATACTTGCCACCACAAGATTATCGAGGACGGGGTGTCATAGGGTTGAAAAAAGGATTAAACATTTCAGATGGGAAATAAAAATTACACTAGCTAGGATTTAAAAACAAAACACATTTATAAGGGATATCAACCTTTCTCCTTCAGGATGCAAGGCAACAGTTCATTGCTTGGTGTTAAAAAGATAATCCCCTCCCTTCATTCCCCTTCAGGGTATGTAGGTATGTTAATGCATAATTATGAATTATGTGGTTTACCTCTTCCTCTGAAGCTTCTGATACGGGGACTGTCAAACAGGATGCCAGACTTCATGGAGTCTTGGTCTTGATCCAGCATGGCAATCCTGTATTCCAGCCATTGCTCTGCAGCTGCTAATCTTCATATACATTACCTATTTGTTTGAAAAAGGAAAATGTGAAGAAACGATAGGAGGATTTAAAGACTGAAAACAAAGATTGCGAAGGAACATAGTTACAAACAATGCATACTGTACTGAGTGCATTGTAGTTAAACCTAAACTTCAGTTAAGGCCATATACAGAACCATTCTAATTCAGTTTTCATACTAATGTATAAAATGTAAAAATCCATATAAAGTCAGTCTCACTCTTCTTTAGGGCTGTTTTAAATGTCCTACAGTTTAAAAACTAGTACTATATACTACTAAAACTTCCCAAACTTCAGGTTGAGATTCAATCAGTGTCACTGTAGTCCTCTCCGTCCAAGTAGCTTGTGGCTGATCAGATGTATGTGAGACTCAGCACTGAAAGTAACTTTCTCAAGATGAACTGGGGCTTTTTGCTGGTTTTACATTAACTTGTCATATTTATGAAAAGTTCTATAGTATGGTGCATGTAAGAGAGAGGAAAGGACAATACTCTGGATAGAGATGGGAATCAGGCCTGAATTTTATTCCCAGCCTTGACAGACTTTTCATATAGACTTGAGTCACATAGAGCTTAGTGGGACCCAATTTCCATTTCTTGAAAAAATGTTTAGGGCCAAGACTGCCACATTTCTTTTTTCTCTCTCTCCATTGGAAAGTGTGCTGTGGTCTGTGTTCACTGGAGAATCTTTTGCTTTGGCACATATTGGATGATGCTATTGCACATTCCATTCCTTAGCTGCTGATCTTCTGAATCAGTGCTTCTCCTTCATTCTGATAGCAAATAAATGCAAAACAAGCCACTTTGTTCTGAATCCTTCAGCAGCTCATAGTGTTTGGGGGGGCGGGGGGAAAGAGGGTCAGTAATTTTCTGAAGGCTTAAATGGCTGATGAAATAACAGGAGGGTAAATGAACCTACATGTTAAGTGTAGGCAGAAATTGATGTGCACATTTCTTTTTTTACTGCAAATGGGGGAGGCAGGGAATTTGTCATAACCAAACTGAAGAAAAATCTGAATAATAAAGTGGAACCTACAACATATGCTTTTAATATCAATTGAAGAGAGACTTGGGTGTCAAGTTACTAATGGCATTTAGAAATGAGAAGTTTTCATCAAACACTTAAAGTAGGAGAACAGGAGTACTTGTGGCACCTTAGTAGGAGGTGGGCTGTTCTCTCCTCTCCAGAGATGGAGTTGGCTGTCCGTGCATGAGTAGAAGCAGCTATTACAAGCTAATATTCACTTCCCTGTGCATTTTGTCAGAGGCAAGTTTTCTTCTGATTTAATGCATTGCCAACACTTGGAAGCCTGTTTGCAAAGATTTGAGATGGTGTGAACTCAGTAGAAGCATATATAGGCAATTACAGGTGACATTGTCTGACTGTGGACAATGCCTGAGAATGTAAATGTCATTACATTTGATTTAATATGTCAGCCATGCATTATAAACTAAGAACTCTCCCCATCAGTGTATCCCAGAAGTGCTGTCAAAAAATTTTGCTCTATTCCAACCCCCTCCTCTTTTTGAAAACTTCCAGTGAAGGAGATTGCATGACTTCCCTAGGCAATTTTTTCCATTGTCCTTCCTGTTTCTCATTCTACAGCTGAGAAGAAACAGTTTTATAAATGTCTCCATGTATGTCCTGACAGGACAAGCTGTCTATTCCTTAAGGTGGTGCAAGATTACTTTAATTACTTTAAAATATACACTTTAAATATGCAAACAAATCAACATATATCCTTGTGAGATTGAAGATTAAGGTATACAATGCTGCTTTGTTACGTTGCTGTACCTTTGCTTTATACCAAGAATGCCTAGAATGCTGCTAGTTTGCTATAAAAATGTAGCATTTTATGTAAGAACGTTTTAAAATTACAGTGAGGCCACAAATCAAATACATTAAAACCTATACTTTTAAACTCCTAGTCAATTGTTTCAATTTCCTATGTGCAACTTGTGCTCAGATAAGAATTAAGCAGACGAGCCTTCATATCTTTGTCAGCTGACTCTCTAAACTTACTGTGTGGGAGGCTTGTTGTAGGTTTTTGTCATTCAAAAGTCTTTCATATTTGAAGCAATATCAGGTGCTTCAGTGTGTGGGGAAAGTTGGCATTAATTCTTCCTTATAATTGACATCAAACTTGTTTACCATGGAAACTGGCTAATCTACACTGACTGGGACAGGCTGTAGGAGGCGATTGAGACAATTGTGTACATGATCTTGTATCCCAGTACTCCTCAGGAGGTTCACAGGGGTTAATCGAGGCCCTCCAACCTCCATTCCATTCATAGGGCTGGAGGGGAGTCTCCTTGCCCTCTTGGCATAGAAGGAGCTAAGTGGCAGCCTATGAAACGCCCCCACTCTTTGAGCTCCCCTGCAGCAGGACTTCAGGAAGTTGTAAGGAGCATAACATTATAGCAAATTCCTGAGTTAAAAATATGAAATGTATTACTTTATATGACTGGTTATTCTGGCCTACAATCACCCCTTCACCTACTATCCCACCTTGCAGCAGGGCCTCTCACATGCTCTACCCTCCGTGTTCCTCTTCATCCTGTCCTTCCCCTGATAACTCTCTCTCCCTCCATCCTTTTCAGCTTTCCTTTTTTAGAAACTCATTTCCCTCTCCACCATTTCTCAGACCCACACGCTCACTTCACAAGTTCACGCGCGTGTTCTCTCTCTCTCTCTCTCTCTCTCATTTCAAAAAAAGATAATATTAACTCATGGTGATGCAATTGTGTAACTCTTGTCTTCTCTGTTTCTTTTAGTGCTATCTGAGATTCAAAGCTCTTCATAGCAGGGAACGTGTCTAAAGTGTCTGGTGTACTTTGGGTGGACACTTTCTGACAGAGTAGTAAGGGATTTGTTTCTTGGGGTCCTTAGCCAAAATCATCCTTCCCCCTGCTATTGTATACAGCGGCAGTCTTGTGGCACTTTGTCCCCAGCGTGCCTAAATTTAAATAGTGGCATATGTGGTGTATTTAAATAATAAATTTGTGCGCTTCCATATTTGGAGAATTAGTAAATAAGTAAACAGACAAGATGAGAAAATCATGCTACTACATTATGTAAATGAGCAATGTTCAATTTGTTGGCCATTCAGTTTAGATCACTTCTAATGATGCTTCATAGCATGCTGATAAATATACTTCAGTATGTTTGGAAAAAAGTATATAGTATCCAGCCTCACATCATATCAAAACTAGATATGAGGGAGATGATTTGGGGTCTTGTGTGTGTGAATTATGAGGCATTGCTCATTTTACTGAGTTAATGAGATTTCCTAGATATAAAAGGAATATACGCAATGTATTCACCAGAGAACTGACTTCTGACTCAGTGCAGACTTTCAGTTAAACATTGAGGAGTTCTTTTCCTGTGGCTTTTTGTGTCTTTTTTAATACGGCAGAGCTACTGAAAATTTAATTATTTTTACCCAAAAAATGTTATAAAGGAAGGGGAAAGCCATAGTTATGTTTCAGATAAATAATAATGTGATCTGAAACCTGATAAAATTGCAGGGCACTAGAATAAGCATATCTTAACAGGTGGAAAATATCTGCACTGCAGCTTTAATCCTGATGAAACTTGGACACAAAATATGAAATACATGCAGTCTAATCAAATGGAATATAATGTATTTCATACTGGTCTCAAATGAACATGTTCATTCACTTTACTTCTTTCTTATAATTTGTGCATTATAGTAATATATACTGATAAGATGTATCGTGACCACTTATTGCCACCAAAATTAATTTGCTATCTCTGAACAGGTCACAAAATAAACCCCTGTTAACAAGAATTCAGTTTCTCCATATATAAGCACAAAGTTTGTTGGAAAATAATTTCCACACAGTCCTAGAAAGGCTGGTCCATGCTTTGTAATTAATGGGATGCTAGTACTGTAATTTTTGAGCTCTCTTTTTTTGTTATCTTCATTATAACTTTCAGCTAAGAACTATATTGCTTTGGATGATTTTGTTGAAATAACCAAGAAGTATGCAAAGGGAATCATCCCAACTAACCTGTTTGTGCAGGAGGATGATGATGATGAATTGGCTGGAAAGAGTCCCGAGGAACTACCACTGCGATTAAAGGTAAAAACTAGTTAAGCACCTATTGTGTGATGTGTATTGAAGGACTCTTAGTTAATTTATTTACAGCCAAAATAGCCTTCAAATGATCTACCTTCAAAACTTGTATCTAGTCACCCAAAAGCATCATTGATAGAACTGTGTGAGTGTATAGTTGCATATATACACATACACTGTGTGATGTTTTTGTACATATGGCATAAATTTAGAAGGAAGATGTTTTGAAAACATAAAAATTTGTTCTTGGAAGATGACAATACATCTTCATACTCACCTTGTAGAGGACAACAATGCCTCTCTTTTGCCATATTTTTTATTTAGATGTATATCTGCATTTATTAATTACAGAGACCAGTAAATAAACGAATGAAGTGTGTAAACATGCATATACAAATGGGAAAACACAACAATGGACTAGATGTGTAAGACAGCTCACTTTCTGTTGTGAGGGAATTAAAGGATGAAACTGACTGGCAGTGGTTTGCGCAGGCCAACACTTCACTGTTAAACAGTACAAACAAAATCTAAACAGGAGAACTGACACACATGCGTTCATTGATCTGAATTTCAAAATGGCAGCAGGTAGGGAGCAGAATGCTGCCACCAGAAAATCAGTTCTTTATTTGTCCTCCTTGGACATTATGGCCAATGTTAAGGGACAAAAAAAGGACTATATCTCCTCTAGTGCTTCCAGGTAACTGACTTAATGTTCTGAAGGAGATGTACTTAGGAAGGGACACTTCACCAGTGAATAGCCTTACTCTTGCTTTCTGCCCCAGTTAGTATGATGTATAAATCTCTGTTGAAAGCTTCTTGGCCTCTCCCTGGAAGTACTTGATACAAAGGCATATGTTTGGCACACCATGGAAACTGAATTTTTTTGTGGTGTTTTGGGGCTGTGAAGCTACACTTGCCAGCATTTTTAGTTCAAAATTTGCTTGAGATGTAATCTCTTTCTAGATGGCCCTTTTCATCTGTCCTGCAGAAAAGGAGTGTCTTTTCTTACAATAACTCCAATGTTGTTTGACAAGTCACCCTGCTGGGCAGGTAATCCCCTGCAGGATAAGTGGAATATTAAAGGCTCTGTGATATAATTGATTGTGGTTAAAGGAATAATCCTAGATCTGTGCATAGGGAGGGAGATGAAATAGTACTAGCTGCTTATAATAATAATAAAGAGGTTGAAAAGGACTAATAGTTTTTGATAGCTGCTTGCTTACATATTTGGGAAGGAACGTTTTGGAAAAATGCAAACTACCTGTAAAGACTTACGGCATGTCTACATGACAAGTTATTGCATAACAAGCGAAGGTGTGAATCTACTGCGTGGCAAGCACCAGCTTAATGTCCTGTGAGAACACTGCTACAGCACTGTGAAAGTTCTGGAATGTGGCTTAGCATACAGCTTAGCATGCTTTCACTGGGCTGTAGCAATGTCCAAATGGGACAGTATTGTGCGGCAAGCCAGCGTGCCGCAGAGTCACACGCTGGCTTGCCTTATAGTAACCTGCCGCATGGACAATCGCTTAGTGTCAATGTGTATAACAATGCATGGTGCATGACGGAATCACTGGAGAAGCTGACAGTTTACAGCTGAAGGAATGGCACAAGATGGTACAGAATTGCAGCACTGTAGTTCATCTTTATAATACCAATGGGCACTTCAGTAGGAACCTAATTGAACAGAATGCTAGATTAGGAAGCCTTTTAATAAAAAATGATATGACATATTGATGATGAGATTTGTCTTCCTTTCTGAAAACTTTTTAGATATCAAAATGGAGAGGTAACATAATCTGTGCCTCATCTGATGAAGTTAATATCAAAAAATGGTCACGGAGAAAACCCCATTTTGTTGTGCAACACCTCTTGAAATAGAAGTATTTCAGAGCAAGCTAGGCTTGACTTACTGCTACTGCTTTAACATGAATATACATACTGTACATATACAAAAATGTTGTTAAATAAACTGTTTTCCTTTCTTTTCAGGTTGTAAAATATCCACTTCATGCCATTATGGAAATTAAAGAGTACCTTATAGATATTGCATCTAAGGCAGGAATGCATTGGCTGTCTACTATTATTCCAACACACCACATCAATGCCCTCATCTTCTTCTTCATCATCAGTAATCTGACAATCGATTTTTTTGCCTTCTTTATCCCATTAGTCATCTTCTATCTGTCCTTCATTTCCATGGTGATTTGCACACTGAAAGTCTTTCAAGACAGTAAGGCCTGGGAAAACTTCCGCACCCTGACTGACTTATTGCTTCGTTTCGAGCCAAATCTAGATGTTGAGCAAGCAGAAGTGAACTTTGGGTGGAATCATTTAGAGCCATACGTTTACTTTTTGCTCTCTGTTTTCTTTGTCATTTTTTCCTTCCCTATAGCAAGCAAAGACTTCATACCATGCTCAGAGTTGGCTACCATCTCTGTTTTCTTCACAGTGACAAGTTATATGAGTTTAAGCACTTGCGCAGAACCCTACACACGAAGAGCTTTAATGACTGAGGTGGCTGCTGGCTCCCTCTCCCTATTGCAGATACTACCTATAAATTTGGGCTATTTCAAATTCTTAGGTAAAACCTTCTTTACTCTTCCTATAGGCCACTTCTTCATACTAAATGTGAGCATCCCATGCCTTCTGTTCCTGTACTTGTTCTATCTCTTCTTTAGAATGGCACAACTGCGGAATTTTAAAGGCACCTACTGTTACCTGGTTCCCTACCTGGTGTGTTTCATGTGGTGTGAACTCTCAGTGGTTATTCTGCAAGAGTCCTCCTGCATTGGTCTCATTCGTGCATCAGTTGGCTATTTTCTGTTTCTCTTTGCACTCCCAGTTCTAATCCTAGGCATTGCACTCACGTGTCTTGTGCATTTCATAAAGTGGTTCATATCTTTGGAGCTCATGAAGATTGTGGTGACTCTTGTGTTGTGTGGTATTCCTTTGTTTTTACGATGGTGGACAAAAACTAACTTCTCCATGGTTGAAATGATAAAATCCCTAACCAGGAGTTCTATTGTGAAACTCATTTTGGTGTGGATTACAGCTGTAGTGTTGTTCTGTTGGTTCTATGTGTACCGATCAGAGGGAATGAAAGTCTACAACTCTACCTTGACATGGAATCAGTATGGCTTCGTCTGTGGACCCCGGTCATGGAAGGAGACTAACATGGCACGCACCCAAATTATATGTAGTCATCTGGAAGGACACAGAGTTACATGGACTGGGCGGTTCAAATATGTCAGGGTTACGGAAATTGACAATAGTGCAGAATCTGCAATAAACATGCTTCCGCTTTTTATTGGTGATTGGATTAGATGTTTGTATGGTGAAACCTACCCTGTGTGTGACCCAAAAAATGTTACCATGGAGGAGGAGGAACTGTGTCGTCTCAAGTTTCTGACAAAGCATGACTGTCACATGAAAAAGTTTGATCGATACAAATTCGAATTAACTGTGGGCATGCCTTTCAATGGCAAAAATGGAACTAAAGCTGTAGAGGAGGAGGATATAACCAAAGATATTGTGCTGAAGGCAAGCAACGAGTTTAAGAAAGTGTTGTTGAACTTAAGGCAAGGAAGTATAATTGAATTCAGCACAATTCTGGAGGGTCGTCTTGGCAGCAAGTGGCCTGTCTTTGAACTGAAAGCGATCACTTGCTTAAATTGCATGTCTAAACTTACACCCGCAGGAAGGCATGTGAAAATAGAGCATGACTGGAGAAGCACAGTGCAAAAAGCCATTAAATTTGCTTTTGATTTTTTCTTTTTTCCATTCCTGTCAGTTGCATATTGAGCTCATATACTCTTTCAATGGTATCTTCAATGTATACTGCATTAACACTACCAAAGGTTTGGCTTCTTAACAAAACTTGCTGTAGCAATGTTCAAAATGTATGCTATTCCAGAGTATTGGTTGAGTTTTGTAGGTGTAAACACTGTACCCAGTCCTTGTATCCCGTAGGATTGAGGTTATAAATTCTATTTAAGTATTACTATAAATTAATGCACAGAATTGCTGCAGAGTAGATGCATGAACTGTTTTTATCCAAAATGAACTCTTTCTGTGGTACAGTACTAGGGTATATTCATCTGCTTGACGTTAAAAGCACTTTACTCGTGAAATATTCACGGCATTGCCCTTATGTACTTTCACATGTAGAATGGATATCATGTAGGCAACCTAAGATGTAATGTTTCTTGTATTTATTCAGTGGTTTCTAGAGAAGTATTAATTGTACAACTAGATTGAATCTGGTGCCATGTGACTGGGGTGTATAGAACTGAACTTCTTTGCTATTTATTAGATTTTATTTGAATGGGTCTTTTGGTGGTGGACACCACTTCACACACCAGCAAGGTTGCAACAAGAGCTCTAGTTTCCATTTCACTTTTATTAAGTATTCTTCTTAAAATGAACATGCTATTCACTGTAACTGGTTATGATAGCTACATATGAGACTGTCAGTTATAATTCATGATAGCATGTGAATGCTAGGCACCAGTTAGTAAGACTGGTATTGTGGCGGTACTAGTAATAGGCAAGCCAAATCAATTGAAAAGCACTGTATAAAAAAATCTACAATGGAGATGAAATAAAATGTCTGGTTAATAATATGTATTGTGCAAATATATGTAAATATAAACTTGAATTAAAATGGGATTCTACACTCCTTGCTTATGCTTTGACATTGTGAGTAGTTACTTCCAATCCAATGGTAACAGCTTTAAATTATAAACCATATTACATTTTAGTATTTGGTTTAAAACACAATTCCAGTTTTGGAGTGCTAGAAATTATAATTCATATTTCAAGATGCAGCAGTAAAATCAGAATATTGCAAGCTGCGAACTTCTTGTAGCTACATGATCTGTATATATACTTTCCTTTTTTTCTTTCCACTTTATTCCAATTTGTACAGTCCTGATTATCAAGAACATATTGCAGTATTTGACTGTCAGAAAACCCTCTTCTTGACCCAGTCTTTCATTCCTCTATCCTTCCCTTCTTTTAAACATCTACTTCTCGCAAGGTCTATTAACCCCAGTCCTTCTCTTCAGAGCACTACCTATCTAGACTCCAAGTTGTTCAAGGCAAACACACTGTTTTCATACCTGTATTTAAAGCCCCTATCATATTGCTGAGGCTGTACAAATAATAATGGAACTAATGACTTTGATCTATAATTTAGTAAAATTAATGTCACAACAAAAAAAACCACATAGCCATTGTTTTGGTGTAGCTGGGCCCCCTTCTCTCTCCCTATCTTCCTCCCCACCCCCACAGTTCTGTTCTTTGGTGTGGTTACCGAAGTTCCCACATACTCAACAATCCATGAGTGATGTCATCCAAAATCATTGTCTTAAAATGTCATGAGACTGGAAAATACTTGGAGGGGGTGGGGGCAAGTTGTTGCATTTGTTATTTTGAGCTGTGGGAAGCCATCTGCCTCAAAGTGCATGTGAGGCACAATTCAACTGAAAATTCTCATGCTAAAATGCAGGCCTCTCTGCTGATACCCTTTTATCCTCCTAACCTGTGTGTGGAGCAGAGGAGCTGCCATTCTATCGCTCTACATGCCCTCTCCCCTGCATGTATCGCTGTCCTGTCTCCTTCCCCTCTCCATCTTCCTCTTTAGCATACTCAGACTCCTCCCCTACTCACATTTTCCCTTCGTGCTCCCCCATGATCTCCTTTTCTCCAAACCACCCCTTATATATTTCCTTTCTGCCATCCCATATTCTCCAAAACCCTCCACCAGTCTCCTCTTGCTCCCTTTTAGGCTATGTCCTGCTTCAACCTGTCTCCTTACAGATGTTGCACTAGAGAGGAAACTGGAGTCAGAGGTGGTAGCCATCTTCACTGGGTAATCTCACTTCCCCATGCAAAGTCCAAAGTGAATGGTGGCTGTCTTGGCTGGGAGGCAGTTTTGCATTAGCTCCCTTTTGGCCATTTTGAATAGGGAAACCTCATGAGTTTGGAAGCCAGAATTCTGAGATCATGTGAGACTTTACCTTGAGTGTGGCAGGTTTGCTTGTTTTTTAAAATCACAAAAGTTCACAACACGGTGGTTGTCCCTGATCCTAATTCCCATGTGTTCTGTTTGGGGCCAGTGGCCAACAGGCAAAGCCCTGGCAGTTCAGTTTCACTGCAACTGTCACAGGAGCTAGAGGAGAGCCACAAAGGAGAGCTGGTGGCACAGGGCCTCTGTGTGGTGGCTCTGGCTTAGGAGCAGAATCTTCTACCAAATAAAAGGTGATGGGGAGGGATGCTGCCAGCGGGACCATGAAACACCACAAGGTTCCTATATGAAAAAATCTGGCATGAGGCATGATGAGCCTTGATTTTGAAATTGGTCAGTTTCTGGGTGTGGGTGTGTGTGGGTGTGTTCTTTCAACCCCTCTCCAAGAGAGAGGGAAGGTCAAACAATGTTTGCACTCCTTTAAAATGTCTACGCTTACTCGCACTTTGAAGTTAAGTGCTTGCGGTTTTTAAATTATACACATTTGAATGTCTAGCTTTTCATATGTTTGAATCAAGAAAATTTGCGTTCTCGCTATTCAATAGTGTTAAAGATCCTGCTATTCTTAGTTTTTACTCAGACAAATCTATCCCCTTCAATGGAAGTTTTGCTTGAGTAAAGGAAGTCAGTCTAAAGATTCATCTGGAAAACTATTTAATGGAGCACAGACAAATGTACAGAGCACGGCACTAGCATTTAGAGGTGCTTTGTGATGCTAGGCAAGTGATTTAGTCACTTCCTGGATCCCAGACTGCACAGCTGGCAGGAAGAGGGGCTCAGACCTCTGCAGAGGGATAGTGCTCCCCTATATCCCAGCACATGGGCAGAAGGGGAGAATTCAGGGCTGATATCCCTGCCCCCCACCCCATTCTCCAACTTCCTCCACTACTCTTCATATTCTCCAGTCCTTCCCTTTTCCGCCCCCATTCCTTCTTTCCCATACCACCCATTCCCATTTATTCTCCCCTCCCTTCCCAATAAGTGTAATTTATTTTTTCAAAGAGTTTCAGCATATTCTGTTGTACTCAGATTACATGTCTCCTAAATAAACCTTGAGAGAGGCAGATTTCCCCTCCTCCCCCATGTTTAAGGTTGGTTTTCGGATTTCTGCCCAGGCTGGATTTCAAACTTCAGACTCAGAGGTGTCCATTAGTCCATTCATTTTAATGAAATGTTCTCAGCTGAAAGCAAATACACCATGGTGCTAAGTACAGCCTCAACCAATAGCTCTGAGATGTGCAAACTGCTCCATTTATGTTTGTTTGTTTTTTCTCCCATCCCCACTGCTGGAGAATGTCTGATACAAGTTGAGCTTACCTTTTTTTAGACTTTTCTTGCCCTTGTGCCAGCTGCGTGGGTTTTTTTTTTTTTTTTGGTGCTCTTACCATGCCTGTTTGTAAGCGTCCCACCTAAAGATACAGGGCTTCCACCATCCTCCTTCATGTGTGCTGGGGGTGGGGAGAGGGAGAAAGAGGGGCTCAGATACTACTGATGGGACAAAGAGTCCCAGATCACTTGGAGGCATAGGGAGAAAGGTCCAGTCCCCCACACCACTCCGCACGTGTCTCGCAAGGGAGGTCAGACCACCATAGATGGACACAGGGGCCTCCAGCTCCTGGTGTGCATGCATGCATACAGGGAGGGAGAAGGGCTCAAACACCCTCAGAAAGGGAAGCTCCCCCTGAATCTGGCTTATATGAGGGAGGTCAGATCCCTGTGGATGGGTAGGGAGCCCTGGTGCACAGATGGGGGGGGCAGCATTCAGACACCTCCAGTAACAACTCCCCAGAACCTAGTTCTCATGAAGGGAGGTTAGGGCAGACTCCTATACATGGGCAGGGTTTCCCCAGCTTCTGGCACACACATGGAGAAAGGGAGGAGGAGTTAGACACCTGGAGGGGGCAGGTGCTCCCAGATCTCAGCTAACGTGGGGGTAGGAAGAGGGGCTCAGACACCTCCCAGAAAGGCAAGTTCCCTCCAGAACCAGGCTTCCATGAAGGGGAGCAAGGAGGATGTCAGGCCCCCATAGGTGGGTAAGCCCCCCCTCAGATCCTGGCATGCATATGGGGAGTAGGGATCCCCAGATCCCAGCTTGCGTGGGTGTAGGGAGAGGGGCTCAGATGCCCCAAATCCTGGTGTGCACATGAAAGGGGACAATGTCAGGCTAACAGGCACACTGCCCTTATTCTCCCCCTGCCACTCACCATGTGTCCCTCCCTTCCTCACCTACCCTACCACCCATCTCTATCTATCCCCCTTCCCTTGATGCAGCCCCAAATCCCTCTCATCCCATTTCCCCTCCCCCCACTTCTTTACCACCTAAATTGCCCCTCCCCTGCCAGCAACATTGACATACCTAATTTTGTTTTACAAAAATACTTTGATCGTATTCCCCAAAAATAACCAAAAAAAAACCCCATCACTCTGCCAGAGACAGGTTTTAGCAATATGCTATCTAGCCTTTTCCAAATTTCTGCTTCAGGTGGTATGCAATGTTGTGGTAGCCATATTGGTCCCAGAGTAGGGGGGAGAGAAGGTAGATGAGGTAATATCTTTTATTGTACCAGCTTCTGCTGGTGAGAGACGAGCTTTTGAGCTTACACGGAGAGGAGAGTTGTGTCTAAGCTCAGAAGCTTGACTCTCTCACCAACCGAAGCTGGTCCAATAAAAGATATTACCTTACCCATGTTGTCTTTTTGAGAGGAGGCTCACAGTGATGCTGGCTGGGTGTGTTTAGCATCCGAACACTCCTGCTTATCTGCTTGAGCTATCCAGCTGGTGTGAAATTGTGAAAGTAAACAATCCTGTTAACTCCTCTGCCCCTGCATGCCTAGTTTAATTCCTCTGGCACTTCAGCTCGAGAGGCTTTTGAGACACTAAAATAAAGTAGCAACATCTTTTTCAAATAAAGTTTTAATTTGATTTCCCTGGAAGGGCTGGTGAATACCATGCCCTCTGTTGGGGGTAACCCTCAAGCACTGGCCACACTGATAGGATGATCTGAGCTCTTGTTTGCTTTGTGTCCGTAAGCAAAAGTCAATTGCCAGAAGGAGGGCACGGGTCAATGTTCATGTCACACTCCCTGTCAGTATCCGGCCCAGGCCAGGGAAGCTATTAATGATCTAACCAGCGGATCAAATTCGGTGATGAATCCTGGTCATGTGCCACCTGGGGCACATTATGCATATGCTAAGAAGCCTATTGTTTAAAAAAAAAAACAAGGCACTCTTGTGTCACCACATAGACTTAGAGCACTTAGAAGAACTGAGCCCTGGCTTGAACCTTAACTAGAGCAGGGCTATTGCGTTTCTGGCTGCACTTTTCCCCTCACCTCCTTCTCTACGTACTCCCTATCCGTGGCCCCACAAACTCATGGGACCTCCTGGTCAACCTTCTCCTGGTTCTGGCTAATACGGCCATCTATAAAACCAGGGAGAGGAGGTTGGCCGATGGAGACTCCTATGACTGTGGGGCCTGTTTCTGATCCTCTGTCCGTTCACGCATCCGGGCAGAGTTCCTCTGGGCGGCGTCCACTGGCTCCCTTTACGCCTTCGAGGAGCAGTAGGTGCTGTCTGGGGTTCACTGCTCTGTGTCCCCATCAGGCTCCCTTCTTTTGACCCTTTGACCGCACTCCTGTTATTTCATTAGTTGTCCCCCGAAATCAGTTGGTTTACAGGTCATGTAGATCCTCCCCTTAGGCTGGGGCAAGGGGTCCTTCAGCAGTGGGCGGGCTTTCGCCCACCCACTTCCCGGAACCCAATAGGTATAATATGAAAGAGTAGTTCAGTCCCTGCAGCCCATTCAGTTTACCTGGGACAGCTGAACACGGTGACAGCTATTGCCCATCTAGTGCATGAGGGGTTTTTGTGATTGGGGCACCTGTCAGGCTGGGACTGGAATGAAACCACCCATTTGTTTCACATCAGTCATTAGGCAGTAATCAGGGAATAGCACCTAAGCAGGGACAGCCAGAGAAGGCTACCACACTTCTTCAGGAACTGCTGGGCAGTGCTTGCCCTTGGTACACGCTAGAACCCTCACTTGCACCCTCGCTACAACTCTGAAACCTGTTACCATTTAAAAATGTGAGTTTCTGCCCATTATGGTTACAGATAAAAGCTTGAAAACATGATCCGAGCGTAATCTAGAGGCTCAAAAACCAGAAGGCAAACAAAAAGAACCCCAGATTTATTATTATGTAAAGTCTCATGATTTTTTAAGCCAATTTCATGATGGGAGGGACAGATTCATGATTTTTGAACACTTGGGGGTTAACAGTACTGACACCACCTGACCAGGACTTTGACCCAGTGATGTACCATACACATTAAAAAGTTTGTATCCAGCTGTTAATTACCTGCACCATCCAGCTCCTCATCTACAATTTAGCATTGTAGCAAATCAATAATTTTACTGTGTCCAAATCACACCTAAGAGAAGGAGATGTTGTGTTCCTTCAATATATGCTTGTAAAAAAGCCAGAAAAGAGAATCCAAGGTAAGAACCTGCTAATTTTATACTGATTTATGTTCATTTGAGGATTTGTCCATAAACTGTACACATTCCAGTAGCCTCCAGCTGGTGCACATACAGATCTAGATCATCTTTTGCCTTTATTAGTAGAAATATTTTGCAGAAACATAATGCAATTAGGCATAGATTTTCTCTTGTGAGGCCAGTCATTTATTTGGTCAATTACCAGTGACAGTTTCTTAGAAATTGGAATTTAAAGTTGTTCATTGTCTGCTTCAAAATAATAATAAAATAACTGGATGATTTTCATCCATGCCATCAGATGGCACTCAAAGCCTGTACTGCATTCTCTCTCTGTTTAATGTTTTCTGAAGAGGAAAACGCTAAAAGACTAAAAGGAGACAATGCTTTTAACTACTTCTGAGAGAGAAATTAAACTGTAATTTAAAAATCTCCCTTAGAAAGAACATGTAACCATTTTCTCTGTTTTTGTCCTGGTTAACTCTTTACAGTGAGAGGGATGAGCAGACTAGTTATGCCTATGCTTGTTCCCATATTGAGGCCACCGCAGTGAGATAAGTATTTGCTCCAGTTTGTGGAACCCTCTGATGAAGGCGCGTATAAGAACCATGGAGTACGTAATGCAGCTACAGATAGTGAGCCTGTATTAAACATACTATCCAGACTAGCCGCTTCTTGAGGGGCTTACACGCCTCATTAACATTGTTTTAATGTAGGTTTTAGAGTGTAATTTGATTTGGTGCTGTTGTAACTTTCACCGCTATACAGCATAGGCCTGATGTCACTCCAGGCAGGAACCATGTTTTCTTCTGGGCCTTGTTTTGCATCCAACACACCATCCGCACTTACCAGATAATTTATAAAACTTGACTATAATACCTGAACAATAAAGGTATGTACAGAATCCAGCTTACAATGGTGCAATTAAATTAGGAATGAAGTACAAAGGCTATCTTCTTCTTTTTTTTAAGGGAAATTGACAGCCTCTCTTACTTTAGATCTATGTTAAATTCTCCAAAGCCTCCCTATGCAATATAAATCGATTGGCATTTTGTTTGACAAGACGGTAGCTCAGGCAAAGGCCCCATATGGCGAAGAGTTCAGAGTCAGCATTCTGTCAAACAGATTGCAAATCAAATGGAGATTCTGTAGCAGGTGTTTTATAGCAGCAGTTTGTTACTAGTCTTTTGGCTTAGTTTGAAGATGGTAGGCAGAATTTTCTGACAATAATAGCAAATTCAGCAACACAAAGTGCCTTGCAGATGCTGCTAACTATGGGAGATGCCAGTTCTTGGCAGCAGTAGCTTAGTGTCACTTTAAATTAGACATGGGCCTGAACCAAAATCCTGGCTCCTAATACCCTTGAACTTTGGGTGGGTTGGAACCAAAATCCAGATCTACCTCTCTGTCTTTTAGATGATTTCTTTGCTTTAAAAAGAGAAACATTGCAACAAAGCATTTCTTCTTTAGATCCCGCTTCAGTTTCTCCCTCACTTTTCAAAAGGATCCCATGCTTGTGATAGCAGAGATGTTTCCATGACAACAATCCATTATGTTGCCTTGGGCAAAGAATTATAACTTCAGTAAATAATTACTAAAATAAAGCTTTGAATGACAAATTGTTTAGTTATTGGAAATATTGTTTTAAGAGGTTTTAGCCACTTAAGGATGTAGCCCCCAAACCTATGTCGGAGACAGCATCTGACTCAAATGTAGTTCCAGCTTGGTTTGTGAAATGATCCCAGTAATAAAGTGAGAAGTAGTTTACAAATGCTTTAAAGAGGTAAATGCCTGAGCACCTCCACTTTAGCTTGATTTCCCCCCCCCCCCCACCTTGTGTTATCTTTTTCATCACAAGAGTGAGTTCTGATAACTTGTATGGTATGTTCCACTCACAGGAATCCTACCTCTTCAAAGAGCTGTAAAGAGGTTGTAGTGGACAAAGGTAACTTGACTCTGTAGTTCTGATGTTAAGGTCTGCTCTATTCCCTAGTCTGATCAAAATGGTCTATAAGAGCAAGCATTCAGATTAACCTTGGACAGTAAAGTGACAAAAGAATCAATACAGCTTCCCTTGCAAGTAATGTCAGGACATTTTACTTAGAGCTATAGTAGAAAAGCCAGAAATTAACCTTTGCCTCACCAAGTGACATGCTGCTGAGGTGCAGAGCATAGTTATTCTCTGTGTGTCGACAAAATGCAATTTTTGGAGGGACAAAGTTGCAAAGGTGACTTAAGTTTCTTATCAGTTATTCTAATATACTGCATAGTTATTCTAATCTGCTGCATACACAGTGTACTTGTAGGTTAGTAAAAGGGAAAAGGTACAAAAATCAAATCAGGGCTGTGTAGAATATTCAGTGAAAATTGCATATCTTGAAATATGGATTTGGACCAATTTTGGAAAACACTACAGATTTCATGGGGGTTTTTCTCTTAAGAATGGGATCACAAATTTTTGAGACAAACCCTCAATTTTAAAAATTGCAAGGTTTGAAATTTGTAATTTCCTTCCAGTAAAGATTTTTTAAATTTCAAAACATATGCAATTTCAAAACCTGCCATTTCATGACATGTTGAGGTCAAAAAATGGTGCAAAATGATCTTGTGAATATTTTAGGAGGAAAGAGAGATTTTGCAAAATGTGCTAACTTTGCATGGTCTTGTGAATTCAGTTAATATATAACACATCTGTATGTTGATGTGCATCTATAGCACTTCAGCAGGACAAATAGTGGGCAGATGATGATTCATAGCCAGATTTGCAGTAAATTGATTCTTCAGCCTTCTCCTTGCGAAAAATCCTTTCCTGTATTTATAAATGTCTGATTCATAAATCTCTCCTAAAGCTACTTCTGATAATTGCTCAAGTGATCCTTATTTGTGCTACATTAAATGGGGAGTCTCAGTGGAAATATTTCAGTCCTTTATTCTGAAAACTCTTTTTCCTGGGATAACTGATCTTCTGATTCCAGCTGAGATGCTGATATAAAAACATCTTGAAAGCTGGACCAGTTAACTGCAATATAGGTACCCTAATTAATACAGCATGTTATGGTTCTGTCATAAAGTGGACCTAATAGTTGACCCTAAACTATAGTTTTACTTATATTCCCTTTATTTTTGACATTAACAATAGAAATAACATAATTAACGATACTAGGTTTCCCAAAATAAGATAGTGGTAGGTAAGGTGATGCTTACCCATCTTTCTGAAGCACTTTGAAATATGTGGATGAAAAGGGGCTATATAAATGCTGATTGTTATTATCTCAGAGGCTATGCAAAATATGACTCAATTGTATTCTGGATTCAGATTTTGCTCCTTGCTGCACAGGGTGTGGGAATGGGTAAGTATCACAGGAATAGGTCATGCCTTCCTAAGGAAAAATCTGTGGGAATGGTTTTTGGGATGAGGAGAATTTTGCAAGGTTCTTCTTGTGTGGAATTTGTCTCAAGTAACTCCTTGGGGGATTAGGGTTGACACTTCGTCCCCAAATATCTAGGGTCTATGCAGGAGGCCAGTACAATCTCCACGGAGAGCTTGTACCTCTGCACTGACTCTTAGGTCCCCCTGCCTCCCCAACCTCTTTCTAGACAGCATGACTCAGACAGCTATGAATAGCTTGTCCAACAGAAATTATGTGAAATTCATAGATAGGGCCTATGGGGAAAGAGAATAGATTCCATAGTTCAGACTCATTTTTGAGACTGCATTTGTATAAGACAATTGTGTTTCTATATAATGAACTGTTGGAGTGGTTTTGTCCATGGTACATGAAGGCTGCCTCTCTGTGGTAGATTTAAATTAAAAATTGAAGCAGTCAAACTGGGTTTATAAGCATCTGTGGTTGCTAAGATACAGTCATTCAAATCCTGTAAATCGTCCACTTAGAAAATATCCTGCAAAATTGGCCTTTCAGCGCTGGCAGCACAGGAAAGAAGTATAACTTTCAGAAATGGACTGTAGAGATGCTTACCCATTTAGCCTCCTTTTGAATAGAAAAGCATAATGAATTAGAACCATGCATATTTGTTTACATAAAATAGTATTTAGTACAGTGAAGTTGCAAGGTGCTTATGGTTGTTATCAGGTGAGTCTGTGATCCAACGACAATAAGGGTGCATTTACACAGCCGGCAGTTCAGAGTCAATAGACTCGGGATCACAGGGATCACACTACCATTTTAAAAGCAGCTGTGTAGAGATTCAGGTTCAGCTGGAGCGCAGGCTCTGAAGCCAAGGGAGGGGAGTCCGAACATCTGCACAGCTATTTTTAGGCTCCTACCATGAGCCTGAGTCTGTCAACCCAGGCTCTGAGATTTGCTGCCGCTCTCTGTGTAGATACACCCTAACAGACCCCGTTAAAGTCAATGGGTGTGCCAAGCATTCTTTCAGATCCAACAGAAGGAGCAATCAAGTCACTTTATATAGGAAGCAACAGCTTCAAACAATGGATGGTCAGAGCTAAATGTGTTGGCTGTGGGATTTCCCTGGCTGCAAACACAGGAGTTAGGATATCAGTTTTGCAGCCTGTGTATGTGTTAGGATATGTTTACACTGCACAGTTTACACAGGTTCTTACCTGGATTTTAGCTTTAACCCCCTAACCGTCCACATAGAAAAACCTCTAACTTGGGTTTAGAGGTGCTTTAGGCTCCGGCTGGGATTTACCCAGCTGGGGGTGTGGGTTAGAACCCGGGCTTCACTTTAACTCAGGCTGGAACCTGCCCACTTTGCAGTGAGGATGCAGAGTAAATCACTCGAGTGCCAATGATCCTCCAATCCTTTTCTCACTGTTTCCCCAGCAAGACAGACAAGTTCTGCAATTGACACAATTGACCAGGAAAGAATCCTATAATGTCCCAGCACAAAGAGCCATAGGCTATGCCCCCACACGTGGGCAAGTGCAGAAGCTGTGAGGATGCAGTAACACGAGTAGGGCTTTGCGGTGGGGACACTCACACCTGAGTAAGGCTAATCCGGGTGCCAGTCACCCAGATTAACTCTGCAGTATAGACACAGCCTTAGGGACTGAAAGCCTGGAGAAGCAGATGTGAGTGTGACTCGGAGAGGAAGCAGAGAGACGGAACTCCTTGTGCACAGAACTCAGTGGAGTTGCACACCTGGGGATTTCTGAGAAAGGCAACTGCATGTTGTTGGTTCTGCTCAGGAAAACAGGATTCTGTGTATATTGTTTATAAATAAACAAGATTACATGAAAGAATTTACCTGACACACATCAACTATTCCTCCTTCTAATGGAAACAAACCTATAAGACCTTAAATGTTGGCTAATGTTGGGCCAAGCAGAGAGCAATACATTTAATTACCTAGTCACTTACTATTGCTAATTAATTTATTTGCTTTTGATGTTTAGCCTTTGAAATCTCTTTATTTAAACTTTCTCCCCAATTGGCCATTTTTTCTATTGTTTTTAAGTTTGATGAACCAAAGAATTTGCAGAATGGTGGCACCTGGGGTGAGAACACAGATCCAGAAGTCAAGAGTTTAGTGTTCTGTTCCTGTATCTACTGCTGACTCACTGTATCAACTCATTCTCACATGGCCTCCAGATTTTAGATACCCCTTTTCTGCATTTTGGGCGGCAGCAGGCAGGCGGGTAGACACTGTCAGGGTTACCAACTGAAGACTAAATGAGGCCCAAACCCCCGAACACAAAATACTGTATATTTTATTGTAAAGACTTTTTTCAACTAGGTGAGGTGGTCTGAAGTTTGAGATGTCCTCAGAATTCATATATCCAATTTGTGATCCTTGTGGACTGCCAGCTAGGCTGGTAGTGTAGATCACTAGCCTTTGTGAAACTTCTGCCGATTACACCGAAGAAATGCCACTCATGATATAAAGTGAAAGCCTGGGCTTTCTCATTATTTTTGCCATTTCTAAAAGTGCCCACTATCTCATATTGCTCCTACTGGGAAGCTACTGAAGCCAAACCGGGAGATTTTAGGTAAGGGCAGTGCGCGGAGTCCCCTGGCCCCTACCCCCTGGGGCCGCAGGGACGTGCCGGCCACTTCTGGGAGTGGCATGGGGCCAGGGCAGGCAGGGAGCCGGCCTTAGCCCCGCTGCACTGCCCATCGGGAGCCGCCTGAGGTAAGTGCCGCCCAGCTGGAGTCCGCACCTTGCACCCCAGCCCTGACCCCCCCTCCTGCACCCAAACTCCCTCCCAGAGCTTGCACCCTGCACCCTCTCCTGCACCCCAACCCTCTGCCCCAGGCTCAGCCCAGAGCCCTGTCCCACAATCCGAACCCCTTGGCCCCAGCCCAGAGCCCGCACCCCTGCCCCAACCCAGGGAGAGCAAGCAACAGAGGGAGGGGGGATGGTGTGAGCCGGGTGGGGCCTTGGAGAAGGGATGGGGCGGGGTCGGGCCCGGGGAAGGGGTGGGGCAAGGGTGTTTGCATTTGTGTGATTCAACAGTTGGCAACCCCATTCAAATCCCACCAAGGTTGAGCCAAATTCAAGATTGAGGCTCAGCAAGACACATGATCATCTCTAAAGTAGCTGCCCAATCTGCTGTGAGTGGTGTTTCATTGGATGACGTGCATCGGAGAAGCTTATTTTGTGGGTGGAGCTTGGAAGAGTACCAGCCTTTTCCTGCCCCCCCTCAATTTGGCCCCTGATTCCAGGTTAAATTATTCTTTTTGTTTGTTATTTACATTGACTTTTTCCAGAACAGCTCTTTCTTCCAGCAGTTGAATCCATTGATCTATAGCAGGTGATGACAGATTTATTTTATTAAGGATATTATGGGCCCGATCCTCAGCTGGAATTGCTCATTGGCATTGTGTCACTTTATACCAGCTGAGGAATTTGTCTCTGCATTTGGAGCTAATCTGTCTTTGGGTTGAAGAAACATTTGGTTCCGACAAGGTCTTTTCAGATAGGGCTGCTATTTATTGCTGTGTTAGAAATTCACATTCTACTTGGTATGAAACCAGTGCTCTCTCCTCTTTTCAGATATTAGTTATTTTTAACAAAGGTGATGGCTTGTCACAAAAGTGCTAAAAGAGAGCACCCTGCATATAAAAAAAGAGACCTTCTTTTATTTACTTAGGTCCTATTATTCTCGTTAGCAGTAATGTTAAATGAAAATAAAATATATGGTCACTGTGGTAATTAAAATAATTATTTAATGGAAATGTGATCAGTTACATGCTTTGTACCTTCTATTGATTGGGTGCACTTAGCAAATGACAAGACAAGTCACTATCAATATCGTGACTGCTTAATCTGTAACTATGGTAACACTTATAGATCAAGAACCCAAGTCAGTCTGCCTAGGTCAGGTATACCTGGCCTGAATGGGTCCTCGCATTGGGCCACGATGTGGAGTACGTCTCTACAGTGGATAAGTGTGTAAAGAATGCTCACCCACAATGACTTTCTGGCCCAGCAGCTGGGACTGAGACAAGAATACAAAGGAATAAGGTTTTTCTGCATTACATCCCCGAGGAATGTATTTCCAGCACTTATTATTCACTGTCATTTGTACAGCACCTAAAGCATTGCATGAGATTTACAGTACAAAGACAACATGTACCCTGCCCCCAGGAGTCCAATCCTGCAAACTTTTCCTTGTCCTGTTGCCTTCTGAGGGCCTACATAAGTGTGTGCAGGATCAGACTCTAATTTTAGATATGAGACAATTAGTGAGAAGAATGCAAATGGGCAGGGGATGTAATTATGGAATCAGGAGGATGAGGGAATCAATAACATAGGCTGAAACTAGGAATTAAGTGGGCATAGTTCTTGTGCTGGCCTTCTCTGTGGAGGTGGGGGTGAATTTCATCCTAGCAGTGGTGTTGGAAGGTTAGAAATGTCACCTCAATCTCACTAGATGGGGGAACTAGCCTCAAACTGAAAATCGGAGCAACGTGGCTGCACTGGCTGCAAAGAGCAATAGTAGGTGGCACTGAACCAAGAGAAGCAGCTCCTGTTGCCATTGTTTTTCACTAATCAATAGCGTTAAAACAGGTTATCATGTGCTCTTAATACATATATTTGCTGAACTTTCTAGAGCAATGGAGGTTGGCATCTGGTTTATGTTTATCCTGCTGGGCACTAGGGATGAAGAGAAACTGCAAAGGGAAATGGGCCTATTGCTTGATGTGTTTATTTGCAGCTAAGTTTTATCCCACCACTATCTACTCATATTTGATAAGCCAAGTGAGACTAGGTAGTTCAAGGACTGGAAATGTGCCAGGTGAGGGGAAAAAAGAAGTGACAGGTAAACTAGGGGAGAGGTGTGTAAGACCGTGCCACTCTCTCCTCCCGCCTTTACACGTAAACCTAAAGATAGGTACAATCTAGCCGTGTATCTGAAGAAGCTTCATGCTAAATTCTTTTGCTCTCCCAGCGTTGCTGAGCGCTGCAGTCGCTCTGTGGGTCAACTCAGTCTTACATAGATGAACTCATTTTCTTCAATGGGCATTTTGCCGCACTGTAGGATTTGGCACTGCAGGTTTAATTTGTATCACCACCACTTAATAATACTGCTTCTTCTAGGGATTTGTCCTGCCACGTTGTTTTCATCTTGACACGTGACTTGTTTCCCAATTAAGTATTAAGTCTCCCCGGAATGGCTCGGTGCCGCTGTTTAACTATGAATCTCTTCTTGCCAGGTAGCTCTAACAGAATTTCTGCTTCCGTATATTTGATGTTAGCTGCTGTAGTGTTAATACTTTCAAAAAAATGAGAAAACTAAATATTTGGGCCTCTTTTCTGATGGACAGGGCTCGCCCTTCTCATTTTATAAACCCGTACACTTCTTCTGTCAGGTGTTAAAATAATTAAAAATGTGCTGACAGACACACACGTTCCCACTTCTGACAGAACTGTGGCTCCTCCTCAGATGAATGTAACATTTAGGAATTACGATATTCTGTTAATATTTTAACGTGTTTTTCTAAACTTGAATTACCTGCTGCATCCTGCCCTCTTTACAGTGGCAAAGTTCCTATTGACTGCAGTGGGAGCTTTGTATGCAAGCTGCCATACTTGCCTCTAGCGCTATATAGATTTAAAATGCTTTCTTCTTCATTGGCATTTACCTATCATAATTATTTTTTATTTGTTTCTTTCTGATTTGGGGTGATTTTAAAACCACCTATGGAATTTAGGAGTCTAAGTACCATTTTCAAAAGTGACTTAGGCAGTTTTGTCTACACTGCCAAAACAACAAAAAATGCCTCCCCAGCTTTCATAGCCTGTGCTCCAGCTCCAGCCGGAGTATCTACACTGCTATTTTTAGTGCTGTAGTATGAGCCCGATGAACATGTGCGTGTAGACCTGGGCTCTGAGACTCACTGCTGCATTTTTGTTGTTGTTTTCCAAAGCACCTACATGCCTAATGCCTAGCTTAAAAATAAGGCACAGCTCAGTCATTTGTTTATGCAATTTTTGCAGTCATTTTATTGAAAAAGCTGGTATTAACATATTTATATCTTTATTCAACAACAGTTAGCTAATTTGTGCAACACAAAGAATGCAGCCATGAACAACAGCTTTCCAAACAATCTGATTTACCAACTTTACCATCATTTACTCTACGCCACTGAAAGCTCAAACCAAAAACGAAAAAAAGTTTTAAAAGATTCACAATGACGATGTCAACTTTCTTACATTCAAAAAGACCAGGAAACTGAATCGTAGCAGTGATATCAGAGTCATGAATGTGATACTGGTCTTTAAAAGGATTTCCATATTTTCCTCAATAATCACATCATATCATTTTGGTCTGGAAATCAATAATTTTGTAAAGCTCCAAAAATGTATTTTATTAGTTAGTTATTTTTACAAGATCTTTTTGGTACCCAAACCTGAAACAGAATAAGGTACTTGAAATAAAAATAGTATTACTGTTGTATTAAGATCTGCTTTATAATAAGTTACATATAGACTCTTACTTGAGGATGTTAGAAGCTAAATATGTTTTACAGTACTTCTAGCAGTAAATGCCAGTATGAGCTGTTAGCATTTTTGGGCTACAAAGGTTAATGGAGG
Organism: Terrapene triunguis; assembly: GCF_002925995.2. NCBI lineage: Eukaryota > Metazoa > Chordata > Testudines > Emydidae > Terrapene > Terrapene triunguis. Next base: position 80,220,097 of record NW_020664417.1, read on the forward strand.
CGGCCAAAAGTCAAAGAAAGTGTATGACATCCTTGAAGCAGTAGTTTGGCATTAACAAGATTTCTATACAATTTACCACATTCTTAAACCTTTTTACAAGAAAAAAATTGATTGTTAACTTTAATTAGAATAAATATATACATATAATACTGCCCATGTCTTCTAGGGTATACAGTATTTTATAAACAAACATTCCTCATTCCCTTTAAAATTAACCTACATATTTCATACTGTATGTGTATAGTATTGCTGGAAACTGATGCACATGCGTTTGTGCTTCTACACACGGAATATACAGTATCAATCTAAAAAAATTTAAACATACATAGTTCATGTGTCATGTCAGGACTTCATATAAAAAGTTGTCACCTTTTTTTTTGTAAACCTTGGTAGTAGATTTTCCCCCAAAAATCAAAATATAAAAGCATGCAGGTTCATTTATTAGTTCATTCTCCATTTTCCAAAAAGTTAGTGAAGAATGGGGTAAGGTTGTTAAAGAACCTTTTCTAAGTGAGGGATTTTTAACAAGAGCAGATCAGCCAAGGCATCTGAATCAGTTACACTCCTTTACTCATGAGTTGAGAAGAAATCATTTGGGGTAATAATTTTTCCGCAGATTTTATTAGTCATGCAGAAAGATTTCCTAGATTAAAAAGCATTTCCAAAATGGTACACCATTTCTATACACTTCTTAATGGAAATATCATCTTCCATTTACATTGAAGTTCAATTGAAGAAAGAACTGTATAAACCAATTTAAGTAGAATTTTAGTTTTCTGTTTCACCCAGGAGTCATCTTGTAATTTTACAGTCATTTTAAAATTCAGTGAGCCATGCTAAACTCTTGAGTTACCATTCATAGTAGTTAAACCTGTATTTCCTGGGGATTCTGCAAATACCAAGTTTAAAGTAATAAGTGCGATGCAGTAAACATCACGTGTGGGATTTTCAAAAGGGCTTAACTCAATGTTTGACTTCAGTGGAAGCAGAGTTAGGCCAACACTTGAGGGTTTCTGAAAATCCCATCCCAAAATTGTAATAGCACATGTGTATATGCATTAACAAGTGTATCTTTATATGTGTTGAATAGTCACTGTGGAGTGGCAAATCCTGAGTTTTTAAATGGCACCCACTGAAATTAGTATTGTCACATTCTACAGTGTGATTGGAAATGTACCTGCAGAACAAGCTGCCTTTTTAAACTAAGGTAGTTGAGATTATCGACAGCACTCTTCATTTTTTGACTCAGAAAGTTGAAATACAAAGTCAGGATTTGTAGCAGAAGTAAAAAATTGTAAAAGTGTTTGTGGAACTCCATAATGAGGGCTCAATGCGAGGGACGGGGAATGTGAAAAGGGAAATAGGGACAACTTGTCACTTGTTAATAAGCAGAATAATTTCTTTTGCTTCCATATTGCTAACTGTCTAGGGCCTTCCTTCTGTACGCAGCAATGTATGGGGGACACAGCTATTCCTACACTCATAAATAAGTCTACTTGACTTTGAAAGCCCGGAAAGCATTCCTGAAAAAAAATCAAGGGACTAATGTGAAAAGCTCTAATAATGTGGTAAACACTGCAGACTGTGGAAGAATGCAGCACAGCAGGATGCTGGTCCTGTGAAGCATTGTCCCTGGAGTTTAGGGTACTCAGCACCTCACAGGATCAGTCCTGAAATGAATACCCCTGATTGTTTAAAAAATGGACATGGACCACAATACTGAATTCACAGTAGTGCCTTTTTACTTAGACAATTATACAGTTGCAGTGATTTAAAACAGTTGGTTGCCACCAACAATGATACAGACTGAGGGGTGGAGGGAGGGAATCTACAAATTCCATCACAATGACCATACTTTTGTGAAGATCATGTCCTTCTACAACTCTCAAAAGGCTGGTTTATAAATACAGAAAGATATTGATCGATCTAGTGCATTTCTGAGTTCACTTTATCCTGAAATATGTACAGATTGTTTGTCGCTGCTATAGCAATTATGTTCTCAGTTGGGTGCCAGGCTGTGTGCAAGATCTTCTTCGTAAAGTCCAAACTGTCGACACTGATGTCATCTTTCCTTCGCTTGCCCCCTACGCAGACTCGGCGGGGTTTTAGAATGGCTCGTGGCTTACTGCTCTCCCGGGATGCCTCCAAGGTAACATCCCGCTTGGTGTTTCGGTCAAACATTCGAAAGAAGTTGTTATATGCACCTGTCATAATAACACTGAAGAGGGAGGAAACAAAAGCAAGAATAAATAGCGGAATACACTAACTCTACCACGAACGGGAGTGGATCAGTACAGTACAATTACATTTCCCTGCCATGTAATTGAACTCTATGGAGTTCATAAACTTGTGTTACTGTGCAGTTTAATATATATGGACTTTTGAGTTTACATGGTTTCTCATCATCTCATGGCATTTAATAAACTGTAAGGTTGCTTCAGTATTGCTAATCCCAAGTATTCAAAAATCATGAGTCAGAACCCCAACATTATTAGACTGATTAAAAAATAATGAGATTTAAAAATAATAATTCTTGGGTTCTGTTTATTTGCATTCTAATTCTTGGGCCTTTACGGTTCAAATTTTCAAGCTTTCTCCATAACTATGAAACTTTTATTTGAATGAAATGTAAGCTCATGACTCCAAGAGCTGTGTCTTTAAGAAAAACACCAAATATTGCATGACTTGCTATAGAATAGCAAGAGTTGACAGCGTTGGTTACTTTCACATTTGTTTAAATGAATGTTGCCAAGAAAGATGTTTGAGGAATTACTAGGATCAGGTAAAATTCATCGCATCTGTGAATTTTGCATGTGAAATTCATTTCCTTACAGCCTTACATTATTATTATTTATTATTTGTATCATCATAGCACCTACAAGCCCCAGTCATGGAGCAGGGCCCATTGTGCTAGGCACTGTACAAACACAGAACAAAAAGACAGGCCCTTCCCCAAAGAGCTTACAATCTAAGTATAAGACCAGAGAAAATAGATGAATACACATAAATGGGGGAGTACAAAAACTCAATGTCACAATATTGTTTAAATAGACAAGCCAGGAACAGGATGGTGGAAGGGGTAGAACACACATACAGGGTGAACAATGTGATGGTAGCAGACATCAGGTTAGTGCCACAATTTTTTTGGGGGGGGGGAGGAGGGAGGTGGATTTACTTAGGAGAGGATCAGCTAAATGGAAAGAAAAGGAGAGAGGGGTGAGAGGAACAGGGCAGGGGAGGAGAGGGTAGTCAGGTGTGAACCTGAGGTGAAGAGGCTATGAGAAGGGACGGAGGTTGGAGCAAACAGCGAATCAGTACAGGGCAGAGGGAAGTCAGAGAACATTCCAGAGCTTTAACTAGATGTCCAAAGGTGCCTGCTTGGTCTGCTGCTGCTTCTACCAGGTGGAGTCTCTGGCTGCCTCCTCTCTGCAGCTCATGTAGGGTAGTTGAGGGGAGGTGCCACCTGGGTCCCTAGTGTCCCCAGAGTGTGTGTGGGGGGGGTCTCCCCTCCACATTCTAAATCCAGGGGAGGTGTGAAAGGGGAGAAGGGTTGACCCTGGTTAGGTCCTATTTTACCCATCCCCACCCCCCAGTGCAGCAGTCCCTGCTTTGGACATTGTTAATACGTTTGGAGAAACAAGTGCTATGAGCACATTTATCCCCAAATATGTTATTAAAAAGATGTTTACCGATAAACGTGATGTGACAGCGTTTGATCTACTACACAGTCACAAAAGGAGATATGTATCCTCTCAGTCCTTCCATCCCTCTCCACAAAGCCTGAGTAGTCATGCTTTTTGCAAGGCTATCTGCAGGGGCTGGAGAAAGAGGGATGGAATTTATCTTCTCCCCAAACACAAGCAGACCCCCTAATCCAGCCCATAGTCTGAAATAGTGATTGTGTCCTGCTCCAAAATCCTCCATCACAAGGGGGTGATAGTCTGGCTCCACTGAAGTCAGTGGGTCTTCAAGTCACTAGATCCACATGGTCATGGATCCTATGGCCTTGCCTATAACCCCCCCAAAAACACTGACCTATTGCGGGCCAATGCAGACACTCCCAAGCAGTGGCCAGAAGGTGTGAAGACCTTACGGCAAAGCTGCTCCACAGTTATACTCCCCCCATTGCAGCCCCAATGTAGGGTGCCAGTGGTGTGGAGAGCATCCCATTGGCTCTCTGCACTAGGGAAAAATGTCACCCAAAGCTCATATAGTCTTTAAAGGTGCAGCTATAGAATCATAGAAATGTAGGGCTGGAAGGGAGCTTGAGAAGTCATCAAGTCTAGCCTCCTGCGTTGAGGCAGGACCAAGTAAATCTAGACCATCCCTGACTGGTGTTTGTCCAGCCTCTTCTTAAAAACCGCCAATGTTGAAGATTCCACAACCTCTGTTGAGAGTCTATTCCAGAGCTTAACTGCCTTATAGTTGGAAAGTTTTTCCTAAAATCTCCCATGCTGCAGATTAAGCTGATTACTTCTTGTCCTACCTTCAGTCAACATGGACAACAAGTCACGTTCTCCATCATAGTCTTCTTTTCGCAAGACTGAACATGCCCAGTTGTTGTTTTTTTTAACATGGCCTCATCGGTCAGGTTTTCTAAAACTTTTTTTAGTTTTGTTGCTCTTCTCTGGAGTCCGCTGCCTCTCTCCCATTTGTCCACATCTTTCCTAAAGTGTGTTGCACAGAATTGGACTCCAGCTGAGGCCTGACCAGTGCCAAGTAGGGCGGGACAATTACCTCCCTTGTCTTACATACAACACTCCTGTAAATACACCCCAGAATATCTGCCTCTTTCACAACGGCATCACATTGTTGACTCATTGTGGAAGGGTGAGTGCCCCACCCCCATGTGAGAGGGGGCAGAGTAGGCCAGAGAGGCCGCACAGGCCGGCAGCCAATCAGGAAAGGGCTTACTGAGGGCCAATCAGGGCCGAGATTGGAGACAGCCAATCAGGGCTCAGCTTGGCCCTATATAAAGGCTGCCCAGAAGCACAGCAAGGAGTCTGTCTCAGGCCTTTGAGAGGGGAAGGTCTGTCTTCAGAGCAGGGAGACTAGCACCAGGGACAGTGCAGTGCTGGGCAGGCCCGGGGGAGCAGAAGGGAACTCCAGCCTGGTGTCTGCCAGGTTGTAGGCCCTGAGGGGAAGGGCCTAGCGGGTGCAAGGGGCCATAGGGGAAGCGGCCCAGGGAAGCAGACAGATGAGGGGAGAGAAGGAGGACAGCGAGGCTGTCGCCAGAGGGTCCCTGGGCCGGGATCCAGAGTAGAGGGCGGGCCTGGGTTCCCCCCCCTTGCAGTACACCCAGCCATTGGCCGTAGGGAGCGGCCATTATAGACTACGCCAGATCCCTGACAAGAGGGATTAGACTTTGGGGTGTGTGGTTGTACATGGTGGCTGGGGTGCAGAGAGACTGCTGATCAATTCTCTTCTCCCCCTCCCCCCCGGAAGGGGGCAAGGATAGACTAAGGGCACTGCTGGAGGGCAGTGGCTTGAAAAGGACGCCGCGAGCTGGTGAGCGACGCGGGCTCAGATGCCAACTGAGGGCGAGATGATGGATGGGACACCACCAGGAGGGGGTGCTCCACTGGACAGAGCTAATTCCCAGAGACAACCAACAGGAGGCACCAGGTGGTGAGTCCCAGCACCGTTACACTCATATACAATTTGTGATTCAGTATAACCCACATCCTTTTCAGCAGTACTAACACATAGCCAGTTATTCCCCATTTTGTAGTTGGGATTTGACTTTTCTGTCCTAAATGAAATACTTTGCACTTTGCTTTATTGAATTTCATCTTGTTGAATTCATATAACTCGCCAATTTGTTGAGGGTATTTTTGAATTCTAGTCCTGTCCTCCAAAGTGCTTGCTACCTCTCCCAGCTTGGTATCATCTGCAAATTTTATAAGGATGCGCTCTATTCCATTAGCCACGTCATTAATGAAAATATTGAATAGTACCGGACCCAGGACTGACCCCCTACAGGAACTTATGAAATACATCGTCCCAGTTTGACAGCAAACCATTGATAACTACTCTTTGAGTACAGTCTTTAAATTGTGGGTGCCTAACTGATTGGAAATGTGGGTCAGATTCATAGTTTCATTCTGAGTGTCATGTGCGACTGTGTCAAAAGCCTTTACTATAATCAAGCTATATAGCATCTACTGCTCCCCCACAATCCAACAGGCCAGTAATACTGTCAATACTGTGGTTTAGCATGACTTGTTCTATTATCCTGTAAGTGCTTACAAACTGATGGTTTAATAATTTGTTCCAGTATCTTTCTAGGTATTGAAGTTAAGCTTACTGGTCTATAATTCCCGGGTAGCCTCCTTGTTCCCCTTTTTGAAGAGAGGTACTATGTTTTTCTTATTACCTTTTATGTCCCTCATTAGGTGTAACTCATTTTGTGCCTTGGCCTTTCTAATTTTGTCCCTACATGCTTGTGCTAGTCTTTTGTACTCCTCCTTAATTCGCCCATGTTTCCACATTTTTAAGAGTTCCTGGTGGAGCCATACTCGCCTCTTTCGATTATTCTTATCTTTCCTTCATATGGGAATAGTTTGCAGTTTTGCCTTTACTACTGTCTCCTTCAGATACTGCCAGCTCTCCTGAATTACTTTTGCTCTTAGATTTTCTTTTCACGGAACCTTACCTACTAGTACTCTGAGTTTATTAAAGTCTGGTTTTTTTAAACAAATTGTCCTGCTGCTGCTCTGTCCTTCCTTTCCTTAGAATCATGAAATCAAGCATTTAATGATCACTTTCACCCAAATTGTCTTCCACCTTCAGATTCACAACCAATTCCTCCGTGTTGGTCAGAATCAAGTCTAAAATTACTGTTCCTTCATCCACTTTCTGAAACAAAAACTTGTCCCACATAATATTGTGTTATGCTGTATTTCTTTTCCAATAGATGTTTGCGTAGTTAAAATCCCCAATTACTACCATGACTTGTGTTTTGGATATTTCTGTTATTTCTTCTAGAAATGCCTCATCCTGCACCACCTCTTCCTGATTTGATAGTCTATAGTAGACCCCTACCACAACATCACCCCAATTTTTACTCCTTTTATCTTTACCCAGAGACTTTCAACTGGTCTGCTTCTCACCTCCTTCTGGACCTCAGAATAAGTGTATATATTTTTTATGTATAATGCAACACTTCCTCCCTTTTCATCCTGCTTGTCCTTCCTGAACATGATGTACCCCTCTATATCAATATTCCAGTCATAAGACTTCTCCCACAAAAACTCTGTGATGTCAATTAAGTCATAATTTAACTTATGGACTAATACTTGCAGTTCATCCTGTTTATTCCCCATACTCCTTACATTTGTGTATAGACTACAAACATGTTGAACAGATTTCTCCCTACACCCTTCTAGTTAGTCCTATAATCCTATGGCTCCTGCCTGTACAGTTCCAAGCTCAATGTTGGCGCTCAGTAAACAACTACAAGTCTTTTTAATGTAATCCAACAGAGAAGATTTCATGTGCCCCATCCCAGAAAATGAATGAAAGTTATTCTGTGTTAGCATTGTGTCACTCTGTACAGTTGGTTATACTATTTTTCTGTTGCATTTTGTTGATTAGGATACACCATAGTCTATTGGACTGGGAATCAGGAGTCTTAGGTCCTAGTCACAGTTCTACCCCAGACGTGCAGGGCAAGTGACCATACACAAGTCACTTCACCTCTTTTTCTTTGTCTGCCTTGTCCACCTCAATTATAAGCTACTTTGATGAAGGGACAGTGTCTTACTATACGTACAGTGCCTAGCACAATGTGGCCTTGATCTCCGTTGGGGGCCATTAGTTGCTATGTAATACAAATAATATAGTAAAACATTAATAGAACTGTGCAACTAAATGACTTTGCATCATGTCTACTGAGTTATAGCTGCCTAGCTCACTGTCTTCAAATCAGAAACAATACAGAGAAGCTGCAGAAATCAGGCAAACTATATTCTGCATCATGAATCATTAGCAATATTGACAGCTATGTTCTGATTCAATGTAGCTGCTGATAGCCTAGAATTTGACACAATAGGATTTTATTTTATATAGCACTTTTCATAGAACAAATATCCTGATATGCTGAAGAAAGAAGCAATGAGTCAGATATTGGTAGTGTAGGGACTGTATAGGACACAGCAACCACTGTACTCAGCAATAACTTGCATACAGATTTGGATGGGTTGTCGCGGTGCTTCCTAGAGTTCCCAGGCATGAACCTGGGGTGTGACTTGCTACACTCTTCAGAGGGTGCAACATGCACTCCCCCTCCAGAGCCATCCAGTTCTGCTGGCTAGGGCAGAGGGCGGGCCAATGCTCTTCCCTTTCTCACCTACAGAGACCCTTACAGGAAAGCATCTCTAAACTCAAGAGTGCAGGAACAGCAGTTGTCGTCAGATGCTTTATGGAGCCAGGCTTCTTCTCCCTTCCACCATGCCCCCGCTCACCCATGCAAGGGCCAGGCACAATCTCACCTTTATGCAACAAACTAACAGTAAAATTAAAGACACTCATGTGATAGCTTTATAAACTGTATCCAATAGCCCCATAAAGCCTATTGATCAAGATTAGACTTGTTTCAGAAAGTGACTCAGCAGCAGTAAGTCTGACACTGTGCTCCTTCCAAAGCGGCCTGGTCTACATTAGGGGTGGGGATTGATCTAAGATATGCAACTTCAGCTACGAGACTAGCGTAGCTGAAGTCGACGTATCTTAAATTGACTTAGAATCACTTACTTTGCGTCCTCGTGGCGGGGGATCGACGGCCGCCGCTCCCCCGTCGACTTTGCTTCCCCCTCTCACCGAGCTGGAGTTCAGCAGTCGACGGGAGAGCGATCGGGGATCGATTTATCGCATCTATGCTACATGCGATAAATCGATCCCTGATAGATCGATCGCTACCCGCTGATACCCACGGGTAGTGTAGACATACCCTATCCATGTCTTGTCATTAAGACGCCTGCTGTAATGGTTAGTCATAACATGAAAAAGAAAAAGGGTATTTCATCTCTCTGTGCTAACACAGTCTTTGATTCTAACTGTCTTATGCAGTACTGTGGCTTCTTCCCCTGGGCAAAATTTTGAAACTGGTTTGTAATGATGGGGCATCATGGACTGCAGAGCTGTACATGGCTGGAACACATTTCCCTCGGGAATAAAAATCCTCCCTCCCGATGAATCCAGAAATAGCAAGGGGAGCAGTTTTCACACAGGCAATGTGCCAGCTGAACAGCTCTCAGTCATGGTCAAAAATCCTCTTTTTTCCAATGTTTAGTATGCCGCAGAGCTGCCTCTGCAGTCCATTTGATTTGTTATTTCTCGAACTTTCACATATTAAAGAAGTCTATTTCTTTGGCTGGCTCATTTAGCGCTATAGTGCCATTTTTTAATATAAGCATCCCTATTGCTTTGTATGTAGATTACTGTTCATGCTTCCCCTCGTTTCTGCCATTTAATGGCATTGTAAAAATAACATTATGTAATGAAAAGGGGCCATTCCTGTTGAAGGTCACAGACAGAGATGAATTATAACCTTATCTGTTTACAATAACATGAAAAGAGGGAGCCTACCTTAGCATTTCTATTATTCTTGTTCAGAAACACAATTCTGTATCATATGATGACATGATAATATAGTGTGTATGTGATAGGGAGGTTAAATAGATCCCATATTATACCTGGCAGCCATATGAGGTGAGAGGGGAAACAATGCATGGGTGTATATAGATTTAGTTCACTTTACAAAAGTGTCCTCTATATTTTTAGAGACAAGGTGGATGAGGTAACATCTTTTCCTGGACCAACTTCTGTAGCTGAGACAAGCTTTCAAGCTACACAGCTCTTCTTCAGGTCATATATACATAGTTTTAGACAGTTTTGTTCTGCACAGCAGTGCTATAACCAGCATATTGACAAAATGCTTGCAATTAGTGTTCATGCCAGTTAATTTTGCATGTGTGTGCTCTGAGCAAAAATTGCTGTTAATTGTTCCACCTGGTTTACTCTGTTTAAGTGCTGCATTACCAGTGTCACTGAAACAGTGTGTTCTCTAGTCATGGCACAATTATCAACTACTGTAGACAAAGCTGGGCATTTCTGAGTCCTTATTAGAACTGCAACATAGAACTGTCTAGAAACTAGAGGTAGAAAAACCCTTAAGCTACCTTGTCTCTCCTCCTGCCCAAATTGGAAACATTAAAATACTGATACTTTGCCCTCCCCAGGGTCACACTTGGCCAGAAGGTTCCTCCACTCCTGGAATGCTGTCAGCCAAATCTTCTCTCTTTAGCTTCCCTTTGCAAGAAGGAAAATATAACAAAATGTAGGAATTCAAGTGAATTATCTACGATGTGTACTTGTGTGTTTTCCTCCTTTTGTTTTTCTGCTGCCTTCTTTTCTTGCTCCCATTCTATTCTCTATTTCCATCTCTTCCCCAGCCTCCTACTTTCATTCTTTGCCCCTATTTCGAGTTAAGTTTTTTCCTTCTTTTTTCATCGTTTTTCTCCCTGTTTCATTCTCTATTAAAATGCCCCTTTTTACCCTTCCTTTCCCTCTTTCTTTGTGCTCTTTCCTGTTGTTTGCTATTCCCTGATGTCCCTCTTTTCCGTTATCCTTTATCAAGTGTTTTCCCTTCATGTCCCTTTTCTGCCTGCCCTGCCCTCTTCCTCCATCTTCAGTCTCTCCTTCAGTTGTCTGGCCATTCTCCCTTCCCATCTGCCCAGGAAGCCTTTGCCTGCCCCTTGCCTTTTCCTAATGCTTAATTTGTAATGAAAGAGGGCCCGGGGCTCAAGCAATTGTTTTTATTCATTCACTGATGCAGCAAGCCCAGAGGTGCCGGGGCTATGAACTGCCAAGCCTAGAGGTGCCGGAGCTCAGCTCTGGCAAGCCCTGGCACTGCTTCTTCCACTAAGGGTTTCTTTTTTTCCTCCTTCCTCTCAAATGTTTCTAACTTCCTTTCTCTCCTTCCCCTTTGGTCTGAATCTAATTGCTTCTGAATAAAGTAACTGATTGGCAGACTTCCTCTGTCATCTTATATAGAGGCCTAGTTTCTGTGCTTATGAATTGGCATGAATATAGGCCTCTACACACGACTCCACAGCCTTGGTCTACTATTGCAATGGAGTTCATTGTAGAACTGCCACATCCTATCTCATAGAGCTGGAAGGGACCTTGAAAGGTCATCAAGTCCAGTCCCCTACCTTCACTAGCAGGACCAATTTTTTTGCCTCAGATCCCTAAATGGCCCCCTCAAGGATTGAACTCACAACCCTGGATTTAGCGGGCCAGTGCTCAAACCACTGAGCTATCCCTCCCCCAGACACTCAGTAATTGTGGTGGTTGTTGTCGTCCTAAGAAAGATGCCAACACTTCATCCCATCCCATCCCATGCCATACTATTCCTACTGCATGGAAGATGGATCGGATCTTCCTGGAAAATGCCTTCCACTATCACGGGTTACAATGAGGCATTGTATCAGACCAAGGTCCCAGTTCATTTCCCAATTCTGGTGGGAATATCTCAGACTCCTTGGTGTCAAGTCCCTCATCTTGTCATAGACTAATGGGCAACAGAGAGTGTCAATCAACTCTTTGCTGCTTTTTGAGCTACCACAAGGATGACTGGCTTCTCCTTCTGTGGTATGCCAAATTTGCATATAACGCCTCAATCCAACATAGCCCATTCTTTGCAAACTATGGCTTTACCCCCTGCTTCCACCCAGATTTGCCTGTGAGTTCCCCAGTACTGCCCCCCCTGGATTTACCTTCCCACCTACACCAGGTGTACGGGGAGCTCAAGGAACACTTGCAGTCTGCCAAACAGGCCTATAAGTACCATGCAGACCCAGACCATCCGGTTATCTCAAATCTGGCCATAGGGGACAAGGTGTGGCTCTCTGCCCAGAACCTTAAATTCAGCTGCCCAGCCACCCAACTAGACAACCAATGCCTGGCCATTACAGAAAGGGTAAAACCACTGGCCTTCAGTTTACAGCTTCACAAGTCTCTGGAGAGCCACCCCATCATTCACATCCCACTCTGAACACCCTGCACTGAGAACCCATACCCAAACCAAAACCACTCCAACCTACTGCCACCACCCATAACATAACATGGACAGGAGGAATACTTGGTACACCAAAGCCTCAACTCTTGCTGAGTTAGGGGAAGGCTCCAGTACCTGGGGAGCTGGGAAGGCTGTGGTCAAGTTGAGCAGTCTTGGGAACTGGTAGAGAACATTCATATCCTAGACTTATTGTGAACGCTCCATTAAACGTATCCTGAGACACCAGACCTCACTTTCAAAAATCAGGGCCTGCAACGGAGCCAGTCTAGAAGCCAGGCAAGCTAACAAGCACAGCCAGCCTGCAGTGGGCTGCCTGATTCGGTGGAAGACCATCCTTTGAGCCCAGCAGCAGTTGCTCAGCAGCTGTTCAAAGCAGTTACCCCTGGCTGTGATAGCTCCTGCACCTGCTTGTATGCGGCATCAGGCCCAGCACCACATCTGCCTTGGATCCAACCCTGCCACTGCCTTGCCTCGCTCCAAGTAACCCAATTCTGAGCATCGACTCTGAATCCTGTGATGCCTGCTCTAACCCTTGGCACAACTGCCCACATGCCTGTCCCTAAATTCACACATGGAGGGTGCTTTCCAGATATGGCTCTCCTATTTCTTGCAGGGTATGGGGTGCTGGATGATTCCCCCACCCCATGACACTGTTTTTCCCCTCTCACACCAATCTTGACCACCTGGAGGCATCTGCACCATGGGAAAGGGCAAAGACTGGGCAGAGTTAGGGGAATAGTGCTGGGATGGCTGGATGGCCCAGATTACCCTCTCTCTCCTCTGGACTGTAGGCACAAAAGATACACCTTGGTGCTGTATTAGCTTTTCTGCAGTGCCCTCCCTGGTGCTCACTGTTGCCAGACCACCTCGTCACCATACTGTGTGATTGCAGAGGAGATGCATGGATTCCAAGGCCAGACGGGACCACTGTGATCATCTAGTCAGAGCGCCTGTGTAACATCTGCCATAGAACTCTCCCAAAATAATTCCTGGAGCACATCTTTTTAGAAAAACAACCAGTCTTGATATAAAAATGGTCAGACTCCACCACAGCCCTTGGCATATTGGCCAATGCTTAATTACCCTCACAGTTGTGCCTTACTTCCAGTTTGAATTTGTCTAGCTTCAACTTTCAGCCAATGGATTTTGTTATTGGGGTCCAAGCCAGTGTGGAAGTGAGGGGATTCTTACCGATTTTCTTCCTCCAGGGGTGCTCCTGTCGATTTTACCATGGGAAAGGGCAATCTAGACTTTTCAGGTGCTCAGCAATAAGAGGGTATGGGTGCTGCTGTCATGGCAAGCTGGCCTTTTCAAAGGAACCCAGTGACTTTCCAAAACTCTGTTGCTTGGGAGAAAATTATGGAGTTTCTTAGGGAAAAGGAGGGAGAAGATCTGCTGCACTGATCCCCCATACACACGATTATGCCTATTTCGCAGGGCAGCCAGTCTTCACCTGGGAACCACACAACACAGTTCGGTGGTAGTGGGGAACTGACTGGCTTGAAGTGAGAGAGAAGGTTCATGACTATAAATCAGATGGTGCATTGGTGGGGAACCTTAGCACCATTGCTGATAGACAAGCTTGGATAATAGGCTCAGGAGCTATGGGGCACATACATAACTGGCCTGGATGGGACTACGAATGAGAAACAAGGGACTCCCAATCTCATAGACTTTAAGGTCAGAAGGGACCATTATGATCATCTAGTCTGACCTCCCGCATGATGCAGGCCACAAAAGCTGACCCATCCACTCCTGGAATAATTCTCTCCCTTGACTCAGCTGTTGAAGTCCCCAAATCATGATTTAAAGACTTCAAGTTGCAGAGAATCCTACAGCAAGCGACCCCTGCCCCATGCTGCGGAGGAAGGCGAAAAACCTCCAGGGCCTCTGCCAATCTACCCTGGAGGAAAATTCCTTCCTGACCCCAAATATGGTGATCAGCAGAACCCCGAGCACGTAGGCAAGATTCTCCAGCCAGACCATCATTGACCATTGTTACTAATTACCAGCGATGGCACGTTATTGACCTATTGACTAAAATCACGTTATCCCATCAAACCATCCCCTCCATAAACTTATCAAGCTTAATCTTAAAGCCAGAGAGGTCTTTCGCCCCCACTGTTTCCCTCGGAAGGCTGTTCCAGAACTTCACCCCTCTGATGGTTAGAAACCTTCGTCTAATTTCAAACCTAAACTTCCCGACGGCCAGTTTATATCCATTTGTTCTCGTGTCCACATTAGTACTGAGCTGAAATAATTCCTCTCCCTCCCTGGTATTTATCCCTCTGATATATTTAAAGAGAGCAATCATATCCCCCCTCAGCCTTCTTTTGGTTAGGGTAAACAAACCGAGCTTCTCGAGTCTCCTTTCATACGACAGGTTTTCCATTCCTCGGATCATCCTAGTGGCCCTTCTTTGTACCAATCTGAGTGATGTCTTCTCTATTTTAAATGTGGATTTTGTGATCGACCCACCACTGCATCATACAAGACTGGGGTAGACAAGTGTACAAAACCAAATCTTTATTAAAGCAGTCATAGGCAAATCAGTGGTTTAAGTCCACTGAAACTTGCCACTTATGCAGAGTAGACTCAAGAAGCTAACTGGATGAAGACATAGGACTCTTTGATAGTTGTTTGTGATTTCATCTATCTACTTATATGGCCCTCACCACCATGGTAGCTGAAAGACTCCTTTGAAGGCTTCCCTCCAGCAGTTAGTTTTAAAAAAATATATAAAGATATTAATGTACGTAGTTTCTAATATCATCTAGAATGTACAGGTGGAGGTCAGGTGAAACAGAAATTCAACAATGTAATTCACAGATAACCTGTTCAACTGCTGTTAATTCCAGGGCATTTGAGATAAACCCTGAAATAACGTGTGCATATTTGCATTCCAAGGTTGGCGGTGGGAAGGACACTGTTTTACATGTTATTAGTTAATTCTTCCATTCACTTGGACTCTCAAATCTTTAAATAAAACAGCTATATACAATAAAGCTTGCATGTTCTGAAGTCATGTAAGCATGCATATGTATATACTATACATGGCATGTGTTTATTCTAACACAGTCAACTAACATAATATCTGCTTGGCTGGTTGCATTATTTTTAAGACCCCCCCCTTTACCTCCTGCAATTGCTGTTCTTGCCCAAGTATATAATGATTAATGTGTCCTTCAGCAAATGCGATCGGATCTGTCTGATTGTATTAGTTCCTGTTCATTGGCGTTACTGAGCATCAATCACGTTTTAATCAGAGCTTGTGTACATTGACTTTTTTGTAAACAGCCTCAACAATGGGGCTCACTGTGATCCTGAATTAAGTCCTTAATGGCAACGAAAACTAACTAAAAAGAAGACAACTTTCATATATAATCATGCTTTTAATTTTTGAATGCAACCATGTCTGTTTCTAATGTGCCACTTAACCTGTTAAATACCCTAAAACTAGATTAGCATTTTTAAAGAAAATGCCATCCTTATATTTGTAATCATTTTTATTAACGCAAATATCGTTATGGGACTCCCCTTAAAGTCCCCAGGTGCTAATAGGCCTGTCTTCCCTTTTGCAAAAAGCTGTATTTAAAATATATATATTAACATATCAGATCATCTATCTTAATATTAATGTGTATTTTTTAAAAAGATGGGAACTCTTCCTTAAAATACACCAGTACAGAATCCATATATTGTGTACTGAAATAACAAAATAATTGCCACTTATACGAGCAAGATCACATCTCCTTGTTCAGAAGTGTCAATGCAAGTGTCACCTAATGATGAAAATTGGTTGTGATGTATTTAACTCTCGTTCAGACTGTTAAGAGGACGTGTACTAAGTTTAGAAAAGAAAAACAAAAATAAATTAAAATAAAATGAATGTTGTCTTTTGTCAAATGTCTGACCAAAAGTTGTGCTCGCTGGTTTCTTAAGATCATGCCAGGTATCCCATCCATTTTAATAAGCAGTGTTTAGTGATGGATTCAGAATTGTGCAAGATTAACTATCCTCCCACATATAAACAGTGTGATAAAGTAAGCCTTTAAAAATGGAATGCTCCCACTTAACGAGGACCGGTTGATTTCATACTATGTTGACCTTTCTGATCTTTCAAGTGAGAATTAGACTGAAACAATTACTCTCATTTTAAACCCAATATTGAATAATTCTTGTATTATTAACATGTAGCTATCCAGATACTTTGAGGATGAGAACATTTTTGTTCAGCTACTGAAGGAAGTACCTGAGAGTGCAAATGCATGGCTGCCTACAAGCATAATGTCTTAGAGCTCCCATTTAAGGATGGATGAAATGGTTTTGAAGATATTAGGAGACTCCTGAAGCTTTGTGATGGTTTTGAAATGTCTGATTAACTCCCCTATCCTGCCCATACTCACACTTTTTTGCAGTTCTGCACTCCCAGGTTCTGGCTGGGATATGTGTCAATATTCCCCCCAAAAGGCTATTCAGGTGGTCTTTCCATCCTGACTGGAAGCAAGTAGTACTAGGACTCTCATGAGAGACTGCTGTTCTGAGGTTTCTATCTACTCTCTGCAGGTTCAAGAGGTTCAGAGAAGTACCCAAAACTCTGGATGCTTAGCTAAAGCTGAGCCAATCCTAATTTTCAAACATCTTGAGTCATGCCCACCACCAGCAGTCTTCTCTAGGACTGGTTAGCGCTGGCCCAAGATGTGACACCTTGGGTGTAGGCTAAGACACTGTGGAGGATTTTACCTCAATGTGGTCACTGGCTAGTAGTCCATAAAATAGAAGAATTTACACAATGCTGAAACGTAGCTAATTCCCAGTATAAAATAAATTAAACTCAGGTAGAATATCCCAAAGGCAATGGTCTTGTAGCTTCAGTTGACTGAGTCACTTAAAACTAGGCTGGATGAAGTACTTGGGAATATGCTATAGGAAATGTTTTTACATTAACAGGATGACCCAGTAAGTCTTTCCTGTTTCTAATTTCCATGATACTCTGGGGAATTCTATGAATTACATGAGTCGGTATATCTGTGGAATTGTGAAACATCTGCACACCTATTGGGCTAAAGAAAGGTACTTTATAGCTAGAGAAGGAACCATCAACTCAGTAGAGCAGTTCCAGGTCAGAGATTACAGAGGAATATAGTTTTCTCTGCATGAAGAATATGGTGGAAGGTTGTAGCACCTCAGTAAGGAGAGAACCTCTCTCCCTGGAGGAAAATAGGAACTGAGCAAAGGCAACTATAGTCCAAAGAAAAGAATGTATCTAACAACATTATAAAGCATGATTTTGTATCTCTATGTGTGTTATGAGATAGAAACTCGGACCCATTTTTAGATGTATGAGGGGATGCATTTCGCTTGTATGGGTCGCATGCTCTATTATGTGTCACATACTCTACTCAGTCCTCACAGGGACCTGCCATTCATGTCAATGGGAATGCTGTGCAAGGAGTGAGAGCAGTATCTGACAACTAGGTGGTTCCTAGAAAAGGTAATCTTATCCTTGTTGTTATGAAGGAGACAGTGGTATTAATTATATTTACTTGGTATATCATAATACAGAGATGAGTTATAACTTTATGGGACAAATCCTGCTCTGTTCTACCAGAATGAAGCTAAAGCCTAAGAAATAAATGAATAGAATTTGGTCCTATATCTATAGCTCCTCCACACACACAAATTGCATGACATTAGAAGAATGCTTCACAAACGGTGACCAGTGGTCTGCAAAGCACTGACTGGCTCATCCTCCCTCCTTATTTTCAGCTGCTAGATTGGATTTACAAGGAAGCTACTTTGTTAACTTGCCTGAGCATGAGCTTCCTTAGCAAAACCCCCATGCAGGTGGGTTGTGAAAATGTTTTTTTAGTAAGTCCTGTTTTCTTTTTATTCTTTCAGCCCATTTTGGTGCTTTTGGTGGAAATGAGTGGAATTTGATTTTCTCCCAGTGGCCGTGTGCGGAGAATAATGATTCTTAAATTGTGGCTGAGTGGGTGAAAAGGTACAACAGCAGTAAAAGACTGGACACTGATATGGAGAAATGTAACTTGATATGTACAATAACCACAAGTTACAGATTTATTGATTATACTCCATCCTATGGCAGCCCCTCAGTGAAATTAAAATAGTGATGAACATAAGGATGGGTTACCTGTCTGATCCATTCCATGCACATTCAAACTTGTCAAAGATGCAGTCATTTTCATAAAGGGAACACAGCTTGCTCCTAAGGTAATCATGGACCTGTTTAGCAGAAAAAGACAGTGCAGTTTTTACAAATCTTTGTTTTAGAATATGTCCTATACTATTGCTCTTACAGGTTTGTAGATTTTACAAAGATAGAGAGTACTTCTGTCTCTTAAACATGAGGTCTGTGCTTTTCTATAGTTCAATTAGAAGAGTGCTATAGAATTAATGTAGCAGGAAAGCTCTGGCTAGAGCATGCTCTTCTGAGCATACTGTAGATTACCTCTCTCAAACATGGTTGGTTCCTGTTAGTGTGAATTTCTGAACTCTAGCCTGATTCCAAAACAGATCTTCCCAGCTGATACAGCAGATGTGCTAATGAGAGAATGAATCATCTAATTTAAATAGTAAATAATAAAAATCCAAGATCTATATAGACTTCCACTTACAATATAGGGCTGTGTGAGAGAGGTCCCTGCTCCATTTATAAAAGCTGTGGTGTTACATTATACAGCAATTCAGAAGTAAAGGATAGTAAGATATGTGGTGTCTTATTTACATAGACTAGTACCCAGAATGCTCTCCTGCTCAGAATGCTCTCCCGCTCTGATAGCTCCGTCCTATCAGTGATGATGTCTGAGATCTGAAAACAAACCATGAGTTCTTATCTTGCATGCTTTGAAAGTAAGATTCACAGAAGACCTTGTTTTAGGCTGCATACTTCTATGGAGTGTGAGTTTATCATACAGGACACAACTCATGTGCATTGCATCGGTCCTTTAATGAATTCAATTTTTTCCTTCTGTACGATGTTCTTCACCCCCACATTGAAATAAGGAGTCAGACAATTCCTGCCTGCACAAGGCCTAGTAATCCAACACCTCCATCCGATATGAATGTTGTATAGATGACTTCTGAGGAAGAACCATATCAATGCAATGTAGCATAAGGACCAAATTTAGTCCTGCCATAAGAAGGTACCCCTTCCATTGAAGTTCATGAAAAGTACGTCTGTTTCTGTCAGAGCTAAATTTGGTTCTCCTGACTGTGGGGTTCTCAGCACATGTGCAGGATCCTCTGCTGGTCGAAGGCCTAGAATCTTCTCCAACAAGATACTTTAATACCAGTTTCACTGTTCTGTCTGGCTAGTTCACTCAAGTGTTATTAAAACTAGAACTGTTTGCAACAGCTGCACTGTACTGTAATGAACAAACTTGCAAATTAACTCAATTTTGTATGGGCTATAAATTTCTGTCATGGATCAATTTTCAGAATTAGATTAATGAGCATCCTATGCTATATATGATCAAAGTATGTCAGCTGAACACGCTATTTACTTAATAGCTAATAAACATGTGGGAGATGTGGATAGAATGTTTCCCAGTTAAATGCATTTACTGAACGTTGCACATTGTGGTGCACATTCATGTTGGGTGCTTCATGTAACCTTCATAATGAGATCATTCCATCTTCCCTTTATTGATAGCCACCAGATTTTTTTCAGCAGAAATTGGCTGGGTTCCCTAATTGTCACTCATATCTGAGGCGACAATCATTGTCTCATTTGTTAATATTTTTAAATGTATTACAGGATTGGGACTATTTGTGTTAATAGTGTTTATTGTGTTAATTTGTGTTATAGGAGTGGGGCCTTTTCATCAGTATCCTGATTGCCTCGCACAAAAATCAACACATGGAAGAAACTGACAAAAGAGGATGGGGCAGGATGAGAGGATGAAGCAGCAGTAAAATTGTATACATAGTATTCAGTGGTCTCAGATCTCCACCTGCCTAGCTATTTTCATCTTTTCATGCTCTTTTTTCTGCTATCTGTTCCATGTGCCACCTGTCCATTGTGACTAATGCTCCCTTTGAAAAGTGTGTTCAGCTCTACAACTTTTAATAAGCTATGCAGTGCTTTGTGTTTCCTCCACTTTCATTCTTCCTTCTGAATTTCAGAAGTTCTTAACTCCTCGTTATCAAGGTACTGATGCTCTATCCACAGGCTTTCACAAATGCCAGTGCTCATTTGTCAGCTCTTCATTCCGACGTTTCTTTTCACTCTTGCTCACACTGATACCCTCCAGGATAACTGTGAGAATCTTCGTGGTTAAAAATTTGAACATCTGTCCTGTTTTTCCATTGTCATCTCCCACTCATGGAATGTTGAACTGTCCTAAAGATGAGGTTATCAAATCAGCATCCATTGCATCAGTAAATTAAACAATGTACCAGAGGCAACCATGCACCAACATTACCAAGATCACTGCTGTGCTGGCCTCTGTAAAGGCAGCACAGCAGTCGTGCGGATGATTCCAGATGATGACTTCATCCCTCCCTGCACCAGTCAGCAGAGCGGTTGTGGAAGGGAGCACACATAGCTACCTCCTTAAGAGTGGCACGGGGTGGCTTTCCCTGGAAACTCTTGGAAGCTCCACATCACCTCCGTGGTAGCTCAGTGCTACAATTTTGCCCTGTATTTCCTACCCTCGATGCAATGGATTGATGTGACTGACCATTTAGAAACACGGTTTCAATGGGATAATCTGTGGCCAGTGGCATTGCAAGAAAACACATTTAAAAAAAAAGTCTAAGACCACAAGCAATAAAAGTACTTTTGTTTGTACACTTAGGTTTTTTATTATTAATAATTATTATTAATTATGATAAAATTGATCTACTGCTTAATGAATTCTGGAGGTAAAGCCCACACTATCATGGTTTGATGATAAAACTGGATTTTATTGTCCAAGTATTGCTCGTATGTGTTATCTCGCCATCTATGAAAAATGTTCCAATTTCCATAAAAGCTGTTGTTAAAGATTTGCTACCAGAATTTTCCTTTCTGGAATCATGCTCCTCTGTTATGTAAGCCCTTGACAGAATTATCCAGACATTCTACGCTCTAGGGAAACACTAGGGAGCTATTTTGTTGGAACAAATTATTTCAGGCAGGGACTGTCATGACAAAAGGCACATTAGTCTGAATTATTGTCATGCCCACTTTGGGATCACACTGATACTAACCACAAACATGGACAAGTTTGGTTGTTGCTAACAGAGGTCTGTATTATTCTGACCCCAAGGTGATGAGGCCTTAGAGAATTACATGAGAGATCTTGTTTAGAAGATGTCCAAGAAACTAAATTCTGTCAGTGGAGCAGTTATAAAACTTGTCTTTTCTTGACCCCTATGGAAAATCTCCTATGGTGACCCTTTACGGAAACAATCTCATCTAGCCTCCAAAATATATACATCCCATATGTGCACATGGCACTTCACAGCAGTCCAAATTTAAATCCAGTAATATACAATGATGACTACAACAAGGGAAGACCAGGCATAGTGGATTAAAAAGGCCAAGGGTTGCAATCATATACCATGTTGTTGTTTCAGTTAGCAATATGCTTTAACAGTTCTCTAAGAGCAAGTCATATATGAGTGACGTGAGGAGTAGGAGGAAGGCCGGTAAAATGGTGAATGTGTCAGAGCAATAGAGATGAAGGGAAGGTGGAGGGAGTGGATAAGGGCACAGGCAGCAAAAGAAAGACAGAAGGATGGTTCTGTAAAAAGGAGAATGTGGTGGGGGAACACAGCGAGGGTAGGATGTGATAAGCCACCAAAACTGAGCAAAGTCAATATGAGAGTTTTAATATTAGTTAACTGGGCTGACTATGGGAAGTTGTGATGGCTTCCTCTTTGCTGCTAGTGCAAGTGCCAGTTGATTCCAGACACCTGAGGCTTTTTGTTGGCTACCCCCTTGAGGGAGAAGGAGGCTGGGAGCTGAGCATGAAATGGAATCATGTTATGTGGATTCCTTCTAGCAATTAAAGGGGAAACAGAAAAGAAATAGGGTACAGTTCAGAGCACATCAGAGGTATATAATTTTTCTCTAACTTTATTTAGTGGCAATAAGCTCAAGATAATGCAGTTCAGAGTCCCGCACAGGATGTATTGGAAGTCTGCATGTCTTTATAGTTGTGCCTTATGAGAACTTGGCATTTGTTAAAGTAATTAGTGCTAGTATGAGACACATTACAAAGACTAGTCCAAAATACAATATAATATTGGGACAGAGTAATGAATATTATTGATGGGATGTGAGGATAAAAATTGCCCCGACCTTCAGTTACTTAATGTACATAAGTTCTTGTTCTGAAGAACACATTTTTACAATGGATGTCCATAGTGTTTTCTAGTGTAAAATAGGAGAAAATTTAGACACAAAACAGTAGCAACATGGAGAGACTGATACAGTAGATCAGTAGTTCTCAACCAGGGGTCCAAGGCCCCCTAGGGGGCCTTGAGCAGGTTTCAGGGGGCCTTCAAGCAGGGCCAGCATTAGATTTCCTGGGACGCAGGGCAGAAAGCTGAAATCCCACTGCATGGGGCTGAAGCCCAGGGTCCTGAGCCCTGTCACCCGGGGTTGAAGCTGAAGCCTGAGCAGTGTAGCTTCATGGGGGCCCCTGAGGCATGGGGCCCCAGGCAACTTCCCCTGCTTGTTACCCCCTAACGCTGCCCTGGCTTTTATATGCAGAAAACCAGTTATTGCGGCACAGGTGGGCCGTGGAGTTTTTATAGAATGTTGGGGGACCTCAGAAAGAAAAAGGCTGAGAACCCCTGCAGTAGATGACAAAGCAAGTCTCTTAACATGTGTCATATCCTGAGAACATGATGATTCACCACACTTTAAAGCAATATTAATGTTATAGATGAGAAATCGTTTTACACTACAGTAAATAATTGCTACATGGGTTATGATGCATTAGATGAAATGATGTAACTCAAATATTCTTATTTATCTTGTTTCTTGTTTATCTTATGTTTCACTTTCCTTTTTTTGTATGTAGGCTTTTCTTTATTTGTTTGCAGTTGGAAAGGCATAACCCGTAGATACAGTCCACCAAGCCCAGATTTTCATAACTGTGTATGAGCAAATACATGTCCAATTTGCACCCACAGTTATTGTGCTTACATGTGCAGTTGCACTAATGACATGTACAAATATCAATATGTTAAAAAATGCACAGTTCTGAAAATCTGGGTCTTAATTGCTGCCTTCTGAGTACATGTCAAGGTGTATAATAATATTTCTTTATTAATTTGCATTTGCTATCCAGACATTGGTGTGCCTGTGGCCTAGTGGACATAATATCTGCATGAGAAAAAATATATTTTAAAAAAGTATATTTTTGAACATTTTCTTTTTTCTATAAAATCCAGAACCATCTTTTCCAATGAGAAGAGGACAAAAGGCTGCAGAAAATAGCCTGAATTTATTGAATCCTAATCACTGATGTTATACTGTCCTACGAGGCATCCTCTCATAAATCACTCTTGATCTTCCTTGTTTTGTTAGCTGCAAAGGGTTTATTTATACCAATGGCATCACTATCCTCTCTACAGTGGGTAAGTGTTTGTCTTTTCTTTTCAATCTATAGTTTCATTGAAGGCAGCAAGACCTAGTTTTAGACTTTCCATCTTTTTATAAGCTTCTGATTATTGCAGTCAGTACTGAAAAATTTACATTTTACTCATTCCCCACATCTCTGCATGGAGAAATATAACTTTTTAATTGGCCCCACTGCAAGGTGTCAGGTTGATTTAAAGGTGGCCAGCTTATTTCAAAGATTCCTACAGGAGGAAATAAAAGCAGATGTCAGACTCAAGACAAACAGGTTGGCCTGACCATTTCTTTCCCTCCTGGGAGAAGGCTGCTTACCACATTAACATATATGCAAAATAACACATTGCCAGAGGTCCTAAAATCTTAGACATGGATGTAACATACCAAATACTGTTTTATTTCCCTCACTTCTCATCATGTTTCACATAAGAACCAAAATCTCTAACACATTTATCACTATCAGGGCAGTTAAGTTACTGAAGAAAGTCAGTTTTGTGGCTTTACAGGAATGTAAATTGGCATTTTCAAAGGCTAATATGGGATTTAGCTACACAGCTCCTACTGAAACTAATGGGATGTGTCCCAGAAACCTGAGTCTATATTGGCTGCTTGTACAGTTAAAGAGAAAAGGAAAACAAGACCCTAAATACTATTATGGTGGGATTTGGCACTCCTGATAAGCCAGACTCCTGAGTTCTGATTAAATGTTACCAGGAGTTCAGGTAAATAATTAAAAAAAACCAAACCAACCCCCACAACTCTATTCCCAAGGCAGGGAACACGGGCTTTACCTCCACTGACCTAGAATGTGGGATATATACAGCAGAATATTCATTTTCAACTCCTCATCTCCTGCAGGGCTGTCCATAGCTAGGCATTACTGACCAGCCCAACTGTACTTTTAAAGGTTGTCATTTTACATGTGCTTATGCAGAACAGAGTTTTCAACAGCTTTTTCCCATTGTATTTTTGCAACAAGGACTTTTTGGGGGCACACTTGTCCCACTTTGAGTGATCTTAGAATATTTTAAACTCAGATTGTTCTTACCAGATAGCACAGGCTCCAGGGCCCAAATTAACTATTGGTTGAAGTCAGCAGAATTGCATGCTCCAACATTGAATTAGTCACCTCGTGTGAGTCTCACGGGCATTAGCTAAACTCCCATAGTGATGACAATATTATGATGTAACAAGGGTTTCTTTTGGGATTAGGCAGTTCAGAACTCTAGGAAGAAATCTACAGGTGGGATTTTCAAAAGCACTCAGCACTGGCCTAATTCTGCTCCCCCTAACTTAATGGTGCAGCTGAGCACTCTTGAAAACTCTACCCTACATCTTTCTTACAACCATTAAATTGTGGAGTTGCATAATGAACGTATTGACGCAGAACTGAAGAGATGATTCCCCTTGATATAGGCAGCAGTTGTTTTAAGGGCCAAATTCAACTTTGGTATAGCTCCATTGACTCCAGAAGAGGTAATGCTCTTTCACCAGTGCTCTTCAAGCTCAAGTGAATCATATCTACTATTTATTTTAAAGTGACTCTTGTATAATAGTCAGAACAAGCACTGCGGATCTATAGTGTGCTATGAATATATTTGCAATATTGAGATGTTTTTGCAGCGTTGCCCTTTAAGACATAGCAAACATCTACCTGATATGTTTCTATAGGCTTCGTTTCCATGTTCAGATCCCAAACTTTGACAGTGAGGTAATCCCTTGTTAGCATATATCGGCCACTGTGACTGAATTTAACATCCGACACTGAAGAGATAATTTCTGAAAAAAACGATCTGTTACTGGGGTCTTCTGGTTCTTCAAAAACTGTGTTTTTTTAAAAAAAAGAGAGAAAAAGAAATTAGAATATCATAAAAATGTTTCTTTATACAATTCTTTATTATGTGCTTCTCTATAGAAATAATATGGTTAAAGGTACAAATCCATACCATATAACATGAATGATATGGCTGTTAATTTCTTCATGATATCTTTAAATAAGAATACAAGATTCACATTTTAGAACATGGGCTTTGCCAGTTTTGGAGGAAGCAAATGTGATGGCTCAGTTAAATGGACTACAGATGATGTCAGTTTAGAATTGAGTAACAATGATAGCTTAGAATTATCATTTATTGTTTGTATTACACTAGTGCTTAGGAGCCCCCGTCATGGACCAGACCCCATTGTTTTAGGTGCTGTATAAACACAACAAAAAAAGACAGTCCCTGCCCTAAAGAGCTTATAATGTGATTAAGTGTGTGTGGTGCCTTTCATTCAGCATGATCCCAGACTATATACAAAACTATACTCATAAGAATCATTTCATCCACCAATGAAGTACAACCACCTCTGTGTTTAAAGACAGCAGCCGTTGAAACTCTTTTTGTTTTGTACAGCCCTATGAAAAAGCTGAGGACAGGAAATGAAACAAATTTTCCATTTAAAACTGGTGAGGGAAGGTTATGTATTAAATGGAAATTAGTCACGATCCTGCAAAATGCGACAAGGGATCGTTCATGCCCACAAGAAGTCAAGAACAGCGTTGTGCAAATAACTGACTTTTCAGTTCACTGGCCAAGTCAAAAACTAAAACTGAACTGTTTTGGGTCAACCCAAAATGATTTTTAATTTTTTGGCAAACCAAAAAGTAAAAGAAACAAAATGTTTTGGGTAAATCAAATGAAACAAAATGTTTTTTCATTTGACCAATTTTAACTTTTTTTTTTTAAATTGCAGCAACTTTCAAAACTAACTTTTTTAAAAAAAAAAGGAAATTAATTTCAAAACTGTCAAAACAATTTTTTTTGACTGAAACAATCTTGTGAATTTGACATACTTTGGCAAAATGTTTTGGTTGACTCAAATCTGCATTTTGGCAAAAAAAAAAAAAAAAAGTTTATCCAAAAACCACTGCCCAGCTCTAGTCAAGAACTTCATTTTACGAAATATCTCTAGAAGTAGAGGTCCCTCATGACATGATGGGATCAGCTGGTTCAGTAGTGACACAGTTAGTGAATCGCCATCGCTATTCTTACACCTTGTTTGTCCTGGGAGGGCTTCCATCCCATTACTGACCAGCTGCAACCCTGCTTACACTGGGAGATGTATATATTATTAATGATTTTTTTCGTAAGAAAAAAGTCCTCTGCATCCTCTGCCAAGGAACTTGGGGTGCTGTACAATATAATAAAACATTAATTATGGCTGAGATTTTCAAAGAAGCCTAAGGGAGGGAGGTACTCAACACTTATGAAAATGGCCTCTCTGAAAAATTCTGACCTAAAATGAAGAGTTAAAATTAGTTAAATATAGTATATGCTACAGTGTACAACAATAATAATGCACTCAGGCTTTTAATCTGAAGGGTTCAACATTTTTCAAAAGGAGAATTATCATCCCTATTTCACAGATACAAAAACTGAAGACTTGTAGCTAACAATAAAATATCAGGTATATTTCAGATATCAACATGAAATAGAAATATTAATTAATGTTGTAACACAGGGCCTACAGGCCTCAGGTCTGTAAGACAATAGCTTAGCTAAACTGAGGCCTAAGGCCTAGAGCAGTGGTTCTCAGACTTTTGTACTGGTGACCCCTTTCACATAGTGCAACCCCCCGCTTATAAGTGAAAAACACTTTTTAATATATTTAACACCATTATAAAAGCTGGAGGCAAAGTAGGATTTGGTGTGGAGGCTGACAGCTTGTGACCCCCCCCATGTAATAACCTTGAGACTCCCTGAGGGGTCCCAACCCCCAGTTTGAGAACCCCTGGCCTAGAGACTTGACAGAAGCAACTATCTAGTAAGTGATCCCAGATCATAAGTTGTCACAAGATGTCATAAGACAGAATATTGCATTAAGCAAGTGTTGCTAAACTGCTGATATTTAGGAAACGTATATTGCAATGTACCAGTTAAAGCCGGTTAGAATATTGTGGAGATTTTTGCAAACATAGGAAATCAGCAATGTGCCAACCACAAGTTGTTATAGTGATTGAGTGACATAAATGTTAATGAGTACAAAGAGAACTAATAGCCCAAGCACCCATCAGGGTCTCCTGACTCCCAGCCCCCTTTGCTAACCACTTAACCATACTTTTTCTGCATGTTAAGTTCACAGTCTGAGATGAGATGAGATGTCTGCAAGTAACTGAGGGAAAGAGTTTACTAAGTATTTAGATAAGTAAAGTGGCTTTCTCCCCCACCTCACCCTTAAAGCAAAAGAATTAAAATGCATTTATGTGTGATTACTTTTTGTAGTCCACCAAGAATTTACTTCTCAACAAAATTCAAAGGATCTAAGTTACAGCTTCAGAGAATCAAAATAATGTCACGCTGAAAAATAAGAGAGCTGACTGACTGTGGGTTAACTCAGAAAATGATGGGCAACTTCCTTTGCGGATGGTGCGTCAAATGCAGCCATGCTTGCACATGAGAATAGACTCTCTATATTTAAACACATACAACAAATCTAAATGATAATTAACTACATCAAAAGAGAAAAGAAAGAAAGAAAAAACTTTTCAGCTTGAGAGTAAACGAACACCTTTAAACAGCTCTCTGAAAATGTGCGGAGACATTCAGTAAGGTAGATATTTTGTAATTATCCTGTCAAGTTTTCAATAGAAGTCTGATGAGCACAAAGCAATTATCATCTCTCACACCTCTTCCCTTTAATCTGTCCAAACCGTGTATTGTGAATGGCAGGAATTTCATCCTCCTAATTATGATGTAAAGTTGTTATTAAAACCAGGAAAGAAAAAAGCCACTAAAATGCTCTTTCATTTATGGCAGTGATGAGTTTTCTCCGTGCTTCTCAGCTTACAAGCTCTACAGTTCTGGCTGAGTTCTGCTAATGATTTCAAGAGGAGTTAGATCAGAACTGGTGTGCTCTCTATTTCATTACATAGTCATAATGGTCATGTACAATAGTGGCCCTGATTTAAGGGAAATACTTAGGGTTCTCTCATCATCTACAGTATTCCCTGTTTTCCTATATTTACTACAGTAAATACCTTGAATACTATAAATCATGAGGTTATTTATCTGAGAATATTGATTGAGGTATTAAAGTCAAGGTTCACTACCTTTTTTAAAAGGTATTTTCTTTATATGAGAGAAAATGGAATTTAGTAGCCCTGCTCTGCTGTAAGCAACTCCTTTAAACAGAGTAGCTAGCCCCAGGAAGATCATCTCAGTGTAGGGAGCATCTTTGGGTGGTTTTGTGATCTCTATAACACCCCTGTGTGCAGCGGATATAAGAGACATGCTAGGGGAAAGAGGAGTAGCTAGGACATACCAACACACTGAGCATCTCTGCCTGCTATATTAGTTTGCTGGAGTCATTATCATCCGTGTAAGGTAATTCACATTGGAAGACCAGTAGCCCAGGATCAAGAGAGTGCAAAGCTGCCTCATTAAACTGGGAATTGGAAACAGAGTTTTGCTGAAAGCTGCTTAAAAACCAAGTTATAGTTCTCTAGCAACTACTAAATAACTTTGATAACTTCTAACTGTCTACCTTCAGTTATGAAAAAATGGATTTCATACTCCAAATGCAATTGTCCCTTCTCAATGTTAATTAGATCAAAATGCCAACGCTAATTGTCCAAATGCAAACCATTGCACAAGCTGATGAACACAATCATCAGTAATCGTGTGTCATTTGAATTTTCATTTAACAGTACCTAGATTTAAATATGGTCTTGATGGTAGAGGCAGTGCTATCATTAGCTATGAACTAATCTGATGCAGTTATTTGTTTCACACAAGTTACAGCAAATCAATATATTTTTACAAAAGTTTGATTTCCTATCTTTGTGACTCTGTAGGTTTAAACTCAATAACTTCCCACTTCTTTCTTTTGTTTCTACCCTACTAATCTCAATGCCTGACACAGTGGAGAGGACCATATGCAGGAACAAGTAGGGAAAACAGCATGTACAAGGGAGATCAGTGGCTCTGTAGAATAATCCCCCATCTGTCAGGCTCTGCAGCTTATAAGGGAGCTGTTATGTGAAAATGATAAAGAATGACAGAGAAAGTTACCTTCTTCTAACACTTTCCAAGGACTTTATTAGAATAAACAAAGAACATTAGCCCTTAAATTTTGCTTCACTGCAGAACTTCCACCTTGAACCTCTTCTAGCCCCCCTCTGAGCTCCCTGGCTTCTTGCTACAGATTTAAAAACAGTACCTATTTTCACAGAAAAATGTCTGAGTGCGGAAAGGGGAAAGATTGGGTTGATGGATGTGCTCCAGAATATTGCTCCCCTACAGCTTGTAGACAATTTGCAGCCTAAAATCATATTGCTTCCTTCTAAGAAAAATCTGAAGGAAACTCCATGAGTTGAAATCCAGATTTCTTTGCCTTTCCATAGGTTTCTTAATGTAGGAGAGGAGGAGACAATACAGGTCAGTGTGTGTAACATAATACCTCTGTAGCTTGCCTTTCCACCATTTTAACTTGGGCCTGATTTTGCAACTCCTTACTCACATGTCGGTGGGCTTACTCATATGAATAGGGACAGCCTGTGCTGGTAGTGTTTGCAGGATCAAAATCTACAGAGGCAGCAGTTTTGTCAACAATACACATTGTTATTCAGTCAGACTGATACTCATTTTGAATGCAATATCACTGCTATGTTGATAACATACTAATTTACTTTATCAAGACAATTTTAAATACATACAATCATCATTAGTTACATGATCACATACTATTTCTTAAACTATATAATATATGACAAGTTTTTTTCCCTACATCCGTGTAAGTCGCATCATCTAAAGTGCATAGTGAACGAGACACTAGTGCTGTATATAAGTGATTTGTACAAACTCTTTGTGTGGCATACACAGAAGTACAATGGGGCAGAGTTCAGGTTCCATGTGAAATATTGACCTTGGGAATTTCCTGACTTAAAAGTTCTTAACTGCAACTTTAGTGTTTCTTCATATTGTTCCATGTGGAATTATATATTATGTAAAGATATAGAGGGATGTGTAGGGGAAGATTTTCAAAGGCACGAGCTGGAGTTAGGTGCCCAAATCCCATTGATTTTCAACCAGAGTTCAGCACCTAACAGTCCTTTGTGCCTTTGAAAATCTCCCCTATAATTACATCATGTGTATTCAATGAAAAAAATCTAATATTCATGTAACTTTGATGAGGAATCAACCATTAAAAAGTTAATGAGTTACAGAAGCCAATGTTGAACGCTCAACTTTAACTCTTCCCATTTGTGTTTGCTGTAAAAATGTTTTTATTTTATATTAATTACCAAAATAGATGATAATATGCAAATTGGACTTCCTTATTCCACCTTATATTCAATATACATATACTTTAGGTGCCAGGGAATACTAGTGCAGAAGTTTTCAGTCTGTGATTTGTGGCCCACAGGTGATCCACAGAGTAGTTGCTGATGGTGTGTGGAGAGACAGCCAGTCATCTCTTGCATCAAATTCTTCCTCATCTCCGGATGCTAAATTACAGTAAAATACAGCTAAAATACTTTGTTTCCCAATATTATTTTCCACATATGCAATTGCTGTAGATGAAACAGGGATATGAAGCGATTGGGAATAAAAGGGAGGTGGTCCTACAAAACAACACTGGTATTATGCACTCTCCACTATGGAAAAAATGTGAGAGCCCCTATTCTGGTGTGTAAAACAGATTGGAACTAAGTGGATATTTTAGAAGTCATGTGTTCTCTTTCCCATGAGGAGCCAAAACATAATTTACACCTGATGAAAGTATATTAAAAAAAGTTACATTCCTGCAGAATGTTTTCCTTTGTTTGGCTGGACTGATTTTCTGAGACAGTGGGCACACACAATTTTTACTAGGCTCAATGGGAGCGGTGGGTATTCTGCACCACAGAAAATGAGCCCACTTTTGTTTGGTTGCTTAATGTTAATCATTCAAGTGTCAAAATTTTAGCCTATCTGTTCATGATTCTTAACACACACACACACACACACACACACACACTTCACAGTATACGGATGCAGTATTGCCTCAGTGCAACACAGCACAAACATTTGTATCTTAAACAATTGAAAAGAAACATCCATGATACTTTATATCTCATAAAAAAGACCTAGTGTAACTCTTCAAACTTTCTGAAAACAATTACTTTCCCCCCAAGATAGAGAGTTTCTGTCCTCGATACCTCTGACTCAATGGACATAAAGCACAGGCTCATCAAAACATTGCTATAGGACAGGCAGTTTCAAAATAGAAATATTAATAATGCTACTCAAAAAACCAAGTGATCTGTTTTAAAATTGAAACAATAACAACCCCCTAAGATATAATGGGTGATGGTGTTAGAATAACCATCTATTATCTGAAGCTATGCTACACAGTTATAAATTCATATGAAAGAAATAGTATATTGGTAGGATAAAAGAAATGTCAACTGAACACAGTTAAATTAGTCTTTCATAGAACTATAAAGGAGAGATCTAGACAGCACAATCTCTGAAAAGAGCTGTTATCAAGACCCAGGAACTCTGTGGTAACTGCCAGGCTTTTCTACAGTTGAAATACCAGTAAACTAAAACAAGCAAACAGTAAGGTTGATGATAATGTCACATAATTCTAAACAAGAGAGGTGAGCCTTGGAACTTGTGTTACTGCAGATCAAGAGCAGGATTATAGACAAAAACAAGTTTCTGCTATTTCAAAGCAGAATGGATTCAGGGTAAAGCTGAATCATGCCTACATACATTCGATAACATGTAGTTATCAGAAAAACATAAAAAACAAAAGTAGTCCTGCAAGATGATGGAGACTCCATATAGATGGCATGAGATTCTACTGTGCAAAAGATGAATTCATAAATGACATAAAAGGATGTTCCACAGAACATGCAAATGCAATCTCCTCTGACTGGACTTATGGAAAGTCATGTCATAAGTATGGTGGTTCTTTTGATTCAGCTAGGATGATTTAAGCTATTTGCTTCCCTAGCTGAAAACATCTGGCTTTTCACTAGCCCAAAAACCAGGATGAAAAACTAAGAACTGGATACTTAGCTGGCACTTCCTTCTGGGAGTAACTCAAGATGTGCTCCAGATAAGCACCATATTATTATATTTAATTATTTATATTGCAGAAACATCTAGGAGAGCCAGTCATGGACCAGGACCCCATTATGCTAGCTGCTATACAAACACAAGACAGATAGTCCCAGCCCCAAAGAGTTTACAATCTAAGTTAACTCATTCCTTCTTTTAAATCCTTGAGGGAAGACCTCAGTGATCTCAGTGGAAGGCATACAATACTACTTGAAATAATGGTACCTTGACATTAATGGAATTTTGAGACCAGCCATTGCAAGTTTTCAAACGGAGCTGGAGAATTTATGTACATTCATTCTGCTTGATAGGTAATAAAGACTTTTATACATGTAGTTTTATTTTCAGCTGATTAATTGTTTTTTCTAAGTTAAATGCCCCTCAGAAAGTATGACCTTGAGTTTAAAAGCCTGTAAATGATTTAAATGTACAGGACAGATCATCAGCTAATATAAATCAGTGTATTCCGTATGCTGATTTATAACAGTTGAGGATCTGACCCATAATGTGTATTTACTTCTCTTTCACTAATAAGATTCATTCTATAGGTCTACAAAAAATATTTTGATTTAATATGTGGTTAATGAAGAGTCTTGAGCCTAGAACATTCATTACATTAGTTCAGCATGGTACGTACTTTAACTGCGCTTAGGTGCTGTGAAACTAGAGCTTAGGGACAGTACATCTTCAGTTGTGTCAAATGAAATTGACAACTTTTCAGACAAAGATAGAGAAGTTTGAACTAATTAATGTCTGGTTTTAAAGTAAAGGGGCCAGATCCTCAAATTATGTGAATCAGTACAGCTCCTTTCATTGCAATGGAACTATGCCAATTTAGAGAATCTAGTTGAGAATCTGGCTGAGGATTTTACTATTGTTTTAACATTTGGTTAAAGTATTGTAAGGGGTTATTGTAGACCAAGCTTACAGTTACAGATCACCTGTAATTGTACCTTCTTTTTAATTTTAGAGGAAACAAAGTATTTTTGAATCATTAAGTGCATACTTGGGATTAACATGTGGTATTTGGGTGTGCATGTGTGTGCACAAGAGAGAGAGGCGAAAGCTTAGTTATTAATTATCCTTACCTAGGTGTGGTAATTTAGAACTGAAATGAAACTGTATTAATTGTTAGCAGTGTTGTTGTAGCTGAATTGATCCCAGGATATGAGACAGACAAGGTGGGTGAAGAAATATCTTTTATTGGGCCAACTTCTGTTGGTAGAAGGTACAAGCTTTCTTTCTTCTTCAGGTCTGGAGTTGGAAGCAGACGCTTCCTTCCCCAGATCTGAAAAAGAAAAAAAGAGCTCTGTATAGCTCGAAAGCTTGTCCCTTCCACCAACAGAAGTTGGCCCAATAAAAGACATTACCTTTCCGACCTTGTCTCCCTCTATTGTATTAAGTAAGTCATGGTTCAAATTTCTAACTTTGGAATAATTTTTGGTTGAGCTGTCACTGACAGTTCAATAAATTCTTATTGAAACAAAGCTTGACTAGCAAATATGCAAGGTCCTGCACTAACTAGCCATAGTTTCCATACTGGTACCAAAATCCTCTCCCCAGAATCACAGAGAATTATTTTAGGATGTTATACTGCTGCCCATCACCGTAATGTCTGAGTGCCTTCCACATAAAATCAATACCAATGGAGAAAGTCTCTGGCGCTTGGCATTGCTTTAACAATTTGTGATAAGATTTTGATTACTAATATTTATGTACTTTTATTCTTTAGTTCTTTACATTTTAACTTCTTATTCTTACTTTGTAAACCCTCTCATACATTCAGCTTTGTTTTGCTTTTTTTGTAATTTCCTGTTCATCTTTCAAGTCAATATTTATTAATAAAATATATACATTTATAAATATTCTTGAGTCTACTTTAGCTAAGAAACATGAAATTCAATGATTTCATATGAAATATAGCCTGGGTAATTAATTAATGACAACTATTTAACCCATGTGTTTTATGCTCAGATTCCCAACCTGTTTTAAATCAAATACTTTAGTGAAATGCATAAACATCAAAAATTAGTTTTGAGGGCTGCATATCCATTTCACTTTCATGTCATTATCTGTCCTTATATGATAAAAGGTAAAATTTCTCAAAAAATAATCCCGCCTCCCCTTTAGATTGAAAATACCAACCGCCAACTAGCACACCTTTGGCCAGTGACCCAGGATTAAAAGCAAGACTTCTCATCAATACAGCTAGACAGTATGAATTTTAAATGTAAACCACCAAATCAATATCTAGGAATCTGTTTTACTATCTGGTATTCTACAGTGAGTTGATGCAACTTGTCACAAGATGCAAGGGACAGTGCAAGAGGGCTGAACTAGATCAATACGTAAAGATCAATGGGGGAGAGCTTCGCTCTAGAGATGCTTATATTAAATGTTGCTTCACTAGGGAGTTTGTTAATAAAGAGTGGTGCTAAAGAATCACATGCAAGGAAATGGGGGAAGGGATGGAGTAATCTTACAGGCAGAGCATCATTAAACCACAATCTTGCAAAGATTTATAAACATGTTTAACTTTGAGTAGGTCCCACTGAAGTTAATTGGACATGTGACTACTTGGTACATACAGTTAAGCAAATGTATAAATCACAGAGATTGGGGCCTAAGACTAGGAGAAATAATGCCTCCCCCCTCATTGAAATGGCATCTTGAATGAAAAATGGAAATTTGGAAAGACAATGGAAGATGTTTATTTAAATATATTAGATTGCAATAAAAAACAAGACAGCAGTTTTAACTGAATAATTAAAGAAATCTTACAGTAATTATTTATTCTAACTGGGTGTATGTGTTTTGGGAGGTTAATGAAACACCTTTTTAATCATAAATCATTTATGCCTGCTTCAGTACTATATTTTTTCTTACTATTTGATAGCTACAAGTACATAAATCAGACAATTTTCTTTTTACTTTTATTTAATTTTAATATATTTGCATAATCAAGGGGAAAGATGCATAACTAATAACTGTCTTTCTGCAGGAGCAGTTCCTAATTTTCATTATCTATTTTAAATTATTATCACAGAAGTGCTCTACACCAAAGACAATCTTACATTGATGGGGCCCAATCCTGCAGATGCTCCACAGGGTATCTCCTACTGAATCCAGGGAGATTTCTGCACAAAGAAGGACCCTTTACAGGCTTGGGTTCACTATGTGTAAAATTGGAGTGATAGATCTTTAGTGACAACTGTAATTAGGAAATTTATGAGAAGTAAAATTACCAAAATGTGGGCACATTTTTATATCTGTTACATAAAATGGGGGACATGATGGAACAATGGATACATACATTATCAACACACTCTTAAAGCCCAAGTCCAGACCTTCAATATGGAAAGCAAACCTTTATTAACACGTGAATGAAGTGTTATGAGAGCTCAGATTAAGTTGAACTGTTTTTTGTACGTCACATGACCTCACAGTTCTCACTTGGAGCAGACCTACTTTTACAGCTGCCTCTGAACACACATAATGTGAATATTCCCTTCCCCCCCCCCGCCTGCACCAGTCTCAGATGACAGACTTGCATGAGGACAGAAGCAGTAATCAGAAGATAATTTCTTAAATGTAAAGCTCACACAAAAGGAACACAAGTTCTCTCTTTTCCAGTCCTACAACAAGAAACATTCATTTGGAAAGGTCAATATTAATTAGCAAATCCAGCAGGGACATTCTGTCAGGGTCTGTAGGTGTGTGTGTCTGGTTGTTCTTTGTTTCAAATGAAGGATAATCCATATTCAGTTAGAGGTCAAAAAACTGTCACTACTATGTAATCCCAGTGTCCTTTCAAAGGATGTTATTTTGATTTTAAAAATCAATGTGTTCCTTTTATTTTCTGGTTTCTTTGTCTCGTTCTATGGTGTGGTGGCTGCTTTAGCTTTCTTGAGTTTAGTATCTCTAGATTCTGTCAACAAAAGAGAAGGTATGTGATTCCTCTAATTGCCAGACTGGGAGTAACTGGCTGAAGTTCAGGAGAAGTGCTGACCATTCTAAGGAGGAAAGTGCATGAAACTTACTGAAAGTGAATCAATCTTACTGAACTTTGTACTGTTGATTATGGTCTAGATTTTCAGAACTGCATGGGCAGTTGCTGGTGAATGTGTGCAAATGGTCTCTCAGATGTCCAAGTGATGACCTGCATGCAAAATTCATGTAATTGTGTATATAAATTAGGCAAGCAATATGCCCGCTCATTCTTCATATTCAAGTTGTGAAAAATCTGGACCACTTGTATACTGATAACATGCAAACACCTGCAGCAACACGTACTTAGTTTTAAAATATGATTAAAATAAGCAATGTTTTCATCATTTTTCATCAAAAATTGCAAACATTTCCAAGTAGAACATTTCCCAGGCCTCCTATGGTGGGTGATTTCAGGTTTGCCTTCTCATTTTAAGATCTTCCTCTGTTCTTGATACACCAGGCCATGCATGGAGACCAAATGGGTGTTTTTAAGTGGTTCCTGCTTGAAGCCCTTGGTTCTCAATCATGTGAAATCTTTTAGAGTTGAAAGCCTGAACTCTGATGGAAATTTATAAGCCAAGAGAGTTATGTGCTAGGGGAGTTTGTAACTTCTGAAAGCTCCATAGGACACTCTGGTATCGCTTATAACTAAACAGATTCCATCTTCCTTGCTTCAATCACTTCAACACAGTTCCTCCCTCATATGGCACACTTTGCATGTTGGCAATGGATCTCTAGAAGAATCTTAAATCAGCTGAGTTAGCTGATTTAAAACACACCATGGAAGAAGTATATATTTTATAGTCTATAGGAATATCCAGAGGTAAAAGAAAATTCAACTTTAAACAAAATATGTAGTTTAAACTGATTACATCCTATAGGGCTGAATTTTCAAAAGTGCATAAACTGTGCCAAGTCTCCAGTGACTCTCATTATTTATTCACAGTGGCATATTTTTTCCCTATCTTTTGCCTCTAGCTGTCTGCCCAATTCTTCATTCTAACCTTCAAACACCTATTAAAGGAGCAGTGGTCCTGCCCAACCCGAAGTAAAACAGCTATAAATTTAGCAATATGTATTGAACTCAGACTCTTAATTAAAATAGCTTGAGTATTGATATTGCACTTGCTTCTAAACTAAAGCTTTAGACTGAAAATGTAGGCCTACAGAAGTAGGTCATGTATAAAGAGAAGGATGATCAGAGCCAGATGCATGTGGTCCGTTAGCAAAAGTAGGTGAACATTGACATGGCTCCAATACGGACACACTTTAATGGACATTTCAAAGTTGTTTATCAAATGTTAGCAGGGGCGGCTCCAGGCACCAGCGCAGCAAGTGCGTGCCTGGGATGGCAAGCCGTGGGGGACGGCGTGCCGGTCGCCGTGAGGGTGGCATGCCTGCGGGAGGTCCGCTGGTCCCGTGGCTTCGGCGGCAATTCGGGAGCGGCCGATCACCCACAGAAACGCTGCCGAATTCGCGTGACTGCCTGACTGCTGTGCTTGGGGCGTCAAAAAACAGAGCTGCCCCAGAATGTTAGTATTTGATGATCTTTCAGTGAGCTATGTAAATAGATCTGGTTGTCTCGGATCAGTGCCTAGGACACAGTTGTCCACATCACAACTAACTGAGCTAATTGGCAGCCTATTAGTAGTCCTGGCAGGGGCAACACTATATGAATGGGCATGAAACCCTCTTGTCCCAAGATTTGCAACCTTCAGGTCAGGGTTGTGACACATTGTTGGGGGAAATTTTCCAGTGCTGCTACTGCCCATGCTGGTTTCTATTCTATGAATATACAAAGGACTTTGAACTCTCTGTCTAGCAATGTAGCAGCCTTCAAGATTTTTTACCATACTGCGTTTATGTACTTAGTGTAACCTATACTAAGCATATATTTATACAGTACTATGTATGTGCATGGTGCATAGATACTACAAAAGCTTGAAATCTACATTAGATAACAAAGGAAATGATTAAAATTAAAAGGTGGCGGGGGGGGGAGGGAAGCATAAGGGAAAGGAGTGTAAAACAGTAACAGTTCATGAGATAGGCTTATTACTCATATGATCTTATAAAAGCTACTCATTGGATTTTGTTTATTTCTGATAATACTGTAATATATTTTATTCTGGGGACAGTGTCTGGAAAAGGGGCTCTGGAGAAGGTCAGTGACTGAAAACTGACTAGAAGAAGTGAATTTTGAGGGGAGATTTGAAGTAGGAGAGTGAGGTTGCATCATGCCCCAGGTCAAAGAAACTGTTCTAAATACGGGGGTGGAGTAACTTATGGGGAAAGGTTGCATAAGGGCAAGCTGAGTTGGCCTGGGGAAGGTATTGGGAATACACAGAAATCATTTGTAAAACGGGTGTATAGTGGTATAAAATTCCTGGTGCAGATATCAAAGAGACTGTCCTGCTAACATCTGAAAGCCTGACTGATTTATTTTAAGATGAATGCTTTAGACTGCTGCAGAGTTTATGGAACTAGTGTTGCATGTCAGGGTGAGCTATAATCAAACCAATCCAATCGGCAGTCCTCAATACTCTTCCTTGTAATGCTTTGAAAGTTCTATCATTAACCTTATCAATTTTTCTGTTGTACATGCTCCACACTCAGTTTCTTAATGAGCTTGACTCGAGTTTAGTGCAGCAATGCTACATTAAAGGGCTATTTTCTAACTCACAGATCTGGAAAATAGGGTTTAATCAATGACCATTAGACCTTGCTTTCCCTTCTGGCATACAATGCCTTCTTTTCATTCAGGGTTCCTGTATTATTGTTTTAATAGGTTATGATTGGCATTTGGCACTGTGTTACAGGGGCAGACAGGCCCTATTAATAGGAAGAAATGAAAGTATTATGGAAGAAAACAATGTAAGCAGGACAGAAAAACTCAAAACTAAGACCCAAATTCTGTCACGCTCTCTTCTTTCCTCATGACATCTGATTTCCCCTCAAAGTACAAAGGTATACAGCCAACAAAGGCAAAATACCACCAAAAATTATTGTGGAAGGTTATTTTCTAGGTATAAGCAATAAACAATCCTAACCAATGCTAAGAACATGCTTTTTTCCTTGCATCTGATGGGCTCAATCATGACGGTTTTACTCAGTGTCTACTCCTAAAGAAATTCACCCCTGTGCATTTACGCCCTCAAATGCTTATTTCCTATTAATAAGACCTGTCTGCCTCAAAAGACTTCAGTGGGAGCTGAGTGGTACATATGCTTTTTGTGTTCCCTTTACACAAGAAAGATTTCCAGTTACTCTGTAAACCTCCCATTGACTTCAACAATGTCAAGTAGACATTGAAGGCCTGATTCTATGAAGCTTAGAGTGCCTGAGAAAGGCTCAATCCCAGGATTTGGCTCCATGATAGTTAACAGGTGTTCATCAGGTTCTCAGCTTCTCGTTGGAACTGGCCACATGACACTAGCTCAGATCTCAGCAGACTGTGAGAAAACAGGTTGTGAGCTCAAGAAAATGTGCCGGTGCCAACCTGCAGTAACAAGCACAGAGCAACTCAGCAGCTGTTAGATTATTAGGAGGAGGAGCTCCCCATTCTGCTCCTCCTCCACATGATGTTTTGGGCCACTTTTCCCCTGGCCCAGTCACAATACACATTTCTGCCGCAGCGCTCTCATTTACATTGAATTTTGTGCTCTATGTATCTCAATAGCCAGAAAACCATGAAGATACTGGGCATCTCCACTAATATGAAGGAATGGAATAATACAATAATGGGCCCAGTTTTTTTCCTAGTCAAGCCAATGGGGATTCTGAAATTGACTTCCATGGGACAGTGATCAGGCCCTACATCAGTACTGGGCCTATCTGAACACTGATGTGAGTGGAATTTTTTATATTTGGACAAAAGGACGAAAATGATTTCATCTATAGTTTTAATCACATACACATGGCAATTGCTACTGAAACAGGAAGAGAATCAAATGGGAACTTGGGTCTAGATAAATATAATAGTTCTATATGTATTCAAGTATTTTGTGAAAAGCAGGAAGGAAAAAAATTCACAGGCTGGTGTGATCCCACATAGCACATGTTCCCTTTGTTACAGTAGTAATTATTTCAGTTCATGCACTGTATGAAATGCAGACTGGATTTCATTTTTATGCACCCTATGACTAGGGCCCAGAAGCCCCCTGCAGGAGGCCTCAGGGTCCTGCACACCCTTCCCAGGAAAGGAGCAGTGGAGCTAAGTCCTTCAAGCAGCCTAGAGAAATCGGCAGCCAATTAGGAGGCTGCAAGGGGCTAGCCAATTAGAGGGTTGCAGGCTAGTATAAAAGGAGCTACAGTGCAGACCAGCATCAGTTCCTTGCTTGTGTCAGAGGAGTTCAGATGCTGCTCCTGGCTGGCTAAAGGGAACTGTAGCACCATGGACAGCTCAGTGCTGGCAGGGACTGGGAGAGAGAGAAAGAGCTCCTGGCTGAACATAGAAGAGCCCTGAAGCACTGGTGAAGGCTGGGGCTGCAGGGAAGTGGCCCACGAAACTGAAAGCAGTTTTGTTAGAGACAAGGGCCTGGTATACACTACGACTTTAATTCGGATTTAGCTGCGTTAATCCGAATTAATCCTTAACCCGTCCACACAACGGAGCCAGTTACTTCGAATTAAAGGGCACTTAAAATCGATTTCTGTACTCCACCCCGACGAGCGGAGTAGCACCAAAATCGATTTTGTTAATTCGAATTAGGGGTAGTGTGGCCGCACACCACCGAATTAATGTGGTTAAAATTAATGGGGTAGTGTGGCCGCACACCACCGAATTAATGTGGTTAAAAACCGAATTAATGTGCTTAGTGTGGCCGCACACAATCGAATTTATACAATCTATTTCCCAAATTCGAATTATCTAAATTCGAATTAATCTCGTAGTGTAGACGTACCCATGGTGATCCCTGTGCTAGAACCTGGAGTAATGTGCCGGCCTGGGTCCCCATAGGCCACTGGGGAAGTGGCTTACAATTAGACAGCGATAAACCCCCAGAAGGTGATCTGAACTGTTAAGAGGCCCAGCCGGAGAGCTGGGGCCAGAACAGACTAGAGTGGGCAAAGAATCTCTAGGGAGGAAGCCCTGGGGGCATGGTCCCCTACCAGTGCCAGGAGTGCTTAAAGACGTTGGACTAATACCCAAGAAGGGATCTGTTTGACTTGTGTTCTGTACAGACTGTGAGTGACTTGGCCAGAGGGCTGAGTCACTAGAAACTGCTAGAGAAACTGCCAGAAGGGGGTCACCATAAACTCAGAAAAGTGCAGACACACCTGACCAGAAGGGAGTGCTCACAAGAGGTGGGTGCCACGCTGTTACACAGCCGTTCACGCTGACTTAATTATAAACAAAAATTAAAGATCTTCTTTAACTTCTACTTTTTAGTAGCTCCAGCAAATTTCAGAGTCCTAGTTAGATAAATATTTGAGGTGTGGCAAGTCTTGTACCATTAAAAAATGTTTTGCACCTGTTTCATTCTTAACTCCCTATGTATGGTACTCATAGTCCACTGTTCGCCTGCTTCTTTATGTGCACGTTATGGCCAATATTAATGCTGACCCCAGACAGGTCCAATGAGGAAAGTGATGCAGGGAACTCCTTTTCCCCAGTTCACCCCTGCTGGGGGGGGGGTCATCATGGTTTGTCTGCGTACGCTCTCTGAACAAAAGACCTGCAAAAGCACTAGAACTGACAGAACTGCATAGGGCAGATTAGAGATGTAGCCAGGCCCCATCCTCCCAGTGTATCAACTAGTATCAGGTGGGAAGCAGTGGGAGAAAGCACACACTACTCTTTTTGTACAAGTATAGTAAGTGCTGCTCCCTGAATGTCCCATTATGTCTCCCTTTTACTACCACTTGGGCACTAGAGCTGCTAAGCTTCTCCACAGGTTTTCCCACTGGCAGTCAGAGCTATAATTTAACCATTTATCTTTAGGTTCAATATTTTACCCTCGCCCCATGCAAGAAAACATGTCAGAACCACGTAACGTGAGTGTCATTTATTGGTTTAGTTTTCTCTTTCATTATGTATTAACCTCAGTCCATTTAAAAAGCTTCTCCATGGCAAATGCCCTCTCCATCATATCACCTTGATATCTTTACACCTATCACACTTAATCCATTCTCCAGCTGGGTTTCAAAGGACTCCATATGTCTATGCTCTCCTATTTGGACTCTAAGGAGCTGATAGCCAGATTATTTCGTACTGTAATGTATTCCATACCTCACTTCATAGACTCTTCATGAAAGAAGACAGCTTCATGGTAATTTATATTCTGGTGCTATCATGAATTTAAGATAACCCCCTTTTTCC
Source organism: Terrapene triunguis (assembly GCF_002925995.2). Lineage (NCBI taxonomy): Eukaryota > Metazoa > Chordata > Testudines > Emydidae > Terrapene > Terrapene triunguis. The sequence goes on from NW_020664417.1 coordinate 80,263,179, forward strand.
ATTTGCAGATTCCACATTCCTCATTTGGTCATCAGGTGAAATAGCTACAGCTTCTTGATATGAATCTCACAAGCTATATACATCCACATTAGGCCAACTACAGAATACTTTTTATAGTACCACAACGTTTTATTCCTTTTATTGTTCAATTTTGAAATAACCTCCTTTCCTATATTATATGTCTTATATATTATTAGTTACTTCATTTGTTTAGTTGAGCAAAAACAATGCTTAGAAATTACACTTATCTGAAAAAATTGGGGCCAAAACTTCAAGTGATACCTTAACATTCGTGCACCCTGAAAATTCTTCCCTCGATTTTTTTTTTTATAGTTTGGATGGACAAAATATGCTTGCCCCAAAACTCAAATTTGCACTTTAAAATAGCAGATGCACATCCATACTAAACAGTACTTTCATAAACTCTTCACAAAGAGACTATCTAAATTGTTCAGAACCATCTGTCTATTGATAGAGGGTTGTGGGCTTTTCACTCAGCTGTGTTTGTAGTATGAACTGCAAGGAGGAGGAGTTAGAGAAGTGCTTCCAATCAAGACCCTGAATAACTCTTGTATAGATTCAATGGTTTGCTCAGTTTTTGTCACTGTTTTGTTTTCTTTAGCATGTCTGCAACTGACAAGCTAGCACATTTCGTAACATGTTGCACTCCAGTACATACACAGAGATGCACTATCTACAAATGATGAACATTAACAAGTGTTTGCAGCAAAACATAGCTTAGGAACTTACGTTTGGAATGTTTGTCACAGAGGGCTGATGCCCTCATGTCACAGAGTCTCAAGGATCCTTTGCTGCTGCTGTAGACAAAGAGATTGCAATGGTGGGGATGAAACTCGGATGCAGTAATCACTTCCGTCAAGTCCTCCATGTTGGCTGGCTTTATATCTACAATGTCTGAATGGAGGTTTTATTAAGGAAAATTAAATTGGTTACAAGTAAGTTATGAATCTTGCCACCTCTTTGAAGGCTTATATAGACATTTTCCACATGTTTACAGACAAATAAATTAGTTTTGAATAAAGCATTCTCATTTGTTTGAGAAGAGACATTCAGCATTATTCTGTTTGGCAGTAGCTTTTCTTATTTAATGGTTGCACCACAGAGACAATTAAATTTTCATAACAAAATTAATATAGGACCATTATCTAACATACCTTACTGTGGGTGTCATTAATATGCCTACATTTGCAGTAAAGTGTTGGTGATGGAGATATGGCAGTTGAGGTTTTCAGATCCGTTCAGGGGATCTGATCACCCATCTTTCATTTAAACTAAAGGAGAATCAGTAGCTAAATTCCCTGCACTGCTTGGCAAATCACAATCATCAGTATTTCCCCATAACTGCAATGGCAATTACTGCTGTAGCTCAGATAACACTGATGTATAGATAGCAGCCACTGTACAGCTCACTTTCCCTCCATCCAGTCTACTTAAAATATTGCTGCTAAGACAACTTTCCTCTCCCACTCTTTCGACCTCATCATCCCCTCCTTCACTGGCTTCTTGTCCTTTGCTGTATCAATGTCAAGGCCCTTGTCCTCTGCTTCAGTGCTTCACAGTTTTCCCCAGCCTGCACCACTGCTCTTATTTCCTCTTTCTTTCCCTCTCATTCCCTCCTCTCCTCTAATCCTCTCTCCTAGAACCTCCCTTGGGTCTGCTTCTCCCATTCCCAGCTTCATACCTTTACCCATGCCCCTCCCTGTGCTTGGAATTCCTCCTTCCAATACACTCCTTTCCTCTCAACCTAATTCTATCCTATATACAACACTGGGTGGTTAGATAACCTAGAGCAGTGTTTCTCAAATGCGGCCTCCAGAGGCTTTTCTTGCGAGAACCCCTGACCTAGAGGTTGGACGGTGGTACTAAAAGAAGTTGATTTTATATTGTTTGTAGTGCATGTTCTTAGAATCTCGGGCCAAGCAGATGGAAAGTTGTAGGATGATAGAGGCTCTTTGCTGAAACAGCAAATGGAATTAGAACCGTAAACAGACATTCAGAAGTGTCATGGGCTATCACAAAATGGTAGATGAATGTGAGCCACCCGGATATTTCAGACCTAAAAGATGCAAATGCTATGTAAGGAGGGGGAATAATTGGTTATAATTGACATTGACATACATTAATAGATCACAGAAGCTAGATAGACTGGAAGACCTAACAGGTTTCCCACCCATCCCTTATCTCCATCAGTGCAAGTGTCAAGAAAGTCTTTTTACTGGTAAAGGATATCAAGAAGGTCACTAACTAGTATAGCTAAAAGACTTTCAGCTAGATTCTGGTCTCATTTACAGCAGTGACATCAATGTAACTCCACTGTATTTGATGAGTTAATCTTTATTTACACTGGTATGTAAGATCAGAATCAAGCCTGTAGTCTGGACAATTTGTATGATTGCCCTAAAATTATGGGAATCATTGCCTTACATCATTATGCAACTTAGAGAGGATTTTTAAAAAGGTATGTGCATTTTTTTCACATGCAAATTGTATACAAACTTAGATGCACGTATGCAAACTGATGAGTGTGAATATGTACCAGTCTCAATGCAAAAATCAAGGTTTGTGCATGCACAAGAGTGCACGCTTGTGTGCTGCTTTTGAAAATCGCACTGAGGGCTAAATTTCAAAAAATGGTATAAAAAAACTGGTGCCTCCAATTTTTCATGTCTCACCTTTTCCAAATAGAATTTTCCAAATGAGTCCAATCTTGCTCCCATTGAAATCAATGGGAATTTTGTCATTGCCTATAATAGGAGCAGGTTTGGGTCCTGCAGCTGTGAATACAAATTGTGTAGATGCCTAACTAATCTATCTGCATGGGCAAATGCATTTAGAAAGCATAAATCAGAGTTCTGTGTGTGCCAAATTTTAGATGTGAAAATATGTAGACAATTTCAGGTGCTGAGTAAAGGACCTCTGAAAATTTGCCCAAATGTCCCATTTTTGGTAAGAAAAAATCATAAACATAGAATATACTATGAGCTTCACTACAAATTTAAGTTCCAGCAGTGCAGTCCATTGTGGAAAATTCCCACTGAAGATAATGCTTATTACTGAAATCAATGTAAATTTCTGTGAAAAAGGGACTGTAGCTCTGAGCTCTTATCTGGTCATATCTGAACTATATAACACACCAATTAAGTATCCCATGTACACATCAGCCAATCAATCACTATTATTAAAAATTGATATGATGCATAACTTATATGGTACTCCTCAGTCACAGCCATTCATATAGATCCCATGCTTTGGAGATCTTATGCTCTGGGAAAGACACAAAAAATAAAAAACAAGAGAAGATATGGAACAACAGCTCAGGAAAGGGGAAGTGAGAAGAGAGATTTCTGGTGAAGAAAAGGAGGAAGGAATATTTCCTAGAAGAAGAGGATTTTAAGAAAGCAGTAGTTGAGGAGGCATTGTGATGGAGCGTTCATTCCCACACCAGCTCTGAAGGGGTGAAGGTGGCCCAGAAGGGCCCCATTCACCTTCACAGATGCACCTGATGGGAGGCCCAGGGACTGATAAATACTAATTGCTGATGATGCCCAACTGGTAACGGATTATAAAGAGGAGAAGTTTGTAGTACCAGGAGGCTGCAGGGAGAAAGTCTGTAGTCACTCTCTGGGAGCAGGAAACCCAGTAGGGAGAATAAGTCCTGGGATCCTGCCTCTGGAAGAAGGGTCAACCCCAGAGGAGTTGTGGAGAAAGAAAGCCTGAAAAGGCAGGGTAGGAAGAAGCTCAGAGAAACAGCAGCAAGGAGGGGGACTGTGTAGACCTTGGCTGATGGTTATGGGGTCGCTAGACTGGAATCCAGTGTAGAGGAAGGACCTGGGTTCCACTACCAGCCACTGGGAAGTGGTGCTGGACTGTTTGAGGTGCAATCTGAACAGCTAGTCCAGCAAGACTTTGATACCCCAGAAGGGAAAGGGGGGGTATATAGTGACCTAGCCAGAGGGCTGAGTTGTGAGTAGGGAGCACTGTGAATTTCTGTAGCGACGGAATGACCACTAGCCATGCATGTGCCATGCAGACGAACTGCTATGCCATGCCTGCCCAGGAGGAGGAGGTGCTCTTGTGGTGAGTGAACACCATTACAGGCATACAGTGAAAAGAAAGAGTAATAGTACGGCAGAGTATCTGAGTAAGACTATATTCTCACATGATCCTCATCGTTGTAGTGTCTGCAAACCTTCCAAAGACTAATGAATTTATTTTCACAATACCCCTGCGGAAGAGGAAAGTATTACTATTCTATCCTTCGGATAAGGAACTGGGGCAGAGAGAATAAGTTGCTTGCCCAAGGTCACACCGAAAATCCACGATAGAGCTGTGAAGTGAACACAGATCTATTGAATCCCAGATCAGTGCCTTAAACATGAGACCCTCCTTCCCAGCTGTCATGCTTCCCAAAACATAAAATTTGAATCAATTGGCATAAGAGATCATTTGAACATTCCCGGAGAATGAGATAATAGGAAAATGTTGTTTTATTAATGGCCAGAAAAGTCATATGTTGTCTTACTAAGCCAGTCCCTGTGCTTGTTGAAGTAGACAGAAAAACTTTAATTGATTTCAGTGGGAGCAGGGTCAGGCCCATCACAGAAATTACAACTACTCTTTGATCTTTCCTGAGCCTGTAGATTTCAGAAGCATTAAAATGAAATTAAAATTTAAAAGTAACAATATGCAAGTGTAGATAAAATTATCATAAGTTTGCCTGGCTTCACACTGACCATATCATATATTACACTGAATTGGTTTTAAAAAGAAAAACGGCAGTGAAGAATGGGAGTAGCTGGTGACATTTCATAACAAGAGGACATGAATTAATGTTGCATTTCAATGGCATTCCTAAGAAATTACTTACAGTATCACATTTGCATCCATCTCTAGGAATCCATCATCATTAATGTTAGTACAATGAATACCAAGATGTGGTAACACTGATTTACCACCTATTATGAAGTATCCCTAAATGTTCTTAAAATTCTAACGGGCAGAAATATCCTTTATTTGGTTATTTGCATTTGGTAAATCTGTCTGAAGAAATTTGTTAGTAAAAGCCATTGCTTTCAGTGATTGAATTGCTTTCAGGAGATCAGAGGAATTACGGTAACTCGATGCAAGAATTTCACCTGTTAGTGGAGAAGATGAATAATTGCTGAGTGATGAGAAAGATATAAAATATAAATAGAGTGTGCGAAACAGTCAGACCAAGTATCATTTTTCTGGAAGCTGAAGATGGTATTGATGAATTTCCCTTCATTGTACAAAATGAATAGCCCCACGCTGAATAATGAAATTAAATATTCCATTTCCCAGCTGAAATACATAAAACACTTGGAACAGAAGCCATTTCTAGATGCGATCTCCATCTCCATTGAGACAGAGTAGACTTCATTGCCTTTCGTGGATCATACATTAAATGTATGAACAAAACCCATAATTCCATCAGATTGAAGCAAAAATAAAACAAGTGTATAGCCCCTATACTAAAGTAAAATAATCAAAAGAAACAAACTGTTGAAGAGATTTACCCCTAGTAAGTTTGTAATATGTAAGGAACAGCCCAGTACTTTGACAGCTACATAACCCAATGTATCAGAAACAGATTATGTCACAGAAAAGAACATTTTTCTCATCTTTTAATTTTTGCCATCCATCTGACAACTATCAAGTATGGCTCGACAGGTGATGTGTGGGCACTGTATTTAAACTAGTATGACAAGCGATGGGCAAGCAGAACAGAAGCATCTCCCATGAGACACTTTGCATTTTTATTTTTCCATTTCCCCCTTATGCTGGGTTTTACCTGGTATTCTATAGCAGAGAAATACAGAACAATTGTGCCAGGTACTCTGTTCTAGATCCAGCCCCCTTTGTGCAACCTGAGCTGCTCAAAAGAAGATGGAAGCTGGTAGTAGCCAGCCAAATGAAAAATTCCTCTGCTGGAGGGGACTCTTTTATGGCACAAAGCTGATGGAAGCAGCTCCTACATTAACTGCCACCCCCCAATACCAGTGTTCGGGGTGTACTGGAGGCAGGGAGGGATGTCTTGTGTAGAGCACAACTCTGCCACAACAGTTCACAGCTGGCATATGGGCCCTTAAGAATGATAGCTAGCTGGTATAAATGAGAGAAGTGCTTACACTGGGTCTGATGCTCTGATATCCCCACCTTCCTCTTGCACCAAGTGGATCTCAATGCAGGAGAGAATCTAGGCACACATGCTTTAGAGAGCTGGAAAAGCCATACAGTCTGATTCACCCTCGGTAGTTCAAAGGGCTGCAATTCACGCTTCCCTGAACAAGCTGGGGTTGCTGCGCTTAAGTGGGGGAGATTCACCCTGGGGAAAAGGCAAGTGGTGTTTACACGGCTGCTGTCTCCCCAGGGGCCTGATAAGGGAGATGAATTTTAATTTATGGCAGAGGCCAACGATGGGAGAGGGGGAGGACTGAATCAGCAAATCTTCACAGTGCCTTCATTGCCACCCGCTTTGGAAGCTATGCACGCTCCGGACACCATGTGCTACTGCTGCACTCCCCTTCAGGCCTGGCTTTCCCCATTGGCCTGGACTGCACAGGCAGAACATTGATTCACATGAACATAATAATAGAATTGAAAGTCACCACGGAAATAAAGTGTCTCAGCCCCTCCTAACTCATTTCAACACTATCTTGCTCCATACAGGGCTGCTTCTCCAGTGCCTGGCTCAGTGATATGGGATGAGGCTACTAGGGAGCTGATGGATTTTCTAGCAGTTCTCCAGGGAAAGATGGACATGAAAGATTTACCATGCCTGCAGACTATGGTGGAGGGTGAGTTCTCACAGCTGGATCTGCAGAGCTGGAAGGAGTTAGTAGTAGTGGGAGTATTATTACAAGAGCAGAGAGAGCACACTGAGGCCCGTGAAGTTAGTGCTCAGTCGCTTACAGGGATGCCTTGAGTGTCTCCAGGAGTAAGTCACTTGCTCATTACTTTTAGTTCCCTTGTAGGCTATGTGATGGAATACACAGCAATTCCACTGGCAGGACTGCACGAAGCTGGATGTACTCAAACCCTATGGACCCTCTACCAGCAACACCATAGGTAGCAGAAAAAAGGAGCATTTAAGATGGGGGAAGGAAAGATTGGGTCTCTGAAGGCCCAGGGGGATAACCTCTTGGACTCCCAAATTGGATGTTACTTAACCTTCAGACCTGGGTTAACAGTTACACCTACTGGGAGTTTGACAGCACGGCAGCTCCCACATCTCTCCTCCAGAACTAGTTCAGCCAGGCGGTTGACTCTGCAGCTTCATAGGACTTCAGTCAAACATGGGAAGGCGTCCCACAATCAATTTATTGTTTATGTCATTGCTTATAAGGTGCTAGACCTGTGCAAAGCATTTTACCCAGTTAGAAATGGGCCCTAACCATAGGACCTTCAGTTGGGGGGCGGGATAGCTCAGTGGTTTGAGCATTGGCCTGCTAAACCCAGGGTTGTGAGCTCAGTCCTTGAGGGGGCCATTTAGGGATCTGGGGCAAAATCAGTACTTGGTCCTCCTAGTGAAGGCAGGGGGCTGGACTCGATGACCTTTCAGGGTCCCTTCCAGTTCTATGAAGCATAATGGAAAAAAACAAAAAGGAGGAGGAAGGAGCACAAGGGGCAGTGTGATAAAAGCCATGTAGCTTTGAGTGGGCAAATAGGGTCAGGTTACTAAAAGGCTTCTTGCTGATATGAGTGAAGTCAGTGGAAGTTTTGCCATGGACTTCAGTGGGAATGGATAGGTTCTAAAGCGAGTCTCGCCATTATTCATAGTACAGGCCTGGGACTAGCAGGATTAGTGCCAACAGCTGTTGAGCAGATGATATTAAAATGAGGACAACATGACAGGAGATTTGTTCCACTGCCTTTCAGCCATTGCATCCAACGGAACATCCCCTTCTGGGAGAAAGTATTCAGTAAAGTTTCTTTTTATTGCAGGTTATGAAGATGACCTGCCCCCAATCCAAAATTTGCATTAATGAGACTCCCTCACTTGATCAGCTAGAATATAAATTAGTGGGTCCACTTTATGCCTGTGCCAAAACATGTATAATGAGAATGTGGAAAATAAGCAGGGCTCCTGCTGAATGAAAAGAGTTCCAGGATGTTTCCTTTTATGATAATGGAAACATTGCACAGTTTCCTGAAAATAGATTATCTCCTTTGAACCGCAGAGTATGTATTAAAAAACCTAGCTATTTCTCCAGCAGATACCACCAGGGATTCCTACAAGGCACTGGGTTTGGCAGAAAACTTGTAACTGAATAAAATGCACAAATCAAGCTATACCAGGGGTGGGCAACCTATGGCCTGTGGGCTGGATCCGGCCCATCAGGGCTTTGGATCCAGCCCGCGGGATTGCCACCCCTCGTGGCGCCGCAGGACCCGCGCCATTCCCAGAAGTGGCCGGCACCATGTCCCTGTGGCCCCTGGGGGAGCAGGGGCAGAGGGCTCTGTGCGTTTCCCTCACCTGTGGGTACCTCCCCCCACAGCTCCCATTGGTGGGGAATGGGGAACCGTGGCCAATGGGAGCTTTGGGGGAAGTACCCGCAGGCGAGGGCAGTGCGCGGAGTCCTCTGCTTCCCACCCTTCCCCAGGGGCCGCAGGGACGTGGTGCCGGCTACTTTGGGGCCAGGGCAGGCAGGGAGCCTGACTTAGCCCTGCTGCGCACCACTGCCACTCCGGAGGTAAGCAGCGCCGGGCCGGAGCACGCACCCTGAACCCCTCCTGCACCCCACACCCCAACCCCCTGCCCTGAGCCCCCTGCCACACCCATCCTGCATCCCAACGCCCTGCCCTGAGCCCCATGTACACCCCGCACCCCTTCTCCGCCCCAATCCCTTGCCCTGAGCCCTTTCCTGCACACTGCACCCCCTCCCACACCCCGCACTCCCTCCCACACCCCAACCCCCTACCCCAGGCCTACATTCATGGCCCGGCATGCAATTTCCCCACCCAGATGTGGCCCTCGAGCCAAAAAGTTTCCCACCCCTGAGCTATACCATGTACAGGACTGAATCCTCCAACTCTGGCAAGATCTTCCCTGGCTTCAACAGGGATTTTGCCAGAGCAAATATGCACTCAGAGCAAAATGCAGTGGACCCCCATTTGTCCAAGTGGCACAGGGACATGCACTGTGTATAAACAGGGGGTTTGGAATGGTGAGTTTTCCATAAAAGTGATGCACATTTCAGAAAATAACCTCAATTCAGGTAATGGGAATTTTTAGAAACAAGGGGGTCAGCAAATGGAGCTCTCATCCTAAACCAAATGTAGACTTGCTAAAGTTTGTACTGTTTTCATTTTGGTATTTCTGAGAGTTGTTTCCTTAATTAATCATTTGATCACAATATTTTCATCAAAAGAAGAGAGTGGGGAAGATTCTGTGCTATGATTCCAGAGATAGAGGCATACCACCATGCATGCCCCACACCAGTTATGTCAGTCCTATGCTACTCCTGTGCTGAGGGAATTCTCCCCCAGCCTGTTGTGGTTTCTTTACTGCGTCTGTGCACTGGGGGAGCACCATATACAATCAGAAGGCAGAATCAGCCCTCAGTATGTTCAATGACACAGTGTCAATTTATATTTTTAAAAAGTAGTAAACTAATTATCAGACTTTTCAACATGGAATTATATATAAGCGCCTTCTTTCTTCCTTCCTTCCTTTCTTATTTAAGGAATACTATGTGTTTTCATTGTCCTATCAGACAGTCCTCTCTTCTGAATCTGTACCTTTCAACCTGTTCTCGAGTCATAGCTTTATGGAATGGATCATCAATAGGTTAATGTATCTGGCCTTTCACCTGATTGTACTGTCTTTCCTCAGGCAGAGAGACCCAGTATTTATATTCTAACTACTCCTAATAGCCACAGTGGCAGTCCTTTTCTATCAGTACCCAGCTTTCTTCCAGCATTCTGCTAAAAGCATGTAGCATATGGGATTATTTTTAAACCTAGAGTTCCAATTACATCGTCTGCACCATTCAGCTCTTCTGAGCCACAGCAACACTGACTGCAGCATAACTGATGCTCCTTCAAGCTTTCTTGTACCTAATATTTGCTAATTCTAGTTATTGATCTAGTGCTCTAAGATAACTTACTGGTACAAGGTCAGTCCAATCCACTTCTTTAATTCCATGATCTTTGGGACAATGATTTTCTTGATGTCACATCAGACTTGGGAACTTTGGTGCAAATTCAGACTGCCTGGGCTCTTTGCTGGAAATTTAAATCTCAGAAGGCCTAATTCTGTAAGGTGCTAAGTGTTTCCTGCCAATTGCTATCTACTGATGGTACTTATATGGTCCCCATTATTGTAGAATCTGACCACCTCAAAACCTTTAATATATTTATCCTCACACCATGCCTGTGAGGCAGGCAAGTGCTATTATCCCCATTATACAGAGAGTGAACCGAGGCATAGAGAGACTAAGGGACTTACCCAAGGTCACACAAGTTTGTGGTAGAGCAAGGACTTGAATGCACATCTCCAAAGTCTGAGGCTTGCACCCTAACCACTGGGTTAGGAACTTAATTGAGAGTTGGGGGCACTCAATGATGATAATACTACTTAGCTCTTATATAGCACTTTTAATCCCTCTATCTCAAAGCACTTTACAAAAAGGTCATGATATGATACCCATTTTACAAATGGGGAAAACTGAGGTACAGAGATGCAAATACACTTGCTAAAAGTCATCCAACAGGCCAGTGGCAGAACCAAGACTAGAACTCAGGTCTCCAGGCCACTGCTCTGTCCACTAGTCTACATAGTTTAAGTGCATTAGGCCTGGTCTACACTAGGCTTTTATGTCGACTTTAGCGCCGTTATATCGAATTAACCCTGCACCCGTCCACACCAGGAAGCCATTTAGTTCGACATAAAGCTCTCTTTAAATCGATTTCTGTAATCCTCCCCAACGAGAGGATTAGCGCTAAATTCGACATGGCCATATCGAATTAGGCTAGGTGTGGATGGAAATCGATGGTAATAGCTCCGGGAGCTATCCCACAGTGCACCACTCTGTTGACGCTCTGGACAGCAGTCCGAGCTCGGATGCTCTGACCAGCCACACCCCCGGGAAAATTTGAATTCATTTTCATTTTCCTGTCTGGGCAGTTTGAATCTCAGTTCCTCTTTGGACATCGAGGGGAGCTCAGCAGCAGTGGCAACTATGCAGAGCTCTCCAGCAGAGATGGCCGTGCAATCTAATAGAAAGAGGGCCCCAGCATGGACTGATCGGGAAGTCTTGGATCTCATCGCAGTGTGGGGCGATGAGTCCGTGCTTTCAGAGCTGCGCTCCAAAAGAAGGAATGCTAAGATCTACGAGAAGATCTCCAAAGCCACGGCAGAGAGAGGCTACAGCCGGGATGCAACGCAGTGCCGCGTGAAAATCAAGGAGCTGAGACAAGGCTACCAAAAAACCAAAGAGGCTAACGGACGCTCCGGATCCCAGCCCCACACATCCCGTTTCTACGAGGCACTGCATTCCATCCTGGGAGCGGCTGCCACCACTACCCCACCCCTGACCGTGGACTCCGAGGATGGGATCATGTCCGCGGCCGGTTCCTCGTCGGACATGACAGCGGACGGGGAAGATGAAGAAGGAGATGAGGAGGACGAGGCAGTCGACAGCGCTGGCACCGCTGATTTCCCCGACAGCCAGGAGCTCTTCATCACCCTTACCGAGATCCCGTACCAACCGTCCCCATCCCTTACCCCAGACACAGAATCAGGGGAAGGATCAAGCAGTAAGTGCTGTAAACATGTAAACATTTATTTAAAACAGAACGGTAATATTTATACTATTAACAATGTATATTTATAAAAGTGCTGTAAACTAGTAAAAAAATAATCAGGTACAAAACAGGAATATTTACAAAGGTAACAAATGGGTTTTCATGATTTCTCTGTCTTAGGCTCTTCTCAATTTAGTCCCAAGTGTTTTAAAAAATTTTCACAATGTCCGTTACTACATGATTCCCAGGCCCAAGACGCTCCACTCCAAAGTCCCAGTGCACCTACGCGAAAATCCGGTCAATGTGGCCGGGGATCGACGAGAAATCCTCGTAGGAGAACTCCTCGTAGGTCTCGTGGAGGTAGAGCTCAAGCCTGTTGATCAGGTTCCGGGGTAGGGCGATCTTAGTGGGCCCTCCGTGGTAGCAGACATGTCCCCTCCACGCCACAATCAAGTACTCCGGGATCATGGCCCGACATAGCATGGCGGCATACGGCCCCGGTTTCTGCATGCTTTCCCGCAGCATGCGTTCTCTCTGGGTGTCCGGGATCCTCAGGAGGGTGATGTCGCTCATGACGCCCTGCTTTGAATTAGGGAGGGGAATGTTAGTATTGGGACTGCTTTACAGCCACGCGGTGGAGGGAGAGGGGCAGCATACAGGGATCTTTCCCTGGGACAGCCGCGAGGGGGTGGGACAGGGGCAGAGTTGATGCTGTCCTGATTGCTGGCAGCAGAGACTGGCATTGCTTTCAATGTGAAAGGAGGCCAGTGCTACTGCTGGAGTTTTAAGCAGCCACAAGTCTGCGGCTTACCATTATTGCCCGCTCCAGAAGTTCAGGTCTCCAGCCACAGTTCTCTGAACACTCCAAGACCTCCGCAAGTCCACAGGCACTGAAGGCGACGGCCGAAAATTCGACCTTGTCCTGAGTGCGCATGTGAGAGGTTCAGTGCATGGTCTTGTTCACAGAGAAAGACTAGGTTCTTTGTATACAATTTCATTTATCTGTCTCAGGAATTCACTCCCTTTTTACAATTCACACAGACACATCTGCGACTGTCTCCCAACCCAGCCTGTCAGCACACTCCCAGAGGCTAGCGCAGATTAGGCGGAGGAAGAAGAAGACGCGTGAAGACATGTTCTCAGAACTAATGGGATGCTCCCGAGCCCAGGCAGCCCAGCAGACACAGTGGAGGGAGAACTTGTCACAAATGCACCGAGCAGTCATGGAACGGGAGGAGAGGTGGCGTCAGGAGGACCAACAGGCTACTGAAAAGCTGCTTGGACTAATGAGGGAGCAAACGGACACGCTCCGGCGCCTTGTGGATGTTCTGCAAGACCGGAGGCAGGAGGACAGAGCCCCGCTGCAGTCTATCTGTAACCGCCCTCACCCGCCACCAAGTCCCACACCACCCTCACCCAAACTCCAAAGAAGGAGGGGCGGCAAGGGCCGTTAAAACTTTCAGTCAACCCCTGCAGACTGCTCTAGCACTAGAAGGCTGACATTCCCCAAAATTTCATAAGTCCTTTCCCACCCACCTCACAGAAGCCCCCGTCCAAGTTTCACACCCCACGTTTCATGTCTGGTTCGCAATAAAATGTTTGTTTCTGTCCATTACTGTTTCAGTCAGGTTCTTTTGAGGGAGAGTCTGTCTGGAGGGGGGGAAGGGGCTTGGTAATTGGACAGGACAGTGACCTTTAGCAGGGTACAGAGGCGGTGTCAGGTCCAGCATCAGGACACATACACAGTGCAGTCACTGGTTACCCTGGTCAGTCTGGGAGGTGTTTTTCATGTTCTGGGGGGGGGGGGGGGTTGCTCTGTGACTTTGTGGCGGGGGAGGGCAGTTACAGATCTTATGCAGCGGTCCTTATCCTGGCTCACAGATCCAAGCAGCAGGGGATCTGTAACCCTACTCCCCCTGCCAGAAAGTCACATAGCCGACACATACACACAGTCCCCCCCAGGAGTGCTGGCAGGCTCCATTGAAATAACCAGTCCACCAGTGCGGAGCCTGTCATTCCGGGAGTTTAGAAGCATCATTTGCATCAGAACACTGAACCCGCCCCCCGCCACAGTCTGCGTCCCCGGTTTAAAATAGTCCCGCGAAAACAGCAATACAGACAACGGTGTTCATTAACAAAATCGAAATGATTTTATTTTTTGGGAAGGGGAAGGGGGTGAAGGGGGTATGTAACTGGAGAGGATAGTCAAAATGAACTGGGTAAAGAAACGGGGGCAGGTTCAGCTTTTCTGTCCACAAACTGAAAAGTCACTGGTTGCCCTGCTCACTCAGGAACCTAGCTTTCAAAGCCTCCCGGATGCACAGGGCGTCCCGCTGGGATCTTCTAATGGCCCGGCTGTCTGGCTGGACGTAATCAGCACCCAGGCTATTTGCCTCTAGCTCCCACCCCGCCATAAAGGTCTCCCCCTTGCTCTCACACAGATTGTGGAGCACACAGCAAGCTGCAATAACGATGGGGATATTGGTTTCACTGAGATCACAGCGAGTGAGTAAGCTTCTCCATCTCCCTTTGAGACGGCCAAAAGCACACTCCACCACCATTCTGCACTTGCTCAGCCGGTAGTTGAAGAGTTCTTTTTCTGTGTCCAGGGCGCCAGTATAGGGCTTCATGAGCCAGGGCGTTAGCGGGTAGGCTGGGTCCCCGAGGATGACTGTAGGCATCTCCACATCCCCAAGAGTTATTTTGTGGTCTGGGAAGTAAATACCTTCCTGCAGCCGTCTAAACAGACCAGAGTTCCTGAACACGCGAGCGTCATGAACCTTGCCCGGCCATCCGACGTAGATGTTTGTAAACCGTCCCCGATGGTCCACCAGTGCTTGCAGCACCATTGAAAAGTAGCCCTTTCTATTGATGTACTGGCTGGCCTGGTGGTCCGGTCCCAGGATAGGGATGTGAGTCCCATCGATAGCCCCACCGCAGTTTGGGAATCCCATCGCGGCAAAGCCATCTATGATGACCTGCGCGTTTCCCAGGGTCACTACCTTTGGGAGCAGTACCTTCACGATTGCCTTGGCTACTTGCATGACAACAACCCCCACGGTAGATTTGCCCACACCAAAGTGGTTCGCGACTGACCGGTAGCTGTCCGGCGTTGCAAGCTTCCAGAGGGCTATGGCCACTCGCTTCTGGACAGTGAGGGCTGCTCGCATGCGGGTGTCCTTGCGCTTCAGGGCAGGGGACAGCAACTCACAAAGTTCGAGGAAAGTCCCCTTCCGCATGCGAAAGTTTCGCAGCCACTGGGATTCATCCCAGACCTGAAGCACTATACGGTCCCACCAGTCCGTGCTTGTTTCCCGGGCCCAGAATCGCCGTTCAACAAAATCCACATGCCCCATTGCCAACGTGATGTCCTGGGCGCTGGGGCTCGTGGTTTCTGACAGCTCTGTGCCACTCTCCGACTTCAGGCTCTCACGGCGGTGCCGTAGCCTCCTCGCCCGATTTCTCTGCATCTGCCTCAGGGAAAGGTGTATGATAAGCTGCGAGGTGTTGAGAACGGCCACAAGTGCAGCGATTGTCGCAGCGTGATCCATGATCGCAGTGCTGTGGCGTCCGCGCTGTCACTGACCAGAAAAGTGCGCGAACTGATTTCCCGCCGGCGCTTTCATGGAGGGAGGGAGGGCGTTAGTGACGGACGGATGACGACAAATTTTTTTTACCCAGAAGGCATTGGCGGCTCGACCCAGAATTCCGATGGGCAGCGGGGACTGCGGGAACTGAGGGATAGCTGCCCACAGTGCACCGCTTCCAATATCGACGCTCGCCCCGTTAGTGTGGACTCACAAAGTCGAATTACTGTCCTTAGTGTGTCCTTAGTGTGGACACACACGTTCGACTTTGCAATATCGATTCCACATATTCGATTTAAGTAAAATCGAATTACCCTCGTAGTGTAGACATACCCTTAGAATGCCATCAGTTAATTTCTTCATTATACTGGTCCTCTAAACACTCATCTTCAATTAATGTTTTCCATAAGAGTCCAGGTCTCTGATTCTGATCTCCTTTACAACAGTGTAACTCTGTGTCTTGGGCCACAACTGCACACAACTGGTTCTGTGAGAATGTACTTGTAGGTTTAAATGTTTGACTGCATTTTTCAACATACAGTATTTAATCATCAGGTTGCATGGTCATATATACTTGATGCATTTGCATGTGTAATTATGATTGTCTAAAATTACTCGAGGTTGCTTTGTTCTCCATTTCCTAGCCCTCGGATAACTGAACACTCATAGGATCATATAAATTAGAAATGGAAAAGATCTATTAAATCATCTAGTCCAGCTCCTCTTAGGCAGGTTTAGTCTGTACTCTGTCTTCTAGCACTCTGTACAATCTAGCTGTAAGGTTTTCAAGGAATGGGGATAACAGTATAACAAAGAACAGAAAACGTATAATACTCCAGCTGAAATCAACAGATGAGTAAAACAAGCAGAATTTGGCTCTCAGGACTGTTCTACAACCTATAAGATTTCATTGTCAGGAAACTTTTCCTGATGTCTAAGATGAGACAGTGGAATTTCCAGTGGATCTACCACTAGTCAGATGTACAGGTCTATATTTCCGTCATAGAGGAATGCAGGCCCCTAGTCCATGAGCTGGCAAGGAGGAGCCTTTCCTTCTCAAATCCGCTTACATGTTTTGCGCACAGAACTTTGATGCATGTTTTGTGTAATCTAGTTAGAAACAAAGTTGTAGGAGTGTAAAACTATTCCCTCCTATTCTAAGTGCTCAGATAACTCAGTGATGGACCCATACATGCGAACGTAGATAATTCTATAAAATAGGTGATTGTTTTTAATTAGTAAAACAAAGCCTATTCTAGATTTGGCTTTTATATATAGGATTTTTTCATACAGAAGGTAACGGCATTGCTGCAGCAGAAAGCACCCGAAAATGAACAATGCAATGGCAATAGATGTCTATTTTAGGTATTTATGTAAGGTGAGATTTTTTTTCTCAAAAGCACTTAAATGGCTTTGGAGAATTCATCCCACTGAAACTCAATAAGGCTCATTCTCCTAAATCACTTAACCACTGTGGGTGATATTTCTAAAAATATCTACCATCACAGTATCTAAGAACTACACAATTATGGAGCACAAAGATCATTTGCTTTCTCTGGTACTCCAAAGCTGAGGGCGGGGGCGTTGTTGGATTTATTTGAAGAGTACTGATTCTGGGCAAGACTTGCAGTTTGTATTCAGTATAAGAATGGCAGCATTCCATTACAAATAACAACCCTACTGATAATCACCCTACATTTATAGAGCACTTTTCATCCCAAAAGGATCCCAAAGCAATTGCAACTGCCCATACGTTAAGCACCTGAATAGATTGGCGGGTGGCAGCAAGCACTGCACAAAGAGGTTGGGAGAGGAAGAGGAACTGTGGGCCATGGAAAGTGGGGTAAATGTCTACTCTGACCAGAAGTGCCATGGGAACTTTAATGTGAAGAAAGGCAGCTAGGACCTGTTTTGAATGTCTCTTTGAAAGAAAGGGCTGCACATACATGAAGCTGAATGGCACTCCATTTATATACTCAGCTGACCAAATCTATAGTGAACAATTTGATTACGTCAGACATTTTACCCCGTTGCACTATATATCCTTTAAATTAGATGGATTTTTACTTATGAGCACTGCAAGTTATACTTTGTGCTTCTTTATGGTTGGCTAAAGCTAATACTCTGCAAAAGATTACATTTTGCAAGGTTAATTTCAAGTCCAAAATCACATGGGGATGAGAATAATTAGATTCATTTAAGAATTCCTCCCTCTGGCAAAGCTGATTGAATTATTTATACATTATCTTTTCATATAATTGTACCTAGAACCGTCTAAATGGCTTTTTTGTCTAACTTACAGTAAATTAACAAAACATGTTTTTCTACGTGGACACATCTCCTGCACCTGCAACATTAGTGATTAGTGCATTTTTAAATCAGCGCAATGAGAAATGAATACAGAGGAGAATCAAAACATAAAAGGTAAAAGCCTCACACAGGCACACCTTATTGGCGAAAACTCATCAGCTGCAGAAATAAAACCAGTAAGATCATGGACCCAATCCTGCAACCCTTTTCCACACAAGTAATTCCACTGACTCCAGTAGCAGTACTCTCCAGTGTAAGAGCTACTCGTGAGATAAGATCTCTCTGATCTCGTTCACTGTAGGCTATTATCTGGTGCTATATTTCTCAAGTCTCTGTGGTTGAAGGATTTCAAGAGTCTGAAAGGGCACTGAAGATTCCAATGGAACAAACCACTGGACCGTGATTTTCGGTGGTAGCCTCTGCTCGCTCATTTCAGTGGTAATGGACGTGAGGAAGTCTGTGCTATTCCAGTATTAAGAAGTATTCTCATGTATAATGTAGCCATTCACTCATGCTAAATGGAGTGGACCAACCACATGGCCCCAGAATTATTACAAACTGGAAAATAATTCACGCCAAGCAATCTTTACCAAATGACTTATTTGTACTTATTGTAAAATGTTAACCCTATTACATAGAACACACAACACCATCTGGAACAAGTACTACAAACATACAAGAAACTGGGTGAAATCCTGGCCCCACTGAAGTCAATTGGCTTTACCTTATAAGCACAGAAGTTATACTCTGTGCTTCTTTGTGGTAGGCTAAAGTTAGTATTCTGCAAAAGATGACATTTTAATTTCACTCTATTCTTTTTCTTCTGTCCCACATTCAGTCAGTTTCTTTTCCCACTAAACTGTTATCAAAGCATATTGGTGATAAGACTTAAAGGCCAGCTCGTGCCACTATGGAAAAACACATACAGGGACCAGGAAACTCCTTGAGGCTTTTTGCAGAGTTTCCTACATTTACCAGGTGAAAGTGGGGAAGGAGTATGGGGTTTGCTCACCTACTCTCTGGCCTGTGGAAGAAACTGGAAGCCTGGCCCACAAACCACATGTGTCTTGAGGATCTGCCAGTTTCTCAGGGCAGGAAATAAAACAAAGGGCCCAATCCTGCGCACATTACTAGGCAGCATCAACAGGACTGTTCTTTTTACTCAAAATTAAGACCAATAGTAAGCGTTTGCAGGAGTGGGCTCTTTGCTCCAACCCCACTGTCTATGCTTAAAAAATACATTTTAAAAATCATAAAGATACTCCTTTGTCAAATTCACTGCACAGTTCTAAAATCCAAGAGAATATTAATGCCAATGCTTACACTTGTCTCATCACCGCAACAACTTAACGAATGGTATGTGTTTCTATTTGGAAGCAACTACATTACAGAAAAATCTATGAATGAGTGATAGATAAAGAGGAAATCCATTAAAAGGATAACTTAATCACATACTACTTAATTGTGCATGGACAGGAGCGATAAGTAAGAAAATTAGGTATTTTGATTAACCATTTTTTTTATTAAACAAATCTGCAGTGCACTTCTTATCCTAAGGCCACAGCTATAATAAAACCATCCTACATTAACTCATTCAAAGGCAAACCCTGTTCTTTGCCAAAAATTAGTTAGGCCTCAGTTATAATTATTCCCAGCCAGGCCCAACCCTTCCAATTTATTTTTTAGAGAGCTAGAGGTTGAATTTTTATAACTCTATCCCACATCCTCCATAAGTGGCCATCCAGTACTGCAGCATCATGCCACCTGCTTTTGATACAAAACTTGTTTTAAATTACTCAGAGGATGGTCTCAGTCAGGGGCCCAGTGCTAGAATTCTGCACCGGACTTCTCAATCCCCTGCTCTACCATATAGGTCTCTCCTATCCACTACTTGGCTGGATGGTAGCCATGAAGCAAGTTTTTTAGACAGATTAGAGTTTAAAGTAATGGAAAAGGTAGAGAACCTGGTGATTCTGACAGGGATAGTTTAAAAAAAAATCACCAAACCAAACTCTTGAGCAAAACCCTTGAATATTAGTAAACTATTATCATAGTTCCATAGGGCTGGGCCTTGCAAGTTGCTGTGCACCTCTTAAAAGGAGCTATTCTATGTAGGTTTTTATACTGCGCTCATCACCGTGGTATCTGAGCCCCTTACAGCAGTGCATTAAGCAACATGACTGCATACCTGTCACATGTTTCTGCTCCCATCATCTCCCCAGAGGGAGAAGTGTGTGGAGTGGAGGGTCTTGTTTTGGTAGGTCTTGTTTTGTAATATACCTGTTGCTATATGACAGAAGGCAAGGTCAAAGAAATGTATCTGGCACTTAGAGTGGAAAGTGGTGAGGTTTGTGATAATCCTTAGTTCCTGGAGGTGCTGAGATCTCTATTCCCATTGACTCCAATGGGAAATGATAGTACTCAACATCTTCTTAGATCAGGTCCTATGCAGTCATTATTTACCCAGGCTATTTGTTGTTGTCACTATTTATTTTTGTTATTGTAGTAGTAGTTAGGGATCCCAATCACGGACAAGGGTCCTACTGCACTAGGTGCTATACACACACATAACAAGAAGACAGCCCTGCCTTGACGAGTTGACAATCTAGGCATACGTTTTCAGTTAAGGCACTCAAAGCAGGGTGAGCATGGTATAAATGCCGCCTCAGGTGGATGAGGGCCCAGTCCTAAACCTACAGAACTAATTTGAGTTTTGCCAATAACTTCAATAGGAACAGGATTGAGACCCTAATCTTTCCTCATAAATTAACCCCTGCACCCCCTTTTAATGAGAATGTTGCATAAATATGGGCTGCTTATGTAAATGTTTGCAGGATCAAACCCTTTATATAATTCTAGAAATGCAATAGGGCTTATTCCCCTTTTGCACTTTGCAAAAATAAGATCGAACATTTCTTGCAAATGTCTATTAGCATGTGTGAAAGGTTTTGTTTACAATATTTGTTACAATTGAGAGAAGCCAGGTAGTTTAGTATCGTTAATAAATTACTTATTTGATTCTTTGGCTGATGCTGTTAACATTTTCATGTCATTTCCATTAAAAAAAAAAAAGAGAGAGAGAGAGAGAGCCTTGCTAGATTCTTTCCTAACCGGCAGTGACAAGCGACCCATCAGGGTATCTTTCTGCAACTTTTTTCTAAAATCCTTACTCTGGTAACAGCATGAGATACTCTGTTTCAAGCTCAGAATTCTTTATTTTACTCCATGTGTTGACTGCACAGTGGTTACAAAAACCAGGTATGTCTTATAGGTTATTTAACTGCATGCCCAGGGAGCCAGAATGGTCCAAGGACCATCAATCAGGAGAATTCTTTATTCCTTTTATATTCTTCTTAATTATTGTTTATCCAATGTTACATAGCCAATTGGTTTGGGCTCCATGTAGCATCTAAAATAGTTTAAAGAAAAATCAGGCTGTATGCAATAAAGGTTTTCTAATACTCCTTGCTTAAGGGCTTTGTTAAAAAAAAATATAGGATTTCATTCTCTCTGAGTTAGAAGTGTTTTTCTTCAATTTAATGCAAAAAAGAAAAAGCATGCATCATTTTGTTTTGAGTCTGGGCAGATTTGTTTGAGCCTGCAGGTAAAGTTCTCTGTGTAGTAATAATTTGCTGCATAAGTAAAATAAAGTCTAGTGATTAATGCATTTTGTTGAAGCTACCATTGTTTGGGGGCTTAATTTAACGTTACAAATAGCACTATGTAAAGTAAATACAAACTGTTTCATGAAGATGTATGACAAGACCAGGGGGGCAATATATATTGTTGTTTCATCTTTTCTATTTAAAAATCCACTGTTGAATTTACTCTCAGTAACTATTAAATCAGCTAACCAAGACTTCAATTACCTCTGTGGTGCTTCTATCTGCTAGAGAAATGCACAAACCTACAGTAGTTAGAGACCAAGGCTATCCTGCCCATCAGGTCACAAATCTATACTGCCTTGATTTCCACTGGGATTTATTACTGATACAATCGGCTGGGAACTCCTCAGTACAATAAGAAATTCAAAGGACCCTTTCCCAACAACTAATGAAAACAAGAATTGGTTTTACTTTTCTGGAATCTAGGATTTCATTCTAAATAGCTGACAAGAGCAGAATAAAAGTAGAGTTTGTGTGTATGTTGCTTAGGATGTGGGATGAGGAAAAACGTAAATACAGGGCTTTATTCTGCTCCATAATCACCATAATATGATCAATGAATACAACCATTTTGTCCATGTCCATGACATTCATAGAAAAACCTGTAAACATTGGGGATAAAAACCACAGACCAAGATTTTAAAAACTTCAGTGGGAGCTGGGAGGAGCTCAGCACTTTTGAAATTCAGGCTACTTATTTAGGTGCCTAAATATGAATTGAGGAGCCAAACTTTAAAATCTTGGCCATATTTGTGAAGCTTCCAATTACCAATAGAATAGGGAACTAATAATTAAAAAAAAAGCCGGAATGCAATATGACGGATAGCAGCAAACACTTAATTTAACCTTACAGAACAACAGCCTCAGTTTCTGGTGCATCAGATAAAGAATATACTGATAAGAGACTAGCTCCCAAGGATGAATGATAAAAAGGCTTCTTCCAGAAGTTAAACTGCTTTGCAGCACTTATAGAATTCTCCTGAGTTTCCTTCTGCTTCAGGCCTTATGTCAACAGCCAGATGGATTTGGGAAAGAACTCTCTCCCTATCCAATACACAGTATTGCACAATTGGCACATGCCTCATGGTGGGGGTTTTCACCGATCTCTGAGGCATACGCCACAGCCAGAGGCAGGATACTAGATTAGATGCACTAGTGATCTCCTACATATAGATGTTCCTAGGCGACACAGCAGGAAGGATTCATAAATGTTGCTAACCTGCTACTTAACTAGATTTCAGGGAAACCAACCGCTAACCTTTTATCAAATGCATCTTGGTCCCCAAACTACTGAATGCATGAAAGGCAGCAATTTTATTGCTAATTTCAATACCTTTTTAAAAGCATAGCCTGAATTTCAAAGGTGCTGACTCCTGCAAGTCCTATTGAAATCAATGGGACCCGTGAATTTGCAGCATCTTTGAAAAGTAAGCCACTTTCTTACTGAAAATTATCAATAAAAAATAAATATAATGCTAAGCATGAACTCCCAATCATTTTGGAAAGGCGGCTTTTTATGTGGTCATGGTAAAGAAATTAGGACTATGGGGTACAGGAGACAGCAACTGAATAAGAGCCCTCAAGTGAGATAAAAATGTTTAGGTAGCAGTTTGTCCATGAATGCAGCATGGCATTCAAATGCAATACTAATCATCAGCAATGTATCCACTTCTCTTGATCAGCAACAAGACATTTGCTACTTTACTCCATTTAAAGGCTTGCAGTAGTCACACAGAAACAGTGGTGCAAGTAGAATTCTTTTCTTACTGGTACGCTGCACTCATGGGAGGGACACAAAAGAGGAGCACCGGCTAAAGGGGGGGCACATGAGCTCCCCATGTGACTCCTTCCTGCCCTGCCCCCAGCCCGGGGCCCCCATACTCTCTCCGTCCCCTCCTCATGATCCATCCCACCCTGGGGGGGGGGGGGGCTCCTCTCCAGCGCAGTGGGAGGAGGACATTCTGAACCGCAGGGCTCTCCAGAACCGCAGTGGCTAAAGTGGCCGCACGCCAGCAGCTCCTCCAGTCTGGCTGTACCACCCCCAACCCCGCCCCCAGCCCTGTCCTCTGGCGGGGCTGCTGCACGGACCACAGACAGGAGATGCAGCTATGTGGAAGGGCTGGGGGCAGGACTGGGGGTGGTACAGCCGCACCGGAGGAGCTGCTGGTGTGTGGCTGCCCAGCGGCCCCACATTCTGCTCCTCCTGTGTCTTTCAAGTACAGAGTACCGGCTATAAATATCTTACTGGTACGGTGGACCGGACCGCCATACTTGCACCACTGCATAGAAAACAACATCACAAGTTACTTCTGCTGTAAGCAGTAAAAACACAAATCCCTGACAATATATCCATTGTTGGTCCAGAAGCAGACAAATAATGAAATATTATTCCCAGTACATCATGACACTCAGTTATTATTTTCCTAGAGATGTATTGGCTTGCTTTTTCCCAAGATGAATCACAGTTTTGCTAACATCTCTTCAGTTTCCTTATCTCAATAGATTCCTTTGTATGATTTCTCTGTCCTGAATGGTTTTCACAACTTCTGCCCATTTTGCATCTTCTGCTTGTGGAAGGAATTGATGGAATACTTGTTCTCATTGTGACTTTCAGGTGTGGTTTCAATACAGGGGTAAATGGGTGAAATTCTATGTCCTATGTTATACAGGAGGCCAGAGCAGATGATCTAATGGTCCCGCCCGGCTTCAAAAACTATGAGAATGATGGACCTGCTATACATATTTATGCATAAATTGGGACTTTGCATGCCTTTTGCTGTCATATATGTACATACAGCTTGAATGCACTTAGCAAATATTTAAGGAGAAAAAGTCTCTGCCCCAAAGAGGTTACAGATTCAACAGAAAATGAGGAAAAGGATGTCTCTCAGTGATTAAGTGAGCCGGGATGGCTGGTATTTACTTTCTATTTCCACTTTTTAAAATTTGGCTTGGTTTTTTGTTTTGTTTTCTCTCCCCCAAAACATACTCACTGACACTATATTGGTGTGAGGGAGGGAAGCATCACAGCCCCTAGTAGAAATTACCATTAGAATCTGAAAATCCTCCAACTGACTTCCATGGGCTTTGGATCAGGCCCCTAGTCTCTGTTGGTTTCTATTGGCAACTCTTATTTTCATTTGGCGGCTCAGTAAACTCAGAAAGCAGCAGACCAATAGATGCCTTACACTGTTCCAAAACCTAGTTGTCCAGCTGAATTAATTGAAGTTTTTCAACTCAAATTCTACTAAGGGTGCTCCAATTTTGGGTGTGTGCCAGACCCTAGGGAATAAGGTGGCTGGTAGCGCCTCAAGTCCTTTACTTCCTAATTATAGCCCTGACTTTAGCTTTGCCAACTGATACTTATTTACGCTTTGACAGAAAGAGAGTGTATGAGAGAGACATTGTGATAGAGTGAAAGGGAGAAACAGAACAAATAAAAATCAAAATTAAGGCTCAAGATTCAGCCAGCAGCAGCTCTTCTGGCAGAATATCCCATGCTATAGTATGTCTTTAAATGCATGATAGAGTGGCACAGCCTGCCCTTGATTACAGCACTAAAGGAAGCATTAAAAATGGATTTTATGCACTTTCCAACTGCAGATGAGAAATTATTTTTATATAATAATTCCCAAACTAAAAGTATTTGTATGAGAAAAATGATCATGTGAGGAAAGCGGGGCTTTATGACAGTGCATTTGTCCATGGGAATAGAAATGCACTGCAAATAGTCTGCACAGTCATCACATTTGGAGACTTTTATAGAAACAACCTTATCTCATTCCAAGGACACACACTTGTCAGCACACCGCACCACAAAAATGTCAAGAGAATGCTGTGTATTAGCTTTCAGCTTTGCATCCAAAGGCACTGCACTGAAGGAAACAAGCCTGGCAGTATTATAAGAGTGGGTATTCCTCAGCCTAGGGGCTCCATTATAGAACAATGTGTATGTATGTGTACTATGTTAATGAAGTTTTCAGATGCAATTGTACCTACCACAGTAGATCATGCATTTGTGTGCAGTGCTATTTGGGGCTCACTATTTTTGTGCCTTTTTGGGGGGGGGGTATATTTCCAAAGTAAATTAATTCCCACAAGATACAGAGCCTAACGATGTGACCATCCATGATATGCTTCAAATGCTGGAATACATTAGATTATAAGAAGGGCCTATGGTGATTTGCTAATTAACTTAACCCTTTTGGGACATTAAAGAAGGAATTTTTTATTAAAACAGGATAACCCTGGACTATATTGACCTGACTGAGAAATGAGTATTTTAGTCAAGATGAGTCTCAAGATGAGCACGTATAGGAACTGGGGCTGTTGTTACCATAGCAATGCCACGGCAGCCTCTGGAGTGAAATAGCATGCTACCAGGAAATGAAAGGAGTTCAAGTGCTATGATCTGCATAGTTGTGTGAGCAATCCAAATACATGCTCATAAAGAATATTTAGTATGGTTAGATCATCCAGAGATTACCGCGGATGTGAAGTAAGCCTTATCAGTATGCTTCCAGCAGTTCTGTTTTCTTGTTCACCATATTCAAGATAATTTATCTAAAGGTTCAAGCTATGGGCAACACTGCTAAGCCATTTCAGACAGAACATTAACAAATGTAGCAGTACAGAATATGTATAATTAAGGATGCAGTGTCTCTCTCTCTCTCTAATGCAACCAAACATGTTAAACTGCTTAGCAAAGAAAGAAGAAGATATACTAAATTCCTCTGAGGACATGACTTATTCTGCCCCCACCAAGGTATGGAGGAAATCTGTTTGCAAACAGAGAGAAAGGTTTAAAGATGCCTTGCAATTATTTTATGGAAATTTACTCAAAACTTACTTGTCTGCCTTTCACCAAAATTAAAGTAATGCTAATGAAAAAAATTATATTTTACTTACTTGTCCAAAAAATCACTTGTCTCAGGCAAGCATCCAAGTTGAATTTTGCAAGATTGATTTAGAGTATTTTCCAAAATGAAAACAAGCCTAAGATCTACATTGGCTTATCATTCTGTTTTCACAGAAATGAATAATTCTCAGTGATTTGTAAAGCTGCTGAAATAATGGCAGCAAACCATTTTATTTTAATTTCAAATAAAATTCTACAAATCAAACCTTCCTACTTTCTTTTTAAATAACTCATACTGGTGCAATGCTGATAGGGGTGTCAGAATACCACTACTTCTGCTACTCTTTTATGCAGCCCATAAAGATGTTAAAATGTGTGCGAGTATCCAGAAACTCTTCTGTTATATTTGTTTGTGTCATTGTCACATCCAACCTCTTGGGCAAACAGAATGTAGTTCATTATATGTAGCAGAGCTGCATCAGAGGGAAAGAGTAAGACAGAGATGTATCATTGCCAGATCATTTATTAAAAAATGCCATTTCAGGCTAAAATATATTCAATTCATTAATTGGATGTAATTGGGCCTTGTGTACATCATGTATCTGATGTACGCAGGCCACCATATTTTGCTTTGTGTTCATTCACGTTCCATCTAGCAAAAAGGTTGGGAAACAAACCAATATCTTTAAAATTGTTTGACTTTATTGACTTTAAAATAGTCTTCTGATGTGCACAGCAGAAGGCATTGAGCCCAGTGGTATTTATTTATAATTTAAACTTTATGCTTGGCAGAATTTCTTCTCTTAATGTGCCTGGACCTAACTGCATCATGCAACACCTCATGTTTTACCAAGAGGCAATCCACCTCAAAAACCAGACAGTTTTGTATGAGAGATGACTGTTTTCTGCAGAATGGAAAGGCAGGCAGAATGACATCTAGTTATTGGTTCCTTAGTCCATAATGTGCCAGACCGAAATCTCACGGAGACAGGTGCACCTGCACAAATGCATATGTAGGCTGGGTAACTGTATGGACAAAAATATATTCTCTCCACAGACTGATGCGGATCTAAAACCACCTTTTCCAGTTGTCTTATCCTTCTTTTACCGCCACGATGGGCGTAATCTACAGCTAATTCAACCTCATTATGCAACTCCTACCTAAAAGGTACTTCAGAGCAGTCCCTCTCCGAGGCTGAACCAACCAGCTCCCCTTGATGAATATTCCCATCCAACCAATGTCCAGCTGCAGGAGTCAATCCACTATCTCCTGGGACTGTACACTTCAACCTGTCCCCCTTCCCATTTGCCAGAGTCCCTTCAGTCCCTTTAATCTATTCCCAGCCCAACCGCTGCCTAATGTCTCTCACTACCTGTACTCATACCAACCTGTCTCCAAGTTGCAAGACCCCTTCCACTGCAACCAATCCAGACAACAGTCCCAAGCCATCCTGCCTCCCACATGCAGGAAATTTTCCATACCCAAACTACTATTTAGAAATGTACTCAGTTCCCTCCACCCCACAAACCGAGTACACCTGGAAACTGAGGGCTCTATCAGGGAATCGTTTAGTGTTGTAAAGGTTAAATCAATGGTTCAACTGAAAACTCTAAGATCATCAATTATCTGTACATATTCTGCTGTGAGAGTTTGTGGATGCATGTAACACAGTTCTCACAGCAGTAAGTGAATACACAGGAATAGCAATGCTAAACTCCTGAATGATGGTATTAAATCTCAAACAGCCTTGCTTTCAAACTGTTCTGTCTGAGACATGCAGGAGGTTATGTCATAAAAACAGTCTGTCTTTCAGCCTTTTCTGACCATTCAGGCACCCCCATACACACACACACCCCATGGATTTTATGATGTATCTTTGAGGGCCAAGCATTTTTGAAGACCGAAAACAAGTGGTTTTTTATAATGGGGGCAGCTGTACTGAGATTTAATGATGCTGGAATCTAAGATAAGGAGGTCTCTCTTAGGCAATTCACTTAACATTTCTGCCTCACTTAACCCATCTGTAATAAGGGGGTAAAATACTTATTTACCGCTCTCTTAGGCTGTTGTGAGGATTACTTAATATGTGTAAAGGATCTGTATATAAAGCTGTACATACATGTGAAATCTTATCCAGGACCATACTCGGGCCATGTAAGTTCTGATTATATCACTACTTTCATTGTAAGCCTTCTATTTTCAGGGATTTACAGATATCTTGGGTTTAGAAATTCACTCAGGGCTGATATTTAGTCTTCACGCTTTTAGCATGGGAAATTGCCTAAAAAAAAAAATCAATCTGGACATATTTAAATATAATTAACATTTAGGTTATTTTAAAAGTTAACCAAGACATTTGTGTTGGAATTCTGTATCCTTTACACCAGACTTGATGTAACACAAAGGATTGCCAATAGCAACGCAGTTAATGTCTTTCCTACATAGTTTTGAATATGCAGAGTAACTGTCCTGAATACCCTATGTAGGAACACCAACACTGTCCTACTGGATCAGACCAGTGCTCCATAACCCTGGATCCTGCCTCTGACAGTGGCCAGAAACAGACACTTCAAAGGAAGGTGGAAAGAAGAAACCACATAACTGGCAATTATGGAATAACCAGGGGTTAGAGTAAGGGGGAGCAGAGGACAGCTCCCTCTTCTTTCCCTGACCTGGGCAGGTACTGCTCTCCCACAGCATCCTCTGCTCCTTGGCAGGTGCAGTGAGAATACTCCTCTTCCTGTTTCCATCTTCTATAACCACTAGGTATAAACCTTTTCCAAGTTCATCCCGATCTGGATTAGAACTTTTCCAAAGTTTTGGAATGTCTGGATCTAGGGCTTTAGTTTAACAGTTCATACAGGCCTGGAGCATCTTCTCTTGAAATGTGCATCGAGAGAACCTTTGCCAGGAGGGCTTCCCCTTGTGAGGATGGAAGTAGGGATGGTGCATGCCTCCACGTAAGTGTTTCACTATGGTACCCTGTAGATGCCTCTCCAGTGGGGGTCCTCAGGAAAGGGGTTCCACAGGGTTTTAATGGGAGGAGGGCATGCAGCAGGGGATCCAGCTATGCTCTGTGGCAAAGTCCTCTGCAGAGCCCCCATTTCCAAATGCAACCCAGGAAGGAGTTAATAGAGCTAGAGTAGCCATACAGGGACAACGCTAATGGCAGTCCAGGTCCTGAAGGAGCTCTTGTGGCAGAGGAGAAGGAACCCCCTGATAAGTCCCTGGGATTCAATGCCCCAAACACTTGTCTCCTTTAGAGGACAATTTCCAGGAAGTTCCTGCTCCTTTGTCCTCCCACAAGTACGGCCATGAGAGGGAGGCAGAGGGGCTAGCTGCAAAGCTCAAATTGTCCCAAACTTGAGGGAAAGATTGGAGGGGCTTGGTGCTGGGCTGGCTTAGGTTTATATCCAGTACTTTCTAGTCACTCCTATTTGTCTGGTAGAAAGTAAGGACCAAATTCGTCCATGATGTAACTGCAATGTCTTCAAAGGGAAACGTTACATGCTCAGCAACTCTGAAAAATCAGGCCACTTTTATTTAAGTGCCTGAATATGGATTTAGATGCCTTATTTTAAGCAACCAAGTTTGGAAATTTTGGCTCAGATCCTCAAAGGTATTTAGGCTTCTACCTTCCACTGAAATGGACCTCTCTCCCTAGTTATACTGGGCCTGATCTAACTCTCATTAAAGCAGTTGTAAATATATTCATTGACTTTAATGGTATATGAATTAAACCCTTAGTAAACATATAACCACATAATAAAGACGCCAGACAAGCTGGCACAATTTGACTATCTCTGAATTGATCCATGGAGGCAGAGTTATGTGGGGAAGTATGCACAGAAATTGTCAACACAATGCTAGGCTCCAGGCAGCGCAATCAGTCTCTCACTCTCCCGAGCGATGGAAATTAACCTCCCAACCAGTGAACAATAGAAAAGACTTTAAAAAGAAAATGAATGAAAAATGTTTGAATAATAGAGAAGCTGTGACAGAAACTGACAGACGCCAGATAATTCCATTGGATTCTATATCCTGGCTTCTGTCATCTTGTGTCACAGCCTTAATGATATTTAACCCTGGTTTTGTATTCAAACACAATTATTGCAGGAGATGGGATGCATGGATTCCCTATTCTTTTATTAGGGATTTGTAATAACAGACTGCCCTACAATTTCGTGATGTGATGCCAACACTTCAGCAAGGGGCTCCCAACAACGCTTTCCCTTTTAGCTTGTAATAAACAACATGCAGAAGAGGTGCATGTGTTGCACCCAGGAGGGCTAGTGGACCGGGGAAAATGTGCTCTCATAACCATAATCAAAGAGGGAGGTGGCCGTGCTTGGAAATCAAATTTGGATGGAGCTGCACTTTGCTTATACTTTCCCTGCAACACATTCTTTGAGTAGGTTGGTTTTTCAGGATACAACTCAACATGCCTAATCTGAAGAGGGTCTGGAGGATGAGGGCCTAAACAGGAGTTGGAGGTATCTTCACTGGGGGCATTTTATATCGCACCTGCCATTTGGTGCAATCTGGTCCATTCCAAAACAAAAACAAACCAAAAAATTAAGGACCTTCTCTAACGCACGCTGAAGCTAATGGGGGTCTTTCCACTGACTTTGGATTAGGCCCCAAAGATGATTTAGAAGAGAGGGGGTGTAACTCCATCAGAGACGAAGAAATCATCCCAAACTTCCCTTTGTTGTCTAGAAATGTAACTCATCACAGAGATCCTCTGCTGGCAGATCACTGCCTTCACTTCCAATTCCCACAGACTTATATAAACACCCACAGAAATAGAATTTCACCTGCATTAAGAATACTTTAAAAAATTATCATAACAATGCAGTAATGCAGGGCAGGCTGACCCAGCATTCTGTCCTGGCCTCAAAGTAGTTTGTGCCTTCTCTTAATGGTCCTTTTACACTCCACACAATACAGACACTTTAGTCTGGGCTACATTTTCCTCTCCAGGAAAATGTCAACCTTTCCTCTCTACATCATCTTCCTCCAGGCCGATTTCCCCGCCCCACTCTGCTGAACTGCATTTAGTGCCCTGTCAGATTGTTAGAATGCCCCATAATGCACAGCACTGTGCCAGCACTACAGATAGATGCAGCTGCAGGTGCAAACCGGGAGGAAGAGGTTTGTGTTACAGGCAGGCCAGGCATGTCAAAGAGAGACCTAGGCCTGGTATGACCATCTCTCATTCAGTGTTTCTCATGGGGGTGAGCAAGCAGGGGTAAAGACTGTCAATTCTGAAAACTGTTTTCACCCACTAAGGAGCAACTCAGAATAAAAAGTCTGTGGGAGATGGGGGAATAAGGTAGCCTAGTCAGGCGATGAGTGATCATTCAGACTTCGTCAGTTTCCTGGTAACTGGACACTAATCAACTTGGAGGTTGGTAATTATCTATAAAAATTCCCTGGTGCTTTGAACTGGTAACCAACTTTACCGCCTGCAGAGTAAAATTATGTATTTATCTGTTACAAATACTCCCAGAGACTGTGATGGGGGAGGTATTTTTAAAATAAAAATGAAAGTTAAAATATGCATTTAATTTTAAAATAGATTTAAAAAAGCCCTCTGAGTGTGAATAATAGTGGAGCATACAATCATAATAAAGGATACTGAAACTCCGGTCTGTGATTGCTAAGTGCCAGAGGTTAATCCTGAGATCATCAGCTGACATGTATGTCTCACAGTCGCTGTTGACAGAAATTGAGTTGACATGATAGGTGTGACCATTAGCAAAGATTCTCCTGGGGGTGACTTCTACCATCAAATCCATAGGTTTCAATACAGGCACCTACAAAAAAAAAATTAAATACAAATTTTAAAAGTAATTTCTGTGTATATGTTGAGAAACTCAGCATAGCGCAGGGAATGAGATATAACTACATTTTAAATAATTTACTGCATTTCTTTCACTGCTTTATGCCTCATCAAAAACTGTCAAGTGACAAAAAGGCTATAATTTTTCTGATCCATAATAAATTAAGTCTTTGAAAACAAATGCTAGATATGTATAGGCCGGCTGTACATAGATTATTATCGCTCATTATTTGTATTATCATAGCACCCAGCAGCCTAATCATGGAGCAGAAACCCACTGTGCTAGACCCTGTACAAACACATAAAGATGGTCCCTGCCTCAAAGAGCTTACAATTGACTAGCTAGACTAAATGGATGGTAATTTTTTTACACGCTTTTCATGGAGGTTACTACACTATAAAATATTTGCTGCTGAGAGAAATCAGGGATTCTAGACAATATTTTAGGACCTAAAGCTCCAATCCAGGATATAGGACTACTCACATGAGTAAAGTTATGCACATGCTTAAATCCTTTGCTGAAGTAGGGCCCAAGAGCATATACTTTATCAGTCAGAGGACAGCTGGACATTGGACAAAGAATTCTCACAGAGCCCAGTAGCTCACCTGTAGTGATGTTACGGTAGACAGATCTTTAAGTTTCCCTTCTTCATCTTTTAAGTTGTATCCCTCTGGTCTCTTATCTCGTTCAGTAACTTTCCATAATTTGATAGTTTTATCTTTTAAAAAAAGAAACCAGAGTTTCTATTAGCCAGGAGACTTTGAACTCTGTTACTCACCTTTAAGATAATAAACACTACCGAAACAGAGCACTCACCTAAACTCAATTTTGCAACTCAGACCCACTTTTCTAACTGCAAAACTGCTGACTCATGAAGGGTTTACTGAATCTACAAGAGACTCAGCCTGTTCTTGCCTGCTAACAAAATTAGCAGAAACTGCTCTCAGAGCCCTGCTCCGCACTTAATAGGGGGAGTGGACCAAAACTGCTCACTGTAGAAGGCACGCCCTTGAGAACCTATGTCCCTCCCCCATGAAAGGTGCACAGCCGTGCAGTTTGGTCTAGTTTGCTGGGATATTCAGAAGCAACGCCATAGGAGTATTCGGTGGATGGGTTGTCTAGCTGATGAACAGCCTGTTGCAAGAATAGGCAAAAACTTATTATCTTTACCTCACAGGCTCATGCAGAGAAAAGACCAGGGAAGGACGGCGGCTATATTTAGGAGTTCCTCATCTCCAAGAGAGAGGCATGGACAGAAGAGCAGCAGCAGGGAGATACAGAGAGAGAAATTCTAAAGGAGAGGAGTGGGGAGGAAAAAGGACACTAATGTTCTGGGAGTTGATAACCATTTCAAACCCTTCCTCTGAACGCACTGGCTGGGTGTGCATGACTTTTATGCTGCTCTCTAGTGGCTGGCTCCTACAGAGGCTATGGGACCTACCACTAATGTCAGCTGAGGAACAATCCCTTCAGTTCAAGTGGTAGAGGCCTGTACATTTTTTTTTTTGAAGCTGAGGGATCAGGGCTCTATGTGTGTGATCTGATAGTAATAGTGTCTGTTGCAGTGCCCAAATTCATTGCACCCCTACAAAGAGTACTGCTGGCATGACAAAATTTGCTAGGACAAGTATGGCAGCATTAAAAAGAGGCAAAACAAACAACAACAGGACAGACTTTAAAGGCCACTGCCCACTCATGTAGACTGCAGCTTTGTTCCACACAGTCCCTAAAAAGAATACAATCTGATAGGAGAAAAAATAGTCACATTTCATTTCTGTAGTGTGTTTAACTTTGACATTCTTTTGCTTTAAAATCAATTAACCTACCTCTCCCAGAAAAGAAAACGAACTGCATTATAGCTATGATGTAGCTTATGTAGAAGTTTTTATTCACCCACTAACCCTCATGCAACAAAAATCCTAACATTGAACAGTTACAGTCTATGACTTTAGTTATACCGACCTATATTTGAGCAGCTGTACCTAGCTAACATCAAATATATGTTACAATTACACCACTTTGTGTTTCCTTTTGGCAAGTTAAGTTTTCTTTGTGACTTGTAGTCAGATTTATTATGAAGTGTGTACAGTTCAATGAAAATTCCTGTCTAACTACCATGCTATTCATAAGTTTTTAAAAATGTAATGATGCAATCAATCCAACTTTCACTTTTCACTATTAAAGCCAATGCACACCATAAGAAGAAACAACATTAGATGCATCTCTTTCATGGTAGGATTTGACCTCTATTGATTAGCACATCAATTTTTGCAGGAAAACTTGCTTGTTTAATGGTTAAATGGATCATATTTGCTGATTGTCTTCTCCGCGTGTATGCCCTCTGGACTCACAACATCCTTAAATATTCAAAGTGTCAACATGCTTTGAAAAGGGACTGTAGAAATGCACTGTGAGGTTCCATATTCATTCAGTCTCAGGGGTGTTGTGAAGTTTAAATTAATTAGTGTCTGGAAAGCAATTTGAAATCCTCAGATGAAAGGCTTTGTATAGGCCAAATTCTGAGCTATTTGATGTAACTCAGTCAGAAACTGGCCCCTGTAGTGCAAAGAATTATCAATGAATCACAGTGATTTGTTATTATAATATCTAATTAGCTCAGTTTACAAGTCAAACTTTAATTTTGCTGACTGCAAGCACTGCTAGCCCACACTGGGACTGAAAGTCACAGTGGGGTCCTTCTGTCTCCATTAATAAAGATGCTGCAATCAGAACTTAGCTGACAAATTTTGCTGGTGATGTGTGAACTGGAAAGAATCCAACTCCCTCTCCCATAGCTGTGTAGCCCCTGCACGGTTTGCTGTACTGAAAACTGGTTTCTCTTAGAAGCAAATATGATGTGAAGACACGTGGGGCCAAATTCAGACTTCAGATCCATGGGTGTGTCTTCCATTTAATTCAGTGGGAGCTACACATCTGTATCTATGGGTAGAATTTGCTCTTTGGGAGAAGATCTGCTGCATAATTAGATGCTATTTTTACACACTCACTTTACTGACCACAATTGTGCTTTAGATTCTAAAACATAATTTTCTAGATCTGCCTTATTCTAATTTTGCATCCAAGTACTGGATTCAGAAAAAAATGTCTGAACAATAACCAATTGCTGTTGATCTAAAGTATTTACATGTCCCCCACTTCTGAAGTTCCTGAACACCTCAGAATGTATCTTCACAACACTTCTATGAGGTAGGGAATTACATGGTCAAAGTCACACAGGAGTGGCAGAGTAGGGAACTGAAGCCAGGTCTCCTAAATTCTAGGCTGCTGCCCTACCCACTAAACCATCCTTCTACATATACCACAGGCTCAGTCGTCAGTGGCGCCAGTGCCAAGTAATGAGAAACTGCCCTAAAGGGACAGCGAAGGATTCCCCCAACACAGAGGAATCTTTGAGTGTCCAAAGCCAGCATGTTCAGGTCTATGCCACCTGTATTCTCCCCACTCTCCTCTGCACAGAAGGCATGTCAGGGTTGTGCCAGAGCTGGAAAGGGGCAGAGCACATTTTGCCGAATCTTTGGCTGGCTGAGTGTCTGGCTGCAACCAGGGTAACTTAGGGCAGCCCCGAGACAGCTCATTTCAAACCCACCAGCAAGCCCATGATCAGGGAAGCAGGAAGGTGACTTAGAGTTTGTGCTAAGTTTAAACTCGGTAGAGCCGAGGACTGAGCCCCATGTATTTCCCGAGGTTTCTAAAAGCATACTTTAGAATGGAAGTAACAGGGTTTGCTTTCCAAAACAGAAAATCAACTTCTGCCTATATTAAAATAGGATTCTTTTGTTAAACTTGTTTGAATCAGGGAAGATATTTGAGACTAGGGAGATGTACAGAAATGAACTCTCAAATGCCATGTCTCTTTTGTGAATGATAAATTTAGCCCTCACTGTAGCTAGCTTTTAAAAATCTGCTTCATGTCAGCTGCCAAGAGGAAAACAGATAGTAAAACCATTCCACATGCATAAGGAGGTGTGACACATTTAGGGTGACCAGATGTCCTGATATAATCAGGACCATCCTGATATTAGGGACTTTGTCTTATATACACAATTATACCTCCCTGCAAAAAAAAAAAAAAAAAAAAAAAAAAGGGGTCCCAATTCTTCACACTTGCTATCTGGTCACGCTAGGTATATTCTGCTTTTGGATGCATCAATGCAGCTCCCACTGACCCTTAATAATTAATATAATACCAAGAATTGTGTATTATGTCAGAGTGCCCCAAAAAAGCTTATGTATTAAAAACCCAGTTCCAAGGCAAGAAGGCTGAGAAACACTGATCAATATTAGACATTAATGTTCTAATCTGTGAATATTGTTTTCTTGTTGTAAACCTTGACTAGAAGTAATGACCTTGCCTTAAAGAGCAGTTCTGTTCTGAAAAGCAATTGTCTAAGATGGCATTATGGTGTTCCATGTTTCTTATCTGTCAGTGATTTCTAAATTTGCTCAGTTTTACAAGTAAAACATTTTTACATCAGAGTGCTGTCAACTCAACCTGGCATCTGAGAATCAAGCTGGCTTTTACCCATGTCATGCATCATCAACAGTAATGAAGGTCCTGGAAGTCAAATTATCTCCTCAGTGACACTTGTGCAACTGTATGCTTTCAAATTATTCCCACAGTGACACCTTTACAAACCCTTACTTAGCTCTTGTATGCCACTTTTCATCCGAAGATTTCTAAGTATTTTGCAAAGAAGGATCAGTAACACTAGCTATGCACTATGCACAATATTGTGCATACCCAAGTGTAACTGTTTGGAATTTAGTAAACAATTCTGTTGATAATACATTAGAAGGAAATGTAATCCATCTCTCTCTCAGCTGAATTGGTTCTGAAGGGCTAACAGGAGTAAAAAGTATTAAAAGCCCTATTTTTTTTACTTAAGTCAGCAGATATAGTTCTGCATACACATACAAAGCATAGTTATTGAGTAAGAAGGTCCCATTTTCACATAGTTGCTTTTCCGAACAGAACTGCATATTACTAGCAAAAGTAGATGGCTCCCTAAGTGGAGCTGAACAAATGATTTTTCTGTTTGGTCACTGAAAAATTTCACCGTTCTCCATCCCTAAATGCCTCATGAACATTCAGATAGGAATCCTCGTCTGTGAATGTGAATAAAACTTACAAATAGTAAATATCAAAATCCATGTAACAATTTTTCTTAGTAGACTCTGAAACTGGAAACTATTGAAATGCAAATTTAATTTTAAATGAGATTGGGAAATAGTGGGCAAGCGAGACTAGCAGGGTTGGAATGGGCCAGAGCAGAATGTTGATACTTCTTGTACTGGTTCTTCTATCTTACCATTTGTTGACAGAAGGGAGTGGGCTGCATTCTGCTGTGGTAGCCACTTGATCTTGTTTATTTTTTCCTCTATCTCCAAACTCTTCAAATAATCAAATTCAGGCTCATGGCTCTGGAACGTGCTGTAAACATTGTACTCCCCCTGATTGTAAGGCTCATTTTTACTCTGTGAAGAACATGGAGAAACAAAAATGTGTCTGATGATGTCAGTATTTTATCTCCAGCTTCTGAGCTGACTGAGGTAAGCTAGGAGCCATCATAAATATAACAATCCTAGGAAATATTTTATTTTAAATTTAAAACATGCTGTTGACAGATTGC
This sequence comes from Terrapene triunguis, assembly GCF_002925995.2. NCBI lineage: Eukaryota > Metazoa > Chordata > Testudines > Emydidae > Terrapene > Terrapene triunguis. The sequence goes on from NW_020664417.1 coordinate 80,300,887, forward strand.
TTTACTATGACAAATAAAATAGTTTTTCATGGGCATTAAAATGATGTTCAATACCCAGAAAAAAGCCTTTGTTAAGATCACTAGGAATGCAAAAGAGGAATTACTTCAGTAAAAATCTTATTAAAATGTTGTGGTTATTAAAAAAATTGCATGTGACAATCTGGGAATTCAGAATTTAATTTTCACAAGCAGCCTTAACTCTGACCATTCCCTGCATTCCTGGAAATGTTTAGCCACACCCCATAACTTATCTGCATTACATTTCTACATGCCCCAGGATAATATCCATACTCCCCATACTAATGTACAAACTACATTCTTCCAGAGAGGAGCTACAGACCCTCCTCCAATCCATCCTTCTTTTATCAACCTGCTGTACACTCCTTACTTCTCATCGTTCATGTACAAACCAAAGACAGACCTGTCCTCTCCCCTCACAGGTCCCCATTACACGACAGTCACAACACTTTCACAGTCTATCCGCAACATAGAAGGTCTGATTCTCATGAACACTCTCTGGCAGTGTAAAGGGACTCTAAAGTGGGTGTAAATAGGTGAGAATCAGGCCAAGATTCACCAGCCAGCTTTCACTATCTACCTAATAAGCCACCAAGGAAATCACAAATACAAATCTGTCCAAACCATCCTGTCTCTACAGAGTACACAGACTGCTATACCTGACTGATTCTCCCCCTCAGTGTGCATCTGAGACTGAAGTATCCATATATAACCAAGTCTTCTGGCTAACCCCCTCCACTGGCCAAATACTGGCTGAGATGACAGTGTACAGCATTCTCCAAAACAAAACCAGGCAGGGTATGACACTACTTATTCCATAGTTATGATACAAAGGAAGGTGAGCAGAATTTGAAAAGGAAGAGCGAAAGATATAAGAGGGATATTATAACATATAGCTTTGTGGTGTTGTTGCTACTAAATGCAGAACTAAGCTTGTTTGTGGAACCTTAACTATGAATTTCAGACTAAACAAGAAACAAAAAACAAAAACAGCTTTTCCTTAACTTAGAAGTTCTGTGCTTCCAATTGTTGGCCTTGGATAGCAACTAGGAATAGCAGGGAAATTCTGAATTAAGACTCTTATCTTCTTTTATTCACCTAATTGAACCTAAATATTACAGACAGAAAGGATAACACGCTTTCAAACAAGCCTCTTTTCTGAGACCCCTTTGTCACTCAATCCCTATAGCAAAACACCTTGGGTGATGACATTCTGGCCCCACTGAAGTCAATGGAGGCTTGCCCTTGACTTCATAGGGCCAAGACTTCACCCCCTGTTTTCTCAGCCAAGATCCGTGATCTCCACAACAGAGCAATTAATGGAATGCTCCATGGAGTGACACTGACCTCCCACCCCTCTCAAAATAGGTAACATTCAGTTTTTGTTACTCTTGATAGCATTCAAAAAATCTATTAGATCTCAGCAGTGTAAAAAAAAAGCTTTGTGAGCAATTACGGCAGGAAGCAGTAACAAACATACCTCAGGTTCCCTTTGGAATATAACAACCCGACCTCCCTTGTCCCCAGTAGCCAGTAGTTCTCCAGTGTGATTGAACTCAACTGTAGAAATAATATCAGCTAGAAGGAAAAAGTGAGAAAAGGCAACCATTAGAAATGTCAAGAGCTCCATACAAACACAGGAAATTAGGGACTCAAAAGATATACAGAGGAATGCAATAGCAAGCTACCCATTTAAAAGTTTGCCCTGCCATTAAAATCTGGCAACTGAAACAAACTGTAGACTTCTAGAGGCGAGATCATGATTTAAGGCACTGCCTGCATTTTGAGAGTAGAGGGATTATGCACCAAGAAGAGCACAGAGGTAGCACAGAGAGTCTCTTGCTACAGACTCAGCTGTGTGACAAATTATATTCCTCACCCTCTATGAGGCGTTTAGCACTCCTCGAAACACAGGAATCCCCCTATCCTGATGTGCAAGGAGTGCAAATGCCTAGTCCCTCCACAGAGGCACGAATGCAAGACCTTGAGTCTCCTTATGTCCTTTGCATGCTGTGCACTACAAAACATGGTCTGTTCCAGGGCAGAGTTTTTGGCAGATCATTTCAACACCATAAAAACATATCATGAGAAATTTCTAAAACACCAGTTTTTGTTTGTTTTTAAATATAGAACCCCAAGAACAATTTTTTGAGGAGACGTGAATGTCATCAAAACTGCAGGCCAGCCTATTTTACAAAACACTGTAGAGTTGAAATGAAAGGGGAGAAAAAGAGCTAGAAGGCAGGAAGAATAAATTACTTCACTCGCATGAAAATAAATGTTAGAATCATAATCTGCAGTTAATCCTCACTATTAGCATAATTTAAATTAAAATGTCCAGTGTGATGATAAATTAGGGATACATCATATATACTGAGTTATAGTTAAACATATAGGATATTACCCACATAAACATGTTTCGGTTTACTATAATTATCAACCTTCAGTGATATGGGACAGATTTTTAAGAAGTGCTTAGCACTCAACAGCTCCCATTTAGGCACCTAAAGGAGTAGTCAGATTTTCAAATCATCTCAGCGTCCATCAGCTCACACTGAGAACAGTGGGAGTTAGTGGCAGCTGAGCCCTATTGAAAATCTGGACACCCTTTAGGTGCCTAACCAGGATATGTAACCAGCTCTTTTGAAAATCTGGCCCTAAACATAGTCACTAAAATTCAAAAGTATCTAAATGAGAAGTAAAAGTTCCATTTATTTGATGCACTTTATGAATTAAAAACATCTGTTCCCATTATTCTTTTACTAATCCAGCCCCAAATTTCTATTGCCAGTAGCTTTCCCTGTGAGCTATTAAAAAGCTAGGGGGAGGTATACAATTACTAATGTAAAAAGAAAACCTTGTCCTATTACTGAGAAACAGAAAGTTTATTTAAAAATAAACCCTTAAATATAGGATTTTTGAAAATAAGATATATGATAGGCTCTATTATGATTTTTCAGTTTGAGTGGGTGTATGTAGGTGTTAGTATTTCATAGACTTCAGGATGGGACCACAAGTGTGTCACTTATCTTCAGCTGTATAAAATGTGTGGCTACTCACTAATCCTGGGAGGAGTCGAAAGGGCAGGGAATTAATTGTATTCCGTTAATATGGGCATGTGTGTAGGAAAAATATCCTTAGGCCAAGAAGTGCAGAACTCTAAGTGTGCCTAATATGCTTCCTAAAACTATGGGCAAAATGCTGCCAATGCTGGAACATTTTCAATTTAAGAATCTGTCTGGGAAATCAAGGGCTTAGCAGAATCCACTGCTTCTGTTGGACGCGTTATGTCCTCTGCACAGTGCTGAAAGCGCGCCAGGCTGCAATAGGTTGTAGACCCAGGAAATAAAATATGTACAACTCAAGTTGTACATGCGTCAACAGTGTGCTCTTATGAGTCCACAGTGTGCCCTTGTTGCCAAGAAGGCTAACGGCATATTGGGCTGCATTAGAGCATTGCCAGCAGTTCGAGGGAAGTGATTATTAGCCTCTATTCGGCGCTGGTGAGTCCACATCTGGAGTCCGGCATCCCCCCACTACAGAAAGGATGTGGACAAATTGGAGAGAGTCCACCGGAAGGCAACGAAAATGATTAGGGGGCTGGAGCACGTGACTTATGAGGAGAGACTGAGAGAACTGGGCTTATTTAGTCTGCAGAAGAGAAGAGTGAGGGGGGATTTGATAGCAGCCTTCAACTACCTGTATGGGGGGTTCCAAAGAGGATGGAGCTAGGCTGTTCTCAGTGGTAGCAGATGGCAGAACAGGGAGCAATGGTCTCAAGTTGCAGTGGGGGAGGTCTAGGATGAATATTAGGAAAAACTATTTACCTAGGAGGATGGTGAAGCACTGGAATGGGTTACCTAGGGAGGTAGTAGAATTTCCATCCTTAGAGGTTTTTAAGGTCAGGCTTGACAAAGCCCTGGCTGGGATGATTTAGTTGGGGTTGGTTCTGCTTTGAGCAGGGGGTTGGACTAGATGACCTCCTGAGCTCTCTTCAAACCCTAATCTTCTATGATTCAAGCCAGGTCACTGAGAGTGCATTCGCTTACCTCCTGGGCCATAGCAGCCATCAAGTCTGCTCCAGGACAGGCAGAGCTCTCCCCCTCCACACCTCAGGAGCCAAAGCTGTTCTCATGGGAGGGGACGGAGAGCAACAAGAGCCCAGCAGATCAGAGCAGCTCCAATTCTTTCTCCCCACCCTCTTCTGTGAGTAACATATCAACTCCTTTGCTTCTCTCCCCCTCCGGCAACCCCCTGGGAAGAGGGGAGGAGGGATGAAGAATCCCTGGAGCTACCCCGTCCAGTCTGTAAGGTGGGAGGGGACCCTGCTAGAGCCTCCCCCACAGGCCTGGGAGAGGAGGGGGTGAAGAATCCCAAAAGGAACAGAAGTGAGGCTGAGGGGAGGGGTCAGAATGAATTTATGTGGGGATTGGGAGGGCAGAACAGAGAAGGGGGCAGAATTGATAGGGGCTGGGGACAGGCAAATGTGATGTCGCTTTAATTTCTGTAGACAATGATAAACTGTCCCCCCAACCACACAGCCACTGTTGTCTGATCACTTTCAGCACTGTGTGAGCATATATTGGGACACACGGGATTTCCTCTGCATCCAAGATGACAAATTCTGGTTTTTGCCCCAGCTAATAAAAATGTTGATGCAAATTATAAATGATGATGTGGGGATGTAAATGTTGGGTTTACCTGATACTTGAATTTTGCCTGCTGATCTGAACTTTAATATAACAGAGCATTAGGGCCTACTGTATTTGGGCCCAATCCAAAGCCCATGAAAGCCAATGGCATTTGACTTTTATGTGGACTTCAATGGGCTTCGGATCAGGCCCTTTGTTAGTAACTGTCCTAAAAGCGTGGGTCTCACTGCAGCATAGGGAGAGAGGGTGCACTGCCCAACCTGTGGGGTGGGAGGTTTTGAGGTAAAATTTATTCCTGCTGAAGGATTTACTTTTCACTTGCTCGTCAATTTTTTTTTGTGTGTGGAAGTTTTCTGACCAGGTCTTTTGGTGTGTAATATCCTCTTTTGTAAAGAGATATTTATGAATTCTTTTCTCCTGGATCCTGTGAAATTCCTACTGACTTTAACAGCAGCAGCCTTTTATTGGTAAGATGATATATGCATGTGCTCATCCATGTGGGACCTCATCCTAGCCCCACCACATAGACAGAACTCTTGTTGAAACCAAGAGTGGAGCAGTCTCAAGATGGGGACCCCTGGCTTAAGTGCGCTGAGTAAAATATGACAATCAAACACACTTTGGGAGAGAGAGCGAAAGAGATGGACAAAAAATAAAAATAAGGGGCTTTTTTAGGATGGGCCAATTACTGATCCCCCGAGTAACAACTGAGTAACAGTAAATTATTCTGGGCACTGGTCCTGAGAAAGGACTGAATTAAAACAGATTAATGGCAGGAAGATTCAACCATTTAGTTCAGTGCACTTGCTAATGGCTCATTCACAGAGTGTTTCCTTGAATTGTTTGCATGATATAGAGAGTCTCACAATAACACACTATAATATGTGCAGGGCCTAAGCCAATGCCCATTGAAATCAATGGGAGTCTTTCTGCTAACGTCAATAAAAACTGGATCAGGAGACAATGACGTGTTGGTATGATAATAATACTGTGCATAGGTTAGGTGTCAATTTCTGGAGCAAAGGTTTAAAACTGTAGCAGTTTAAAAAAAAATAGCAACAAGTGTCCATGAAGTACCATCGCTAATGATGGCATTTGGGGGTAAAACTCAAGCCTGATCTACACTTAAAACTTAGGCTGACATAGTGAGGAGTGTAAAAATCCACCTGCCCAAGTGCCATAGCTATGCCGACCTAACCCCCACTGTAGATGCAGCTAGGTCAATGGAAAATGCTTCCGTTGACCTAGCAACTTTGCTTGGGGTGGTGGATTTCCTACAGTGACAGAAAAAACCCCTCTGATCGCTATAGTTGGTGTCTACACTATGGAGTTACTTACGGCACCTGTTACTACACTGCTGTAACTATGCCGCTGTAGAGCCCATAGCACAAACGTGGCCTCTGAATCTCGCAGGTGCTTTGGTTAATGCCTTTCCCCCTAGCAATACTATGATGGTAATTCTGAACTAGAAATTCTGAATATATTTAAGACAATTAAGATGTTCTGGTAAAGAGCAGAGAAAATACTTCTTCATTGTATTCTATTGAGCATGTTAGTAAAGAATTAGCCCTGTATTAAATAATTACCTTTATTGATCCAGTAAATAAGAGATGAAGACGATCGCCACACAAAAAACACCCCTATGCAATATCTGTCCAGCAAGTAAACATTAGTCATGCCGCTTTCATAAAGATTAGGCAGTTTGGCTCTTTCCAAGGGAGGGAGTAGGATCAATTAGAAAAGCCTTTTATACACTTCCAGATAATTCCTCTTGGAACATCCCCCTGCACATCCGTCAGTGCTTTGGGAGCCCCAGACACTGCGGTAACATCCTAGGTGGACTCCTACACTGAGAACTATTACTGCAGTGCACAGTGTGGCTAAGTGGCAGATTCCCCCTTCAGAATATGTAAATGTTCCATGCTGGAAGAGTTGATTCACTCACATGTACATGGGGTACCACGTTTGAAATGCAAAAAACCCCGGCATCCACCCCACCCACCAGGCAAGCCCGCCACATCCCCAACCTCCAACCACAAAGCAACTCCACAGCGCCCCCCCAATATCCACGTATAGTATCTAGAGAGATAACACATGCAGATAAGATTGACAACATTACACATCTCCTCACTCTCCCATGACTCAAACCCTCTCACACACGTGCGGTGCGCTTGCGTGTTGATGGGCAGACAGCTGCTGTATTTGCAACAGTTTTGATCTATTATCACTTAAACTGTGGAAGTAGGAACACTGCATCATTGTTAGCTGGACACAAACGTTTAACATTAGATATGCCAGTGTATTGTGATACTAATGCAAATTTTTAGATCCACGTAAAAAAAACTCCGGCAGATTAAGTTAATTTTTTGGAAACTGGCAAATCCATAAAAAAAACCCGGCCAGGCTGGTCAAATACCAGCCAGGAGGTGACCCTACATGTACAGTGAGCTTTATAAAATAGATGGTTCAGATAAACAGCCCCCCTGCATCCTTCTTCAAATACTTATCTTTCATATCACACCCGGCAGTGCCAAGCTTTCCTCTAACACACCAGGATCAGACACAGAGAGAATTCACCAAGTAGTGAACAGCGACTGTGGCCTCAGGGCCGGCGCAACCCATTAGGCAACCTAGGCGGTCGCCTAGGGCACTACAATTTCGGGGGCGGCGACCGCAGCGGTATTTTGGCAGCGGGACCTTCCGCTGCCTCTGTGGGGGGGCGGCATTTCGGGCCGGGACCTTCCGCCGCCTAGGGCGGCAGAAAAGCTGGCGGCACTCCTGCGTGGCCTCAATAGCCAATGGGCAAATGCTGCTGACCAGACTGTAAATCCCAGCTCAGCTTTGTAAAATATATATGAACTGGCACATGAAGAAATATTTTGAAGCGGCAGAGCTGAATATCGTCACTTGATTAAAAAACAACAATGGCATTTCGGTTCAAAATATGTTGTTTTTAAATTAAATCTGCACAGAGTAATCTAAACTAGAGATGAAAAGCCATATTTGGTCATCTACGCCACGCCTTGCCAAAGCAGGATTGTTTCAACCAGTACTGCATATTATCTAGTGCTTTCTTCAGTCTAATTTTAAATGGTCATGTGAATGGGAACTCCTCCTTGGGAGAATATGCTGCAGCCTAATCCCAGTCAGAAGTTTTTCCTGATTCAGCCTAAAGTATCCATTTCTTAAATTCATCCCAATATTGCTAGTTATATATGCCCTTTTGCACCTCTCTAACTGATCCCTCTCCAACTTTGGTGTTTATACCCTTTCAAAACTTGTAGTCCATTCTGCTGTTACCCCACAGCTGCTGCTTAGCTATACATATTCAGTTCTTTCAATGTTTTTCTTAAATCAGTGCCAGACAGATCTTTCATTGCATTGCTCTGCTCTGTGCTGCCCTCAGCTTTGTTAGTACCTTTCCAATATTCATGTAGGCAGAAATAATGGCAGTGTTCCAGGAGCAGTCTCACTAGATCAGTCGTGGGAGTGACTATAACCTCAGTGTTCTATGACGGAGTCTCTGCACATGCAGATCAAAATCACATTGGCCTTTTATCCACACTCATAACTTACTGTCCAGTCTCTCTCTCTAGGGCTGGTTTGGCTTCACAACTTTTCCGGTTTCTTGATTTAAGTAATACAGAAAAGACATAGGTCAAAATACTTAGTTTATGCACAATATTAATCTACACATCATGTACCTCCATACTATTTTGATTATTATACCTTAGATGAATATTGTTATCCCCATATCATACATTCTACGGGCCAAATCCTAAGGGCCTTACTCATTTTTATTCAGCTCTTACCTTTGTCAGACAAACTCCCCATAACTTTGACTAAAAACCTCAGGATATTTTCCATCTCTATGGTAACACTGAAACATTTCCAAATTTTAATTGTTCCTCAGAACATAAGGCAAGTAAGGGACATTTCAGAATCACTTCACTCACTCTGAAAATGCAACCTCTTGGATGAATCGTGGCAACTTTTTTAAGAGCAAACCCCAATATCATGCAAAAGTTTAGGAAAGAGAATGGAAATAAATATTATATCCAGTTGAAATTGCAGGGGAAATCTGGATGGTCAATTACTGGATTTGGAGTGAGTCAGAATACTGGAATTAACAACACTACTGTTACAAAAAATGCAGGGGGATCTGTATTTATCAGAACAAGTCAGGATATCTCTGACTCATGCCTCATCCAAAAGACAGGTTTCAGAGTAGCAGCCGTGTTAGTCTGTATCCTCAAAAGGAACAGGAGTACTTGTTCAAGTACTCCTGGTCCAAAAGACAGTACTTTCAGCATCACAGTGTCCCTAACAATTTTCTGAGGCATTGATTCAGTGCTGACTCAGAGGGCAAGAGTGTCATCTACTGAATCACCAACTTCATTTTCTGTAGCAGCAAGGAGCTCCTGGGATGTCTTTGATCCAAGTACTGACCTGGTGTAAACTTGGCTTGTGAGATCTAATAAGATCATGCCACAACCGGTCATGGCTGCAGGCAATCCTCTTTCACACTGATATAGAAGTCCCTGAGTAAGCATAATTTTACAAATGTAACAAAGAAGCTCACTATGCAGATGGAGATACAAACCAGAGGGACATAAAAGTAGACAAGAGGCAGACCAGACAGAATATCACACAAGTTCTTGTATAAACTGAATGTCACCACAATGAAATGCATTATGGGAAATTTAGAGGTGGTCAGAAAATGGAAAACATTTTTTGCAAAAAGAAAAATTTGCTTTTTTATTTCTGTTTTTCAGTAAAAGTTCAAAAGTTTCTGAGAAACTCTAGAAAAGATCATTTTAAAAACCAAATGTTTGAAGCTCAAGTGAATCTTCATTTTTTAAAAATAACTGAAGGGTCATTCTTTAACAATGGCAGAATTTCCCCCCTTGAAACGGTTGTGGCTGTGTACTCTAGTGGACAGGGAATACATGGGACCCAGGAGATCTGGACTGTGTTCCCACCTCACCACTGAGGAAGTCACTTCACCTCTCCATGCCTCTGTTTTCCCTCCAAATCTCTGTCAGTCTTGTGCTTTAGGAGTGTAAGCTCTTTGGGGCAGAGACTATCTTTCATTGTGTTTGTATAGTGCATAACACAACAGGGCCCAATCTCAGTTGGGGCCTCTAGGTGCCACTGTCATACAAATACCAGTAGCATTCTATGACCCTAAGTGTTTCAGGGATTGGTGAAACAGGATCATCAACCAACAAGAGGATGGAATCCACATTAAGTAAGAATCAATGCATCCACACCCTTTGATGCGGTTGTATTCCAACTAACATTGTGACTGGCTCCATTGCTAGCATGGGCAAATGTATTCATGGCAAAATCTAAACAGCCTAATTCAGTCCCATCCAGCACTTTTTCCTCATCCAAGGACAACGTGGTTTCTGGGTCTAAATGGTTCTTTGTTTTCTAAATGTAACAAACTCATGATGTGAAATCTGATACACTTGGCCTTAAATGCTGAACAGCACCCTGGAAAAGTAAGGCTGCTGCTGTGGAAAGGTATGGAGAATACTGTGAACTCTAGCCTTTGCCTGGCCTATCCACCAGCACTGAGCAAGGGCTTCTTCTTTCCCTGACAATCCTAACTGGGGAAATAAGGTGGGTGAGGTAATATCTTTTATTGGATCAACACAGCTGCAGCTACACGGCATACATCCTGATTGGGGCTTTAGTTGCGCTATGCACTTTGCAGCCACTCAGCAGGAGCAATGCCAGCTCCCACTTGATTAGCAGGGAGAAAAGCGGCTGAGCTTGCCCAGAGCGAGGAACACTATAAGGTTTCAAGCCATGACACAGCTTGGACTAGTGTATGCTGGGTGCTGCCCATTCGACTCAACCCTGCTACCGGCTGCACAAACATGTAATTAGGTGTCCAAGGCCAGTACAGGAAAACACTTCAGTGTGTGCTTAATCCCATGTCTATACCAGACAACACTTAAACAAATGCTCATGTGCTCACCCAAATAGGGATCCTATCCTAAACAGGGGGTTAAAGGCTGTCATTAATGGCCACAATTATTAGGTTTTTTAAAACGAATTGTCCCTACCTGATTTACTGTGCAAAATCCATAACTTAACTATAGTTATCTCTTTGCGTTGTGATTTTTTAAAGAATATTTACAACGTTTAATAAATTAAAAATCTACAAACTAACCAGTAATGTAGGGTCTATTTGACAGACAGAATTAAGCAACTAGGACAACAAGTCTTGGAGCAAAGTCAATGGGGGGAGATGGTATTTCAGCTAATGCACAGGCCTACAAGTCAGGAGATTTGGATTCTATTCTGAGCACTGGGAAAGGCTTCCCATGTGAAAACAAGTTGTTACGGTCTACATTTTTTAAAGTGGCATTGATTTTCATGTCCAGTTTAAAACACCAATGGCCTGATTTCAGAGGTGCTGAGCACCCACCAATGTCTGTAATACTGAGCGTTGTGGGGACCCCAAACCTCTAAAAATGAAACTGTAGGGGCTTGATCCTGTGCCCATTGAAGTTAATGGAAAAGCTCCAACTAACGTTAACAGTGCAGGTTCAGGCCACTATTGTTTCAAGTTGAATACCCAAAAGTTCAGATGCCCCAAATTAGTGGCCACTTCTTAAAATGTTTGCCATAAATGCCTCAGTTTCCTTAGCTCAGAAGGGTTTTTTAAGGCTTAATTTGTTAATTTTTAAAGCACCTTGAGATCCTTGCATGGATAACTCTTAACTATTGGTCCTACTGAGCCCAGTATCTCTATTACTTGACCCTCTGAAGTGCCGACCTTTGTGTATGAAATACTACCTGGATTGGTAAAGAATGTCCTACATTCCCTTTTCCTTTTTCATTAACTACTTCAGCAGTTCTCAAACTGTGGGTCAGGACCCCCAAGTGGGTCGTGATCCCATTTTGATGGGGTCCCCAGGGCTGGTGTTATACTTGCTGGGGCCCAGGGCTGGAGTCCCACCACCCTTCGCTGAAGCCGAAACCCCAAGGGTGTCAGCCCTGGATGGCAGGGATCAGGTTACAGGTCCCCCGCCTCAGGCTGAAGCCCTTGGGTTTTGCCCCCCCAGCCCCTGCCCAGGGCGGGTTCCGGCTTCAGTCCCCCCTCCTGGGGTCGTATAGTAATTTTTGTTGTCAGAAAGGGGTCACAGTGCAATGAAGTTTGAGAACCCCTGAACTACTTCATTATCATTGAAGGAAATAGATTAGCTGATTTGCTAGAAAGCCCTTCAGCTCAGGTGGTTTTAAACTGTTCAATAATGTTACTAGATGGTTAGTCTAGATATTTAACCTTTAAGACCAGAAATACAATTTCTAAGTTTCATAAATATTTTAGTCTGAAACTATCAACAGAAATATCGGTACTGAACACACACAAAAAGGTCTGTATAATAAATATTGTACAACATACGCTATGCAAATTATTCCTTGTTGATGTATGAAAAATACAGCTGGACATTTATTTCTCTATTTATTTGTCAGCAAAAAGACCACCTTTAATTGTGAAAGATCAGGATTCAACAACAGGCTTAAAACACCCTGCTCAAATGCTATGGAAATTTCAAAACCGTGTCAGTCCTTTCCCATTACCAAGTAACCATAAGGTGCAAGAAGGCAAAACTTGCCATGGGCATCACATCATGTATTTACGGCTTCCTGCACTGGGTATAAACTGATGCTCATTGGATAAACCTTGTCTGTGCTGTGAGCTTTCAATCCCTCCCTATTAATTTCACACTGAGGAGCCACACAGCCTGGCAGCCAGTAGCAGACAGATTAGAAGTGGTGCTGCCAAGTGTTAAAAAATGCTAGGCAACAATGCCTGAATGGGATCATGGAAAGCCCTTGCAGATACCCTCTCATTTCTGAGCAAACAAACGCCCAAAACCTGAAAGGACTTAATTTATTAAAATCCGTCTTTCAGTATAGACTAGTCTTATTGTTTTCTTCTTCGCTTACACAAAATAAATACAGTGACGGTCTGCGTCCAGCAAGCATCAATTTTGTGAAAAGGGGCTATTGCAATTCAAACATAAAAAGAAAAAGATTATTATTATTAAAGGGAACTCTTCCATTTAAAATATATACAAGGAGCACTGAAAAGTCATCTAAAATTTAAAATCTTGTATCAAACAAAAATGTTCAGGATGGATATTTCCTGTGTATTAAAAAAACATTAACAGGATTTGACTGTCAGCTAGTTCTGAACTTAAAAAAAATGTTTTTAAACTGAGCAATTAAGAGCTGGGGCACAGGGGAAGTAATCATGTAAACATTTCAGACAGGCACGTTGGTATTACAAGTAACACAAAATAATCATATTTAACACTAACCAGTTTTCATGTTCAAGATTTTTGGGGTTTTTTTATACAGACAATACCGCATTAATCCTCCCAACACCCTGTGTTACTATTTCCATATTTACACATGGGGAAAATGAACAGGTCAAGTGACTTGTGCAAGGCTACACATTGAGTCTTGATTAAACAAACACTGAAAGACAAACAGTATAGACCATGGCTCAGCAAACCAGCTCTATTCAGCAAAGCATTTAAGCACGCGCTTTACATTAAGCATATGTTTAAGCCTCATTGATTTCAGTTCAAGCTCATGTTCGAATGTTTTGCTGAACTGGGACCCCCAATGAACAGGGCACATTAATAACATGACAGGCCCTGGACAGAAAAAGGGCAAACACAGCCCACACAAATGGGTTGTACTTATTTGGGTGGATCTGGGAGACAGGATCGTGAAAGGGCCAGGGCAACTGAGCAGCACCTGCTCAATATGGAGTGGGGACGGGGGAAGCATCAGACACAGTCTGCTATATTGAATGTGAGCCATGTGGATCATTGCTGTGCATTGACCAACTGGACACAGCCCTAGTTTGCCAAATTTCCCACTCTGCTCTGCTGTGGGGACTCTGGCTGGAGTTTTCTTCCTCAGCGTGCAGAAGATGGGGAGTACAATTGTGTGGGTTTGCTGTAGCCTGTGCTACAAGCACAGCAGAAACAATACATTTCTGCGGCCTTCAGTCCTGATGCAGCCATGTAAACGGGAGGGGATTAGCTATATTGTACTAGGGTTACCATACGTCCGGATTTTCCCGGACATGTCCGGCTTTTTGGTCCTCAAATCCCCGTCCGGGGGGAATTGCCAAAAAGCCGAACATGTCCGGGAAAATGCCGGCATCCCTGCCCCAGTCCCCTGCTTACCTGA